>NC_140446.1:9737909-10260409 GCF_963576455.1 Neolamprologus multifasciatus | reverse complement strand
CTCAAATTTCTCAAAAAGGTCAAGTCAGTAAATCCAGACTTCGCTGGGCCCATTGTGGTCCACTGCAGGTATGCAAGAGCTGAGCTAATGTAGCCTAATGTTCAGTATTTTACTGTTTACCCCTAATGGTTTTAATTATCCAATTTGTTTCTATGGAGATCAGTGTATTATGCTTAAAACATCCCCTTTGTATGTGTGTGGGCAAGCAATCTCTCTGCTAAAGATGGAAACATTTGGAGTGACTATAGCAATACATGTGTTTACAAGCACAGATGTTGCTTTGTTCCCTCCTGATGTCTGTTAACGTGCTAGTGTCAGCTGAGGATTATGGTTCACTCAGCTCAGTGTGTCATTTGTTTTCCATCTCCAGTGCTGGTGTTGGGAGGACGGGAACCTTCATTGTAATAGATGCCATGATTGAAATGATGCACGCAGAGCAGAAAATTGACGTGTTTGGGTTTGTCTCCAAGATACGAGAGCAGCGCTCGCAACTCATCCAGACAGATGTGAGTTGGAGAAGGATTATGTTAGCCACATGACGTAACGCTAACACCTGGCATGTGTGTGGGACATGTGAATTATCCTTTACAGTAAATCATCTGCAACTAGGCCCATGCACAGTGTGTGTTATTCATCTGTGTGTATTTTCACTCCAGATGCAGTACTCATTCATCTATCAGGCCTTGCTTGAATACTACCTCTATGGAGACACAGAACTGGATGTTTCTTCTCTGGAAGGTCATCTGCAGAAACTGCACAACACCTTTAATGATGGTGATCGGATTGGCCTGGAGGAAGAGTTTAAGGTAGAACCTCTTTTTACATTCAGACCCATAAAGGATCCCATCTAACAAACGCTCACACAATATTACAGACTAAACTTAGAAATCTCTAAAAAAAACCTAATGAAAATGCAGTTGTTTCTTTATTAGTCATTTTAACTTATTAAGCTTTTTATTTGTCAGTTATTGAAACACTTTTCATAAATGTTATGAAGCATGTGAAGGTTCTGGGAACTATGAACCTGCCCACGCAGGCACTAAAAATATACACTAATAATCAATGCAAAAGAAATTCTAGATTTTTCAATCCCCTTCAGTCATATCACTTCTAAGAACATATAGTGCAGTCAAAAGGTACTTAGCTTCTTCCCCAGTTCTTTTTTTCTTTTTTTTTTTTTGCATATTTGTCACATGTTTCAAATCAAACAGATCAAACAAATTTTGATGATCTGAAACCACTCTTCTTCAAAATCAGCAAAGAAGGCCATCTCATTGCAAATGATCACAAATGGTCAAAGCCCGTTATTAGGTTTAGACAAGACACGTACACATAGATAGCTGGTTTACTCTTAATAAATGAAATCATGATATAAAACTGCCTTTTTATTTCCTTTGGTTATCTTTGTCTAAACGTATCTGAAATATGTGAAAGAAAAAAAAGAAATCAGCACACCACTGCACATATAAACCTGACTTGCATACATTCCTCCATTGCTGCATGAGAATTCAATTGTGCTACAAAATGGTCATTATGATTTATCATCAATACTATAGCTTAGTTTATTTCCCCTATTTTGATTCATAAACCAAAGGACAGTGAATATTTTATAAAGTTGTAACATTTAGATTTTCCTTGCTTGATCCCTGTTTAGAAACTGACCAACATGCGCATAATGAAAGAGAACATGAGAACAGGAAACCTCCCAGCCAACATGAAGAAGAACAGAGTTCTGCAAATTATTCCCTGTAAGTAAGATGAAATCCATATAAATAACCAACTTATGTCAAATCTCGAGCTGCAGATTACATTGCCTGCAGCTGCCTTTAGAATGTTTTTCTAATCCTGTCCCTTGCAGTACTTACAATACCATACTACTAATGTAAACATGTTTTTGAGCTGCTTCAATCTGCGTGTTTATGATGTACTGTTTCCATTTCAGATGACTTCAACAGAGTAATTCTTTCCATGAGAAGAGGTCAAGAGTACACAGACTATGTCAATGCATCTTTTATAGATGTGAGCATTTTGTATTTCCTAATTTGTTCTTTCTGAGGTTTTAAGGTATTTGTGTTAACACAAATAATTGTACCGATGAAGCTTTATATTATACTGATAAAGTCCTTTATATTTTGATGTGACTCAGGGCTACAGACAGAAGGACTACTACATTGCCACACAGGGCCCTCTGCAGCACACAGTGGAGGATTTTTGGAGAATGGTGTGGGAGTGGAAATGTCACTCCATAGTCATGCTCACTGAGCTCCAGGAGAGGGAGCAGGTAAGCTGCGGTAACTAATCGCTGCAAGCCAGCTATGATTGATGGCTGTAATAAACACAACGAATACACAACATAAAACGTCCCAGTTCTGATTTCCTGTCTTTGTCACGAAACTGTACATTTATTTAAGTTCATATTTATGAAGTATTTAACTTGTTAAACTACAGTTTCTTTTATTCATCGCTGTGAGTAAACAAATTTTCATCTGTTTTGCAGGACAAATGTTGCCAATACTGGCCGACAGAGGACTCAGTCTCCTATGGAGACTACACAGTAGAGCTAAAGGGAGACACCCTGTGTGAAACCTTTAGCCTACGAGACTTGGTACTCACCTTTGTTCCGGTAAGCAAATTAAACCTGTCCTATCAATACAGGCAAATGTAACACGCCTGCTCTGCGTCTTTATCAGTTATAGTGAAATAAAGGCTTTTATTGATCCTTCATGCAATTCCTTTATATAAAATAATTGTTTTTTATAATATGAAAATTGAACAAGTGTCACAACACAACATAAAATAACTCCATTACAACTTCTGAATTCTTACCCAATTAAACAATAAAGTATCAAATAAAAACAGAACCACCTCATTCCCTCCTAAATTTACCCCCCAAAAATGTAAAATGTGCACAAAGGCATACACTTATTTGAAAAAGAAGGTACACACTTTCAATTCTGCAATTTCACGATCAGGATATAACATAAAAAAAATAAATAATTTAAAGCATCTGGCCATTAGCACGTCTTAAAATTAGGCAAATAGGACCTCAGATGAACACTACCACGTCAAGCCAAACTGTAGAAACAGTCAGTAAAATAACTAAGAATCATTTTCAGAATGGTTCTTAGTCATCAGTCATACACTTTCTGTATGATTTTTTTTAAGCCAATTACTTTTAGAATATCTGCTGTGCACGAGCTAATGTGGCTCCAGCTTTAGCTTTTGGGCAGATGTCCTCATGTTATGAATTTGCTGGGAGATCCACTGGTGGGAAGATTGGTGGCTGTGTTGAATGTTGTGATCTAAAGTTTGACAGATAGATACTGATACTGATTTGGTGATTTTCTTTCTTTTTTTTCTTCTTTTTTTTAAGAAAGTCAGTATATCTGATGATAATTTTTTACCTTTTACAGACGTGAAACAAACACATGCCTTATTCATTGGTCCTTACTAAGACGATATAGTGATGCAGTTTAAAAATAATACAGTTTTATTGACTCAACAAGTTATGAATTACAGAGAATACGTGTGTACCCTCTGGTGGACAAACTATGTATTGTCTCGTTTCATTTATCGAGTGTTTTAAATGCTAAAACCAATAACAGCAGCAATCTCTCTCACTGTAGTTTAGTGTTTGTCAATGAACTTATAGCCCTTCCCAGCAGCAGCTGCTTACCTAAGATCCCTGCTGATGTTTTGTCATGTATGCTTGTATTTACCCGATTTCCAGACCTCTTACGGACAAGGTTTTTTTTTCTCTATTATGTCCTGATACATAAAACCTTACAACTGAATAAGGGTGTACTATATATTTTTTAAATTGCTGTATTGCAATGATTTTCAAATCGTTTAAACTACAGATGTGAGTGAAAATGGTATAAAGATATCAACAAGTTGATATGACAGATTAGTTGCTTAGTACAGTGTTAGTTAAAAGATGAGTTAAAAGCAGGATTTTTTTTTTTTAGAAAGTTGAAAGTATTTTTATCTTTGTAAAGCTAGACAGGCTCTAACACAATTGTCTAACAACAACAAATCTCTAAGTGAGTATATCGATCTCTCTGGGCTGCCAGAGGGGAAAATGAGGATAGGAAGTGTTTAGGGTTATCAAGCGGAGCCTCCCATCTCATATATTTTATTTAATTCGACCCGCCTCACCTCCCAGAGGCTTTGTAGTACATTCCTGACTCCCTGGGCCTCACCCATATGTCCACCACTCGTCTGCTGCACGTTTAACCTGTACTGACGTCACACTTGCCATTACGCTTTCATATGCTGCTAATAAATCATATTTGAACGATATTATGATCCCTCATCCACCTGTGGGTTTCCTCTCAAAGGAGAAGCAGACAAGGATGATCAGGCACTTCCACTTCCACGGCTGGCCAGAGATCGGAATCCCGGCCGAGGGGAAAGGCATGATCGACATTATCGCCGCAGTGCAGAAACAGCAGCAGCAGTCTGGGAACCACCCCATTGTTGTACACTGCAGGTACAACACATAGAACTCTATTCATATAAATATTATATACACTTACCTTGTCACATTTGTTGTCTTCTTTTTTATCTGACAATATAAAATATAGAAGGATTTTTGCATTGCAAACACTGTTCGTGCTTTGTGTGTCCTGCAGTGCTGGTGCAGGGCGAACAGGTACGTTCATTGCACTGAGCAATATCTTGGAGCGAGTCAAGGCAGAAGGCCTGCTGGACGTGTTTCAAACTGTGAAGAGTTTACGCATGCAGAGGCCTCACATGGTCCAAACAGTGGTGAGTGGTTCACAAATATTTAAAAGCACTAGAAAAATGTCTCGCTTTAGCTCAAGTGTCGCTGATTTCGTAGGCAATTATGTGTCCGTCTCTAACCATCTTTTTGTTTTTCTTTCCGTCCCACAGGAACAATATGACTTCTGCTACAGGGTGGTACAAGACTTTGTTGACATTTTCTCAGACTATGCCAATTTTAAATGATGAGATTTGCCTTAAACATGGTTTTTAAATGTTGTTTTCTAAAGCCAGTTTGTCAGTTTTATGCGTTTCTTTAACTTGGTTAAAATAATCTTCTATTTTGCTATGCACTTGTCCTACCATTAACTCCAGCTCCTTTCTTGCTGTAATATATGGTATGTCAGTCGATGAGAATTGTAAATGAAAAAGCTAGATTAATAATGTATATTTCACAACATGTATGATCATTTCTTCGTCATGAAGTGTTGTTTCAGAGTCCGATTTTAGTTTTGTTGTATAATATTGTACTTTAAATGTTTGCGTTATTTTGGATTGACCACATAATATTTTTAAAAGTTGTAGTTATTGTAAATGTATTTATGTATTGACAATGACATTCCTTTCTTTTATTTGGAGAAGATGGCAGGAATGTTAATATTTGTTTTATGTTGTAGTTAATTGTACACATACATTCTTTCATTTTGATGACTTCTGAGATTAGAGGTGATACTGAAACTGTTTTTCATTCTCCTCGAGCTACATGGCCATCGCGATTGTGATGCTTTTTCCAATGGAAACGGTGTCTGAAAATGAATGAATGAATCACATCAACCATAATGCAGAGGGCATAAAGTTACGCACCAAAGGCTGAGGTGACGATACATAGGTTTTAGTTTGTTTTTTTTTAAATATGGACTGAGGCAGAAGTTCAACAGACGTAGCAGAATCGCAAACGATTCGTAAACTTTAACGTTTTGTACCTCAAAAGGTCGTGTAACTGCAGTGAACATGGATGTAACATAACTAGAGTCTGCCTTTTGTCTGTAGACAGCAAAAAGCATTTTGCTAAAGTGGCTGCACATTAACAAGCACACAACTAAGCCTTTTACCAAGAACCTGTAATACTGAAGAGCATGTTTACTGCTTTATTTGTATTTTAGACTAGAGTTTTACACAAATTAGTGCCATATGTACTTTTTAAAGACCGGAAGTGTGGTCTCCAAATGTAGTAACTGCAGTATAATTTTACGATGCACAGTCACAATACAGGGAAGTAATAGAAGTTCATCATTAATCCTGAGTCCTGTAATGGCAAAAACCACAATATACCAATGTGGTGCTTCAGTGCCTGTCTAATGCCAGAGAAACAAAAACAGCCCATTATATCTACGTCTACTTCTTTGACACCTTTTAGATTCCACTGGTTTGTTTTGGCACAGTGGTAAAAATGAGGAAGCAGAATGTTTTAAATAAAAACTGTCCAGTGGAGTTTGAGTCTTTTGAAAGTATCTGAATGTTTGAGCTTTTCTGTGCATTTTTCTGAGGTAAATCCATCTGGTACTCCATTAGCAATTTTGTTGATGCTGTATGTAAATATAGGCTGACATGACAAAGTGCTAACATTGTGAAATTCGCTGAACAGCAAGAACCTGTCAAGTGATTGGTCATATTTTCGTGTGCTAAATGTATATGTCTGTGGGAGATGTGAGGTTAAGCACAAGAAACAACCCAAGTCTATTTTTCCCATGGCTCCTTTTCTGTCCGTGCACCCTTTTTGAGAAACTCGAGGTGAGTCTGTTTAACCTACAGCTCTGCCTTTGCTATCTCTGTGGGTGGCCTATCCATTTTTTGACTCTCAGTGTCTTTGAAATGCAAATTGCAATATTAAAATCTTCTGAAAATGCTGCGGGTGTCTCAGAAACATGTCTTGAATATGCAACAGCTTTTATGTTTCATTTCAAATTTAGGTGAGATACACAGGAGACAGCTTAAGCTGCCAGTTTGGTTTGTTTGTTTTGCTTTTGAATCAGTGACAGCGGGGTGTTCTTAATGCAATATTTGTGTGGAGAAAATGCTGCATTCACTCTACATAACAGAGTTACACTTTAACTGTAAATTAGTACTATAACTTTCATATCAACTATTCGCCATGGTTTTTACACATAATTATATGTTGTCTCTTACTTCTAAAAAAACAAAACAAAAAACCCCCCACACAAACCAAAAACTATTAATCTACCTAGCTCAAGCTCAGGAGATAGAGCAGATCATCTACTACTCAGATTGGTGGTTCGATCCCTGGCTGTTACAGTACACATGCCAAATATCCTGTGGAAAGGTACTGACCCCAAGTTGCTCTCTGAAGGAATGTGTGTGAATGTTTGATTCTTGTATGAATGTGAACGTATGATTGAGGCATGTTGTATAGAGCACTTTGGACTGGTTCCTAGAGCCCGGGATGTCTGCACAACAATAGGCATTTCCCAGCATACATTTTTACTCAAAGCAGGAAAAACATATAAACACTGGCCACTTCATTAAGTACACCTTTTCAACCGCTCCTTAATGTAAATATCTAACTCGGCCAACCACGTGGGAGACACTCAGTGTGAACTCAGAATCAGAATAGAGATGAGGGGTGATTTAAGTGACTCTGAATGTGATGGTGCCAGACAGGCCAGCCTGAGTATTTCAGAAACTGCTGATCTGAGTTGTCTGAGAGAAAATTCCTTGTTTAATTCAGAGAAGCATGGATTGATTAGTTCAATCCAGGAAGGCAACATACAGGAAGGCCACGACGTTAACACCATTTTATGTGAATCGTAAGACAATAAAATTTAAAAAAGCAACAGTGGAGACATGCCACAGACGAACACTAGCCACTAATATGCAAACAGAGAAAAACCGTAATGTCGATGTCTATACAAAAGACTGTTTAAGAAAAGAAAGCGAAAACCTCAAACTAATTCAAAACATACACAGTAACAAAGAGGTTTTGTTTGTCCTTCCTTACTCTTCCTACGCTTCCATTCTATAAAAAAAAAAAAGTCATTTAAAAAAAAAAAAGCTTTTTTAAACTTGTATATTTAGTTTAAGCCAACAGGGGGCAGTACGCCTCAATCTATATGTAAAGAGTTTTTAATTAAAGGGGCCATTGATCCCCATTAACTGTAACTGCACATCACCAAAAAAGAAACTACAACAAGCTACACATAGGCATACAACACCATACCAAAAACATATGTAAAACAAACAAAACAGCTCCTTACAACACAAATTATTCCCCATATCAGGGTGAGTATTGTGGAAATTATACATTTATTGCGATAGCAATTCATGTTAACAATTTCTACCTTCAGTTAAGAAAGTCATAGCAAATAGATACCATTTGAAAAACTATTTTTCCTTTTCTTAAACAAAAATAAAGTTTTTTGGGTTTCCCGGGTTACTAGTTTGGGGCTAGAATAATCATATCCCTCTATGCTGTAATGTGCATTTCTGTACAAAATAATTGTGGGTATTAAAGCAACAATATTTTTCATCATTTTTCTTTTTCTATTTGGACTAAGCGGGGGCGATGTTATCAGAAGGAGTGCACAACTGGCTGGATGTCTCAAAGCTGTGAGCACAGTGCCAACACTCTGACTCTGTCCTATTGTTCTTTACTCAGTCCTCATTCAGTGTTTGCAGTCCTGAAATAATACTGATAATGTGATTAATATTAATATTACACTCTGTAGATTCTTAAGGAAATGGTCTGCTTTGATAGGGGACTTTTTTCTGCTTTCCTTCAGTGCGTCATCTCCCTTTTCTTCCTCACACAGCTGTAAATGTCTATACAGGAAAGGAGACACCTTGTCCCACTTCCTGAGATCAACAGCAGACTTTTGGCATTTGCGAGTCATTGTGAAAATATCTCTGGTCTCTAACATGTTTTACAACATCACAGAAGCATGTTCTCTTAATGATGCAGGGAATGACGGTTTATCTTTTCACCCACAACTGCAGCTGCTCCTCTCTACTGGCCAATCACAGCAGCTCCTCCATCACTTACAAAGCCAAGAAACGATGTGCATGTCATTTCTTTAGAAAACAACTCATGGCAAGGTTTTCAGCAGCTCTAGTGCATAGCTCCATTTCAGCTTCACACACGGCAGAAAACCCAGAGCAATATGCATATTTACAAATGTGGCACAATAACAGTATCTTTATTGACACACAGCTGGCTTGGGATCTGACAGTAAATAATGTTTTGTGTTCTACTACATCATACACGTAAGCTGTTACACACAGATTTCCGTTTTACGTGAAAAGAAAATTGTAGTAAAGTACCTCTTCTCTTGATAAATCCTGCACTCCAACTGAGTCTCAGGGCCATACATGGTCCAATAATTTCGAATAGACTTCACATGTATACTGTTGCATCATCTGAATAGAAATGTTGGCCATATATATGGCTAATATTTCTGACTTTCTGGCATTCATGGTGTATGATATTTCACCAAAAACAGCAAAGAAATGTCACTAAAATTTTCCATTTCTAATAAAACATCTAACCAGGAAACTCTCTGAATGCTGTCTACAAATTTATGTTTAATCAAATCTCTAAAACATCTTTTATTTGATCCCGTTCTGGGTACTTCAGTTTTTGATCACCATTTATGATCACTACACCCAATTGCTACATATATTCCTCTGGAGTATAATTCTGTAACACTGGTAAAGATGTGCTCATTTCAAATAGAGATTTTGGTCCCATCTGCTGTATTATTGATAAAACATAGATAATGTGCATTTGCTAGTTAGAAGCTTCTTTAATTATTTTTTTTTCAAGGGAAAGCTCTGGGAAGTCTAATAATCAAGTCATAGATCTCATAATCGAGATGACACACCTGATCTAATATATTACACATTGTATCCAGATGCAAGATGGATCTAGAGGTATAACAGAAACATAAAATATTTTTTTAAATTTCCAATACTGTTAATATACAGCAGCTGTGGCATAAATATTGCACAAGGTGGTTGTCTATTAAATTTGTTAAACTCTGTATGTGTGCTTACATAGCAAAAGGT
The DNA here is from genome assembly GCF_963576455.1 of Neolamprologus multifasciatus. NCBI lineage: Eukaryota > Metazoa > Chordata > Actinopteri > Cichliformes > Cichlidae > Neolamprologus > Neolamprologus multifasciatus. The sequence goes on along the minus strand of NC_140446.1, from coordinate 10,250,605 downwards.
TGCTGTCACCAGTCATTCAGGGAGGAGTAATGTAAGGCTATTTTTGTCAAACAATTACGTTTCCTATCCTTCAGAAAAAAACACAAGTGACAAAAAGCCTCTTTGTTGACAACTTCCTCGGGCAACCAGCGCCATGGTAACAATCCTCAGCGGGAAGAGTTGCTGCCCAAAAAAGGTCAGGATGAGTGAAGAAGTCACATGAATTATGTATTAACCCCCTAACTGACTCCATTACTTTGGTTGACCCCAAGCTAATTCTATGTTGTCATTCACAGTGCCTTCCATTTTCTTTCCAGTATAATATGGATCATGAGCCATTTACGAGCAGGATGACATGAAATGTGACCTCTCTGCTGAAATGCTTTCATATGTAGCTTTGGAAAATAACTTCTGATTATACTGAGTACATGTCAAAAAAAAAAAAAGTCTTGTCACTAGTTCTGTCACTTTGTCCAAAACAAGCTCAAGTTCCTTTGAAAACATCTCCTGAACAAAGCAACTCTTTGAACCAACAATGAGATTTCAGCATTTCATGGAAATTATGGTAAATTATGGGTATTTAATCCTTTCCACGAAGGAAGTACTGAAGGAAAGGTGGAAAACAACTGAATTTAACAGTATTTAAAACTCAAGCAGCAGCCAAGAAACCATTCTTAAGCAAGGAAAACAGGAAGTAAAGGCTGGAATGCTATGCCAAAATACATAAGTACTGGATTGATAATCAGTGGGAACAGGTCCTAGGAAGTGATAAATCAAGGACTCAAAATTTTGGTTAAAATCACTGTCAAAGGAGGTCAGGAGAGAGGTGACAGTGAGGGTCTGCAGCCATCTGTAAAACACAGGTCATGGTTTGTGCACAAGAAAGCATAACAGACTAAGGCTGAAGCAGTGTTGGATCTTCTTTACAGAAAACAGAACAAAAGGCATCCAATAGCCGAAGAAGAGGCTTTCTTCTTAAAAGCCTTTAAGAAGCCTGGAAAACTATTCTTAAAGACTAGTAAAGTAAAAGAAATGACAGGAAAGCTTGCCTGAGAGAGTTCAGCTGTGTTGAAGAACAAATGTGGTCATACCAAATAATGACTTTCAAGCTTGTTAGAATTGTGCAAAATCTAGTTTTGCCATATATAATGTATTTCTATATATTTATGCACAGTTTTCAAAATATTGCTGTAGACTTTTGCACACTACTCTATGTCAGCACACTGTATACATTAAAACTGCTGTAAAGAAACAATTGCCTTTACAATCCACACTTTATTGAAATGAAACACATTATGACAGTGCTCAGTTACTTTGTTTCAAAGAGTTTTTCAAGATTATAGTTATGGCTATTAATTGCCCTTTAAAGTGCAGTTTCTTTTTCTGATAGTAATCTGTCAGTAGTGATATGAATACTGATGGCAATACTTATCTTTTAATTTAGTTCAGTTCACTGTTATTTATATAGCGTCAAATCATAACAACACTTGCCTCAAGGTGCTTTATATTGTAACAATAATACAGAGAAAATCCCAACAATCACATGACCCCATGTAAGCAAGCACTTGGCAACAGTGGGAAGGAAAAACTCCCTTTTAACAGGAAGAAACCTCTCAGCAGAAACACTCTGGGAGAGGCGGCCAATGTTCCCTCTAAGCTGCACTGCATCGCGCACTGCTGCCACGGTCTCTGCACACAGAAAATCTGTGTTGTGCACAAAAATAAATAAATAACCTGAATTGAAATTAAAATAAATATGTTAACAATTCATTCTGTTTTGCAGTGTGAGTCAGTAAGTGACCGCTGGAGCAGCCATCATTGGCTGGAGCGTATATACATTCGTATATACGCAGCTAATCAACGTTGTTGACAGGCTATGACAGCGTCCTTATGTGGCGACACCAGTGTTTTAGCTAGCAAAGCAGCGTGGCTGATGTGGACTGAAGCCACGTTAATGACAACGTGTACAACCATTGGAGATGTGAACAGGACAGACGGAACAATTGACGGAAAAAGTGTGGACTTTATACCAGTTTTTAAATTGTGTTGATAGATTTATGATAAAAATATATGCAATGTTTTTTTTTCCCTGAATACTATCATTGTTTATATTTACTGCGGGAAACAACGGTAAAAACTGAGTTTTATAAGGAAAGTGCTTGAAAGCACTCTCTGCCAGGAGTGATACATCGTGGGCCTGCAGGTATCAGGCTGTTGTTCTCCTTTATCTCATAGTGGACAGAAATTATTTTTTGGAGTGACCCAAATAATTTGTGTGGCATCAGATTTGATGCAGAACACCTGATTTTCTGTAAATAGTTTGAAATATTTATTTTTGAAAAAAAAAAAACGCCTTGGCTGCATTTTTAGGTAAACAGCTGCAAAAAACCTTGTTGTTTGCAAAACTAAGTTACTTTTTTCAAGAAGTAACTATATAATTCATTGCCCAACATTATATACTGTATTTTGCAGACAGAGAGTTACAGGACTCTCCCAGACCACAGACCAAGTCAGAGCTTTATATATATATATATATATATATATATATATATATATATATATATATATATATATATATATATATACAGTGTTGGGGAGTAACGGAATACATGTACCGCCGTTACGTATTTAAAATACAAAATATGAGTAACTGTATTCCGTTACAGTTACCATTTAAAAAGGTGGTATTTAGAATACAGTTACTTTGTTGAAATAAATGGATTACACGGCGGTACTTCCTTGTTTCATATTGTTTAACAGCTACGTTCTGTTGTTCCAGGTGGCAGCGTTACGGTTGCCATGGTTACAGGGTGACGCTCTCTCTGCGTGTTTCCTGAGTGAGAGGCCTTTTTGTTGTTGTTGTGCTAAGCTAATAGGCAGAATGACCGGTATAGCTCTAAAGAATGTAGCATCATAGGCAGCGTAGTCCGTGCTGCAGGGAGAATGGACTGCCATACCCGTTACGTGTCTGTGAGCGAGGGAGGGAGAAAAAGGAAAAGTAAGAGCTGTCATCCAGCAAAAAACGGGAGCTGGAAGCATCTAAATATAATAATAACTACTGCAGCCAAGAAGAGTGCCTGACGAGCCCAGTTGTAAGTAAGCTATTAAGACTCGACTGTACACCGTGTTTTCCTCCAAAAACTTGGAGCAGCCTTTCAACGCCTCTCTCTGTCTCTCGCAAGCAAAGTTGACCCAGATAACAAAGTAAAGCTAGTTTTCGGCTACGAGCCCGACACAGAACCCACCGTATTAGCCAGAGGTCCCTTTACTACGGTTCGGAGCCGCGGACCTTAAGTAACAGTAATAAATCACAGCAATAGTACATTCACGTAGTTGTAAACAGCATGATAATATATTAAGTAATCCAAAGTATTCAGAATATGTTACTCTCATTGAGTAACTGTCACAGTCAGCTGACAGCTGACTGTGACAGGAAGATGGCGCCTTTGCTCGGCTCGACGTCTACCTGCCTACGCTGTATTGTATGTTATGTTTTTATATCAGCCCTGACGTTTAATATATGGAGCTATGCTGCTGTGATTTACGACCGTTCTTCCTTGCTCCACATCAAAGAGTCTATGGAACGTCTTTATGATGACTGGGACAGTTATAGAAAAACTTTCCCCCCACCATTTGTGCAATCTTCCACCTCACCGGATTACTTCTTGCTACCGGCGAAACGTGCCCTAAGCAATTCCAAGAAGAAATCGAGGAAAAGAGGCTGTAGGGCCGGCATCCAGGTACACATCAGACGAGCCTACAGATCGGAGATCTCCCGACTCGTCTGGAGGCGTCCCCGGTTTCTGCTACCAGTTACCCTTCCGGATTTGATTGGAAACACGTACTTGCAGCCACTACAGCGTGGATCCTACCCATCTGATGCTCTGGATTTTGCCGATTATCCCCCCACCACTGCGCCCTCACAGCCCGCATCGCACAACCGGTGGTTGGCCCCGCCGGTTCCGTGGCGCTGCTGGAGACCTCGCGTGCGGACACGGTGTTTGCTGTCAATTCCACTCCGACAAGCTGATGGGAAACCTGCGCTACCAGCTTTTAATCGGATTGCGCTCTTGAACGCCCGCTCCATCGCAAACAAATCCTTCTCTCTGAATGAGCTCTTCACAAGGAAAAGCCTGGACTTTCTGTTTCTCACCGAAACATGGCAGAAGGATGGCGAATTTGTTCACCTAAACGAACTGCGTCCTGCAGACTGCTCTTACTTGGGCGCCCCCCGTTTAGGTCGCCGTGGTGGAGGTCTTGCCGTTGTCTTTAAGGACAGTTTCATCTGCAGAGGTATGCAAACTGAAAACTATTCTTCCTTTGAGTCGCAAACAATTAAGGTGGGCTCTACGAACATCTTTTATTGTGTTTTAGTCTATCGCCCTCCTGGCCCTGCTACTGAGTTCTTAAAGGATTTTATGGACTTCTTATCTTCTATTATCAAGCTGGAGAAAGTTTTAATTCTTGGGGATTTTAACATTCATATTGATGATGCCTCATCTAACTCTGCAGCTGAACTTCTATCTATATCTGAGTCTTTTAACTTTGTCCAACATGTCTCTGGTCCAACCCATTTAAAAGGTCATACCTTGGACCTTGTTTTTTCCTTGGGCCTCAACATTGGCAATGTGTTTGCTGAGGATGTACATTTGAGTGACCATAATTGTATCTTTGTTGAACTTAATTTTAGCTCTAAACAGACGCCTGTGAAGTTAAAAACTCATAGACGCATAATAACTGAGACTACTGCTGAGAGGTTCTCCATTATGTTTGACAGGTCTCCACTTTTTACCGGAAACGATGTAAATGTTCTTATTCAGTCTTTTAATAGGGAATGCACATCCATTTTGGATCAAGTGGCACCTATTAAAACAAGCTCGGCTTTACAAAAGAAGACATGCCCTTGGATAAATGAGACTATCTTAAACTTAAGGAGAATATGCCGCAAAATAGAACGACTATGGAAGAAAACCAAACTTGACGTACACAGGCTCCATCTTCGAGATCTCATGCTCTCCTTAAATGACACAGTGAAAACTGTTAGATCTGAATATTTTTCTAGGCTCATAACAAAAAACAAGAGAAATCCCAAGTTTCTTTTTGACAAAGTTAGTGCTATTGTCTCCCCAGATGTGGTACCTTTAGATGTACACTCTAAAGTAGATAGTAATAAACTCCTCCGATTTTTTGTTGATAAGATTAACGACGTCAATGCTAAAATTTCCCCAAAGCTTTCTTGTTCTCCGAGTCAGGCACTCCCATTGTACTCCTGGTCAACTTTTACAACTGTAACATATGAGGAAATAGCAGCCCTGGTTGACAAAATGAAGCCATCCTCAAGCCCCTCAGACATTATCCCCACTAAGCTTTTTATTAATGCCTTTGACACCATTGGTCCTTGGGTTGTGAACCTTTTTAATGTTTCTCTTCAGACTGGGGTGTTCCCCAGCGTTTTTAAACATGCCATTGTGGAACCAAGGCTCAAAAAACCCAACCTGGACCCAACACTACTTCAAAATTTAAGACCTATCTCCAAACTCCCATTTATGTCAAAACTCCTTGAGAAGGCAGTAGCTGTCCACCTTACGGCATACTTGGAGAAATATAACATCCATGACTGTTTTCAATCTGGGTTCCGTAAATTGCATTCCACTGAGACAGCACTACTGAAAGTAACTAATGATATTATGATGTCAGCAGACTCCGGAGAATACACAGTCCTAGTCTTGTTAGACCTTACCTCAGCCTTTGATACAGTCAACCATACCATCCTGATAAACAGACTGAGAGACCTGGTTGGGATGTCTGGCTCTGTTTTAGACTGGTTTTCATCTTATATATCTGAAAGGAGTTTTAGCGTGTCTGCAAACCAGATCATGTCCTCAGGGCTCTGTGCTGGGACCTATTCTGTTTTTAATATACATTCTTCCTTTAAGTCAGATAATACAGCAGTTTCCTGAAGTATCTTACCATCTTTTTGCTGACGATATTCAGCTATATTATTCGTTTAAGCCTGCTGAAGCTCATAAGCTCTCCAATCTGAGTGACTGTTTAACCAACATTAAACAATGGTTGAACAATAACTGCTTACAGCTAAACCCAGACAAAACAGAAACTTTGATTATTGCACCAGGCAGTGCAATACCTGATATTAAACGGCGACTGGGTGACTTAGGTTCCTCCCAGAAACATAACCTTAGAAACTTGGGTGTCATTTTTGATGAAGCTTTTTCTTTGGAGGGACATCTAAATCAGACAGTAAGAACCTGCTTTTTTCACCTGAGGAACATTTCTAAACTTAGATCCATCGTGTCAACAAGTGAACTCGAGATGATAATACATGCTTTTATCTCTACAAGACTTGACTACTGTAACAGCCTGTTTACTTGTCTAAACATGAAAGGGCTATCCCGCCTACAGGTGGTTCAAAACTCTGCAGCGAGGCTACTGACCCGCTCGAACAAGGGTGCTCATATGACCCCTGTGTTAAAGTCGCTGCACTGGCTACCAATCAGATTCAGGTTCCATTTTAAAATTCTAGTTTTAACTTTTAGAGCATTACAGAGACAGGCACCCCCCTACATTGCTGATCTGATTCATACACATACCTCCACTCGTAACCTGAGGTCAGCAAACCAAAATCTTTTAGTGGTCCCCCACACTCGTTTTAAAACCCGAGGGGACCGATCTTTCCAAGCTGTTGCACCCAGATTGTGGAATGCACTTCCCCTATTTCTACGGGGTTTGGACTCAGTGGAGACCTTCAAAAAGCAGCTAAAGACATTTTTATTTCAAAAAGCTTTTAATTAGACCAGGGTTTTCATGGTGTATTTTATGACTGTATTATGTTTTTACCTTGTAAAGCACTTTGTGACATATGTCTGTGAAAGGTGCTATATAAATAAAGTTTACTTACTTACTTACTTAACGTAACGGAATACGTTACAGAATACATTTTGGGGCATGTATTCTGTATCCTGTTATGGAATACATTTTAAAAGTAACCTTCCCAACACTGTACACACACACACACACACACACACACACACACACACACATATATATATATATATAGGCTAAAACACTTAATTAAAAGTAGTCTAACATAAATGTAAATGCTGTAATTTCATTTCATTTATTTATTTATAAAGCACATTTAATAACAACAGGGATTTGATTATTTTAATAAACCAACAACAATGACAACAATAAATATTGTAGAAAAAAATACTCATATTATGGCTTCAGCTGGTCTGTTAACAGCCTCCAGCTCTAGTGTACCAGCTGTTGACCAATGCTAACACGGGGCCAAGAAAGCTAAAGAGGCACTTGAAAACAAAAACATTCCTTCTGAGTGAAATTTGGCTACATCAAAAGAGCACTGGATTGGAACCAGCAGGCAGCAAGGCCATTTGTTGGAGGCAAAGTATATGCCACCACAAGCCACAAACAGGTGTAGGAATGCCTTGGTCTCCGAGTACAATTCAAAGAAATCTGATGGCACATCAGATGGCATCGAAGCTATTTTGGGCACATATGAATACAAGTGTACCTTCACATTTTCAAAGCTGTCTGGTTTGTCATGGACTGTGACCTGGAGCTGTACTTGAAACAGATAGTTAACTGAGCTAAATAGGCAATTTCTTTTTTAAATTCAGATTTCTCAAACAATAAGAAAATAATGTACAACAGAAAAATTCAGTCAACCACAGGCTAAAAGCTGCTAACAATGACAGTCACAAAAATTGTAATCACTGTATTCACCCTTTAATTAATGGTGATTAAGTAATAAATCAAAATTTTGCCACTAAATGAAAAGTAACTGATACTAATATGGTACATAGTGGGAAGATATTCTACTTAAAAACACTAATTTCAACAAACGTGGTGTTAAACAAAAAGACAGGGCAAGTATAATTAACAAATTTTATGCCTGGGTTCCATGCCTGGAACACCTCACCCAGGAGGCGCCCTGGGGGCATCCTTGTCAGATGCCCAAACCACCTCAGCTGGCTCCTTTCGATGTGGAGCAGCAGCGGCTCTACTCTGAGCCCCTCCCGGATGGTCACCCTATCTCTAAGGGAGAGGCCAGCCACCCTTCGGAGGAAGCTCATTTCCGCCGCTTGTATCCGCGATCTCTTTCTTTCGGTCACTACCCACAGCTCGTGGCCATAGGTGAGCCATAGCTGAGAATATAACCCCTCCAATAAAATTATGAATTATCTTGCATAAATATTCTGTTGATTTTTTTTACTAATTTCCGTTATTACCAGCAAAATAGTTGCATGTTTAATCATCTGGGAATTTACCCAGATTTATTTAGACAAAGATCTCAACCTCCCCAATGTTCAGCACAAAGTTACTCTGACATGTACCATTAATATCTGAGGAAAGAACCGGAGATCCTGTTGTCTGTCTGTCTGACAGGAGAGCATCTGTCTATCCTATGGGATCCTCACTGGCTTGATAATGCATTGCTGTTAGATTTGTTCTCACACACCCTCTTCCTCTTTTTTTTCTTCTTCACAGCACACGGTCTTCCTACAGAAAAAAACAAAACAGTCTGACTGTAATTCAATCAGATAGCTCTTACTGGAATGCTAATGTGACACGATGCCCCCTAAAGTGCATTACCAGTGTTATCCTACTCCTCCCTCGGCCATATCAGGTTAATATGCTTTCAAGTTTCTTTTTTAGGAATTCCAGGGGATGCACTGATGAACCAGCTGCCCAATTTGGAACCAAAATGTTTAAAAATAGAAACAGATCTATCTATCTATCTATCTATCTATCTATCTATCTATCTATCTATCTATCTATCTATCTATCTATCTATCTATCTATCTATAACTTTCAGCATGTTTGTGACTCTAAGCCTCAAGTCCACTGATCCATAATAAAAAATATGAATTTTGGTGGTGGGGGAAAAAAGCGGTTTGAGCAAGCAATAACCAAACATAGGCGAAGGTGTGCTAGTGAATACACCAACAGAAAGGGACAGTATGTTGGAGTTCTACTAAAAAAATCATCATAAAGAAGAAACTTGTCACCGAGCACTAGAGTTGTGTTTTGAAGCATTCTTAAAAGTGTGTCATCTGAAATATCGCAGAGGAATAAACCACATGAGAATCTGCCTACATAGGTAACAGGCAATAGTGTGCCCATGGCTTTGGTCTCAAAACATATGTAAACAATAGGAAAAGTAAACAATATCCCTTCCCAGACGCCTTAACGCCCACTCACACCCTGGGCCATCTGACCTCAGGAATTCGCATCATAAGGTGGGGCCAGGTTTCACAATGAACTCACCCGAAACTCTGGCTGATTGGGACCCACACCCAGTTCCACACCTTGGCTCAGGCGATTAGAGGATCATCAGGGGGTCCTTTTGTCCCTCTGGGGGGGGGACACTCCCACCAGGTTTATATCTGGGACTCTCCACCATTTGACCTTAGAACTGAAGAAGCCTCTCGGATGAGAGGTGAAACGTCTTCAAGTAACTTAAAGAAGTCCAGACGCTTTTCTTTGCAAGCTCCTTTGACTACGATGACCTGGATGACTGAGAACCTTCACAGACAATAGGAAAAGGGGCACCATCAAAATTTTGGTGAAAGCTTGGGCTTGCTTTTCCCCCTCAAAAGATTCAGCACAGTCTTAACAATTCATTAGATGTTAATGAAGTAAAGATTCTCAGCTTTAACTGAGTTTAATAAATATAATTACATTAGCTTCGTCAGTATTACAGCTATTTTTATACAAAGCCTCAAAGTAAGTGGATAAACTAGCATGATTTTATTTTTTTTCCAACTTTAATTTTTTTTAAATTAATTTTAGTTAACATTAAAACAAAAGAAAAAAACACAGTAAAGAAAATTACAAACATACAAACAGGCTGGAGTTTACATTTCTTTTCCATCTATTCCATGCACATTTCTTGTTGTGTTGTTTTCTTGGTGCCACTTCGGAATGCTTTCCACTTCCTCCATTGTCCATCGTATTTACATCCCATCAGTCTGATATTGAATGTTATTTTTTCCATCTCTGAGATACCCTCTACAAACTAGCATGATTTTAAATACAAGGATTGTTTTTAATACTTGGATAAAAATTGTTTGCTGTCAGTGACTGCCTGAGGTCAAGAACCAGTTGACATCACTGGTTTCTTCCCTTGAAAATCTCTGCCAGACTTTCACTACAGCCACCTTCAGTTTCTGCCAGTTTGTGGGTCTCTCTACCTTGAGAGACCTTGAGTAACTGAAAACTATGCTCTGTTGCACTGAGATCAGGTGACTGACTTGGCCATTGAAGAATATACAATTTCTTTGCTTTGAGAAACTCTTGGGTTGCTTTGGGTCACTATCTATTTGAACTTTGAAGCACTGTCCCAAGTAATTTTTCGAGACTTGAATGAATTTGAGCAGCAAATATAGCCCTATATAACCAGTTCAGAATGCATCCCCCCCACGCATGTTTTTCCTCCCTACAATGGTTTGTTTCTTAACCAAGGAGAGAATTCTGTGATCACCTACTTTAGCTGCCTTCTGTGCTTCTCTAAGTCTTCTGGTGCTTCTGAGCTACAAAGTGCATTCCTTCTTTTCAATGTAACATAAGGAACCAGATTTCTGTTGCTATCACCAGATTGCTATCACTCTGATAGCCTAACAATTGGCCTTCTTCACTTTCATCAAAACTTGCGTCTCTTTGGACATATTGACAGTTCCAGCGAACAGCTACCATACATTCAAACTTTAACACTTTATTTATCACTAAATAATGAGGGGAGTTGTCTATCAGGTGAGGCGAGTAATTTGTCAAATTACTTTTGAGTCTCTGAAAATGGAAGATTATGTATAAAAAACAGCTACAATCTCCAAAAAGTTCATTCTAAATTTCTGTAAAACCCTGTGATCAATCACATCTTCATCATTTGTGTTAAAACTTTAAAATTGTTTGAAAAGCGTAACCACAGTAAACTATGTTAAATTACTTTCTACACCCAGTGTCAGAGGACATAAAGGAGTGGACTTACTGGCATTCCCAGAGAGTGCCTACATCTGGGTTCAATTTAACACATAATGAGGAATAGCTGTGACACTCTGAAATCAGAGGTCCTTGATATTAACATGTGTCAAAAAGGGAGGGCACGATGTTTTATGGGAAATTCATTCCAGCTCTTGCCTCACTGAATAAAATGACTTAGAATAAGCAAGTTAAGACCTTTAAACTGCTACATATGTCCTTTTAAAATAAGTATGATCAAGTGTGTTAAATCTGATGCTAAGAAACCACAACTCTGTTTTATATCAGTGAATTTAGACTGCCACTGTAATAAAAAAATGCAAACAAGCCACAAAGAGAATAGTTCATTTTCCTGTTTTATTATATTATTGACTGCAGTTTTGTTGTATCAAACAGGACAGACGGTATATCTTGATTTAAAGCTGACATCACAAGAAGTGCTAGGAGTCATCTTTGATGTTATTATTGAAGTGGGGCACATTAACCATTTTTAAAAAAAATATTTTTGTAAACAAAAATGGTTAATGTGCCCCATTAACCCCCAAAATCCCCAACAAAATGATTCATGAACTAAAACATTACCGACTCCTATTGTGTGTAGAACATTAACTGCAGACAAGAAGGACAGCTTGGTTCAACTTCCCCCACAGTAAAATACTGAAGCCAAAATTGTACTTTTAACAGTTTTTGTTGGTAGTTTTAAAACAAATAAGGACTTGTTTAAATCAAGGTAATTACAACCAGGATGCTATATTTATAAAATATTTATAAAGTCATTCTATTGCTTAAATTCAAATTGTTTCTTCAATTTGAGAGTTTTGACTTTGATTTAGTACAGTTTCAAAAATGCACAGTAATGTTACCAAAAACTTCCAAAACAAAACTTTTACTCAGTGTCCTTTGTTTCCCGGACAACAGCACTTCCTACCTCACATTTTCAACCAGTGTCTATACTCCATAAAGCAGATGGCAGGATGAGGTAGAAAGAATTTTACTCAGTGTGGAACGGGGGTCAGTCTTACTGCTAGCAAGGGATGAGGTGGAGGAAGGTCAGACATCAGAGCAGAAAGCAAAAGGTCAGAGGAAGACACTGCAGCTTTTGAGGAGCCTAAGCAGTCACCTGCCATCCAGAATAGGAAAAACTGAAACAAACACACACACGCACACACAGAGAGAGAAACATTCTTTAGCAAATCACAGATCCTTACTGGTTTCCTAGTTAGAGCCAGTTCAGTAGGTTTAGACAGATTCAAGATTAGGCAGTTCATTAAAATAACAAATAACCTAGAATTCTCTGATAAGGGGGAAAAGAATAAAGTGAGAACTTAGACAGAATGAAACCAAATAAGATACCAAATCCCACAACTTCAGAGACCTAAGTTATTCAATAAATTTTGTCCACAACAGACATTGGGTGTCATTAACTTGCCCCTGCTCGGGCTATTTAACAGCTGGCATTTTCTCCTTGTGACCTTTAACCTTCAGGCTCTAACATCTGGCCCCCCTCTACCTGATCTCCTGACTCCTGACTTAGCATGACTCCACTTCCACAGTTTTGAGTAAACTATCTTTTGGCCTCACTCAGTCAGTAGAGAAAATCAGATACTGAAATTTTTGGGGGCATAACAGACAGAACAGACCAGACTTCACTTTAGCTTTTTAGACCAAACTAATTATAGGAGCTGCTCTTAGATTGGGACCCTCATTGCATGTCAACTCTTAATGAATGCAATATATTCTGTTTTATTACTGTGCTGCTTTAACTTCATTGATGGAAAAATTACAAAAGTGTAACGATCAGATTGTATATGTTCAGTGAAACCTGCAGTTGTTTTACTGAGTTAAAGTGAGTTAAGTCAAAAACTCACTGCAGATTGATTATCTGTTCAACAATTCAGCGGGAGACCTCAGTGCGAACTGTGAGGAGGCGCTATCTAACCTCTGAAGTGGCTGCAAATTTTACCAGGGTTTTAGACGAATGCCCCCCTGTGATTTTACCTGCACCCTGTGATTTTATTTTTAGTCATTTTAACAGCAAACTGAAGAAAAGCCTTGACTCCGTTGCTCCACTTACCACCAAAAAGATTAACGTAAAACATGCATCACCCTGGAGAAACGAAGAAGTCAAAAAATTCAAAAGAAATTGCAGGGCAGCAGAAAGGAGATGGAGGAAAAATAAAAATACAATCAACCATGAAATATTTTGCGAGCAACTTAAAATGTACAATAATACATTAAGGAATTCAAGAAATTCATACTTTGCCAAAATAATCAGTAATAACAAAAATAATCCCAAGGTCCTCTTTTCCACCATAGATCATTTATTTAACCCTGATTTTAACAGCTCCCACAGAACCCCCACAGACTCGCTCTGTGAGCAGTTTGCAGACCACTTCAGGGGAAAAATCAGCGCCATCAGATCTGATATTTTATCTTCTCGCGATATGATTTTAAACACATCTGAGGACTCGATTGTACCCGAGGAGACACTGGACAGCTTTGTCCTGGTTAATGCTGAGAACCTTAAGAAAGTTTTCTCCACAGTGAGACCCACCACATGTCTTTTAGATCCAATCCCTTCTTCACTCTTTAAAACACTTTATGGATCTTTTGAAGCTGAGCTTTTATACATGATGAATTGCTCTCTTCAGTTGGGTGTCTTCCCTGCTGCCTTTAAAACGGCGGTGGTGAGGCCCCTTCTGAAGAAGAGCAATTTGGATTGTAATGATTTTAATAACTACAGACCTGTATCCAACTTACCATTTTTAAGTAAAATTTTAGAAAAACTTGTTTTTACTCAGATTAATGACTTTTTGAGTGATAGACAGATCCTGGAGATATTCCAGTCTGGATTTAGGGTGAACCACAGCACAGAGACTGCTCTCCTAAAGGTTTTAAATGATCTTAGATGTAACTGGGACTCCCAAAAGCTCTCAGTCCTGGTGCTACTGGATCTAAGCGCAGCCTTTGATACAGTAGACCACGCTATTCTTTTAAACAGACTGAAACACATGGTGGGCCTCTCTGGTGCTGTACACAACTGGTTCACTTCCTATCTCTCAGACAGAACTTTTACGGTGAGTATGGATACATGCTCCTCTAAGATCCATAAAGTGACATGTGGTGTGCCTCAAGGGTCAGTTTTAGGCCCTGTACTTTTTAATTTGTATATGCTCCCTCTCGGCGGTGTCATCAGGAGGCATGGAGTGAACTTCCACAGTTACGCTGATGACACTCAGCTGTACATTTCCATGTCTCCTGATGATACCAGACCAATGGATGCCCTTTTTAACTGTATTTTAGATATAAGATCTTGGATGGCAGAAAACTTTTTACAGCTTAACCAGGACAAAACTGAAGTTTTAATTGTCGGTCCTGAGGCTCAGAGAGAGAAACTCTTGTCTAAATTACAGGCATTTTCACTATGTCCTTCGCTACAAGTGAAAAACCTGGGTGTTATTTTTGACTCTGAGCTTGGTTTTATCCCACATATTAAACATGTAACCAAAATTGGATTTTATCATCTAAAAAATATAGCCAGAGTCCGCCCTATTCTCTCTCGGGCCAACACGGAGATGTTGATGCATGCTTTTATTACCAGTCGCATTGATTACTGTAATGCCCTGCTCTCTGGTCTTCCTAAAAAGAATAACTTTACAACTTTTACAAAACTCTGCAGCTCGTGTGCTGACGAAGACGAGAGGGCGGGCCCACATTACACCGGTTTTAGAATCGCTGCACTGGCTCCCCGTGTGTTTCAGGATCGATTTTAAAGTTATTTTATTGGTTTTTAAATGTCTTAATGGTCTTGGGCCTTCTTATCTCTCAGATCTGCTTTTATCATATGAACCCTCGCGGACCTTGAGGTCCTCTGGTACTGGCCTTTTGATTGTCCCTAAAGTCAGGACACATACTCACGGAGAGGCAGCTTTTCAGTGGTATGGTCCTCGTCTGTGGAACAGCCTGCCGGAGGAGCTCAGGGCTGCAGAGAACGTACATGTTTTTAAGAACAGGCTCAAGACCCACCTTTTTAACTTGGCTTTTACTTAACGTTTATTTATTTTACGCTTATTTATTCTATCCTGTTATTCTATTGTTAATTTAGGTTTTACCTAATATTTATTGATTTTATTCTTATTCATTTTTTAATCTTCTTACTCTATTTATATTTATATTTATATTGTATCCCGTTCTTATTTATTTTATCTTTTTACCCAGTATATACTCTTATTAGGTCATATCTCCAGTGTTTCCTCAGAGGGCGCTCTCTGCACCAGGGCTGTGATCGACCGTGGCCGCTGGGGCTCTGGGGGTCCTCTCAGCCTGGCTGGGGGGCTTCTTTGCCTCCCTCCTGCTGTGTGCCCAGCCTGGAGGCTGCGGTCTGTGACCGGCTTCCGGTGCAGACGGCTCCCCATGATAGTGTTTCCTCACTTGGCTCATGCGTACCCAGTCCAATTTTACTTTTTAAGTGTGCGTGTGTGTGTGTGTGTGGGGTGGGGGGGTGGGGGGGGGCTGCTTTTAACCATGTAAAGCACTTTGTGCTACATTTTTTTTGTATGAAAAGTGCTTTATAAATAAAGATTGATTGATTGATTGATTGATTGATTAAAGTGAGTTAAGTCAAAAACTCACTGCAGA
Source organism: Neolamprologus multifasciatus (assembly GCF_963576455.1). Classification (NCBI taxonomy): domain Eukaryota; kingdom Metazoa; phylum Chordata; class Actinopteri; order Cichliformes; family Cichlidae; genus Neolamprologus; species Neolamprologus multifasciatus. Next base: position 10,234,969 of record NC_140446.1, on the reverse strand, counting down.
TTGATTATCTGTTCAACTGGCATCATTACATGTCCTTATCCTCCTCATCTTACATCCATGTTGTTCTTTATATTCAAGAGCATAAAGAACAAGAAAAAAGAAAGAAAAAGTCTATTTATTGATTGTCATGTTTCGGTGACTGCTAAACTAATGTGTGGACTAACAAATATTTTAAGCTCCTATTTCCCATCTCATCCTGTGGTTTGTCTCTGAATTATTGTTCTAAACTTTCAAGCAATTTGTAAAATTGGTAAACAATGTATTGTGAAAGACCTTACTACTTTTCTCTTTACATGTATGGGTCAACAAGTTGACAGTATCTCAGGAAACATATTCCCTTTTCTTTTAGTTTTCATGCTGTTGAAGAGAGAGGGAGAGAGAGAGAGAGAGAGAGAGAGAGAGAGAGAGAGAGATATCTATATATTGCTCCCATGTTGAATGTAATACTTCAAACAGCAGTGATCATTCACTTCCAGCTGGTTTCACTTTAAGCAGGGAAGCTACACATTCTCAAACCATGAGACTCCTGAAATTAGAAGGTGAACATGAAGGTCTGGTCATTCTGATACAAGTCAATGTTTGTGCACAAGCTTGACGTACATGTTGGAATCAAATCATTACAGAGCACAGCTGCAAGTGGTCAGAGAAAACATTTTGGGAGGAATCTAAACAACATAAAGACTGGACACAGTGCAGCTCTGCCAAAGCTTATACTTTGTATAAGCTTTGGCATATACAAAGCTTATACTGCTCAAATTTAAACTTTGTGTGATTTTGCCCATGTTTTTAATATAACTTTTCCTTATGTTAAGATAACTAGCTGGTGGCTGGTGTTGAAATTCAACCATAATTTGACATACAGCCATTAATGAAATGTGGAATATTGTAGTATTTGAACTGTAATAACTTATACAATTTTTTTGGCCAAAAAGATCATCAGTCCAACACAATTGCACTAAACAGACATGTAGCTGGACTGAGCAGAGGACAAACAAGTGGGGTACACAATCAGTCAGTCGGTGAATCTGGGTCCTGTGACACAAATTCAACATACATAGAATATCGTTTCTTCCCTAACCTAAATACAGGCTCAAAGTCACAGTAGTACTGCAGCCAAAGGAGCAGTGTGTGATAGGAAAATGCATATGTGTGATAGGAAAATGCATATCGTGCAAGGCAGTAAGACTGTAAAAGCCTTATATACATAAATGCCTTGAAACCAGGAGGGAAAGCCAATAAAAATGCAGCCTGTGCAAGTTAATATACCTATCAATCACTATCAAAGCTCTAACAAGATGGTCTGATCTTTTTGCTGCAGATCTTAAGTGGTATGAGAATTCGGGTTTCAATTCAGTTCACATTTATTTATATTGCTCAAATTCACTCAAAGTGCTTTATATTATAAGGTAAGATCCTCCAGTATTCTGGAGAAAATGGCAACAATGTAGCAACACCTGATGAGGAAATATTTTGCCAGGGTGAGAAAGAAAAACTCACTTTTGACAGGAAGAAACTTCTGACAAAACAGGGTTTAGTTAGCCAGGCACCTCTAGCCCTCCCCTTTTAAGGGAGGGACTAAGGGGAAAAATGGCATTCTGTAATGCTACAATGAAAAAGAAGTGCTCAATGCATCGCATGAGGTCCTGTAGCAGTCTGAGACTTACTAAAATAACTAAGAGAAGGTTCATGATCTCCTGACTATAACCAACTATAAGCTTTAACAAAACTTAAAAAGTAAGTAAGCTAGACTACTTGCTTATTTTTTTAAAGGGCAGCATATAAATGTATTTGCCCAGTTGCATCCGATTGCTTGCAGTCAACATGAAAGAAGCTAGGAATTAACTTATTAATGTCTTTCTTAAAATCTGGATTTCTTATAGGTAAAAGTTCAGTCCTGTTACCCATGCATGAAGACCATGGGGTTCTCTTTTCTGGAGAACTGCTCAGTAGTATATTCATTTGTGCACATGTTCTCCAACACAACATGTCCTGGAGGAGCTTAGATAAGTTACCATAGCAAGGTACCCTGGTGAGTTGTGAACCACCAGTAGTGAAAAATGCAGGATGAAGTCGTAAGTTACCTTCCTAAATCCCCAGTCCTGGTACATGGTAAATGCCTCAGTTCCATCTGCTGGTCTATATTAGCTGAAAGATTTGAAATAGCATTCTGGCAAACACGGTCCTTGTTTTGCTATAAACGTGAATGATTACATGAATGCAATCAGAGCATGTTCAAATTTAACTGGCAAATGGAACTACAAAAACTACAAATGGAAACCATAAAGTACCAAAAATCTTGTCCTTTGCTTAAAGATTTCGTGTTTTTTTCTTATCCAGAATCTGTTTATAGACATTAGTCTTGGACTGAGGCACTTGGAGCATAAGTACAAACAGTTACCCCCTGCTCTCTCTCACTGCGCACATCACTGGATAGATAGATACTTACTGTTAATGATGATTTTCATATTTAGTGACAGACTGATGGAGCGTTCACAAATTCAAGCTGAACAATAGGACCATACCGCCATCTTGAAGGAAATGTTCAGCTTGTCATTTAGAATACAATTAAGTGAGAATAACTGTTGCCGTAATAATGCGTGTTTTTCTTTGATCACTGCACAAAATACTGGAAGAGCTCCAAGCAAAAATAACACCTCCGTCTGCGGTTCCTCCATAAAGAAAACAAACCATTTCCTCATTGCCACTTGTACTGATTGCACAAAGCATACATTAGTATGCATGCATATCACACTCATACATTTACCGTTTTCTGTTGATGGGAGCAGGTTTTTTCTCACACAAGCAGCAGCACTGTGGTGTTGAACTGCTGCACTTAAAGTGTACCCTGGTGTGCGAATAGCTGGGAAACAAAAACACCCAAGTCTTTGTTTTGTAACCTTGTTAAAAGTGTGGAAAAAGCAAACACAGCTTGCAGGCAGTGGTGTCCATGTCAAGACCCTGGGAGTTTAATCATCATCCTGTGCTGGATGACCAAGCCTCTTTATCTTTAAAAGGGTCTCTATCTGAGATTTCAGTAGAAGTATTAAGATGGGTTTTTTCTTGGTTTGCTTTTTCCCCCCAAGTTCCAAGTTAAGATTGCATCTTTAAAAAAGAAAAAGGAAAGAAAAGGGAGGGGGTTGCTGGTATCAACGATTAAAGCAGGAAATTGACTTTTTTCCTGCTTTTCCGCACTTCTCTCGAACATCCCTCCAGGTTTGGTTCCAGCTCTGGTTCCAACTCAAGATCTAACATTGCTTTCATGTTTGACCCACTTCTACAAGACAGAGACAATGACAAAGAATTATAGGGAGAAGGAAAATGATTTTAAAAAGGCACCAGTGTAAGAGAGCAAGAGTGCTAGAGAAGTGGAAGAGATTAAAAAAGAGAGGCAGAATATAAGTAACCACACATACACACACTGAGGAAAAATGACAAAGACAATAACATCGATGGAGAGGAAGACAGTAAAAGAAAGGGGACAAACAGAAGGCAAGCTGAAGGCGCCTGTGAAGGAGGGGAGTGGGTTAAGAGGGAGGAGAGAAGCTCTGCTTCTCCTAATAAAGCGAGTGTATGTGAAAGGAGGTGCTGAAAACAGACTGAGCTGAGAGCTGTGCTACCACAGAGAGAGAGAGAGAGAGCGAGCGAGAGAGAGAGAGCGAGAGAGAGAGAGAGAGAGAGAGGGGGGAAACAGAGTGTGTGGAAGACAGAGGGTTAGAGAGAAAGAGTGAGAGGAAGGGGGAGACAGAGAGGAAAGAGAGGGGCAAAGAATAGAAAGAGCATTGTGTGGCTGCTGAGAAAGAACCCATGTCTGCACAAAGAGGTAGGTGTACTGCTTTGACTGGTACACACACACAAATGCACGCACAAAAGTAGGAAATCCTTGCCAGTGTATCCAGCAGTAGGATGTTGCAGCAGTCTTTTCAATAGACGTTAAACGTCAAGTGAGTGCATGTTCTCTTCCAACTGTGTGACTTGCCTTACTACATGTAGCAGCTGTGTAGCAGTGCACGGAGGCAGGTCGATCACTTTTCCACAGCATGTGCTAGACCGTGTGTACAGACGGCATAACCAGATGTCTCATGTGCGTTCAACATATGTGAGTCAGTGGGATACTGATGGGCCATGTGTAGCTGATGACAAACACAGTGGCACACGTACACAGAGTTACTACCATGATTAAGAAAGGTTAATTACAGTTTATCAGACAAAGTCCTTTTTTATTAGCCCTATTTTTATCATATTAACTGAATCCAGCTAATCATGTAATCAGTTTGACTGTTAAACTATTATGGGTATTTGTACTGATAATTGCCTGATTATTCTATCACTGTGAAGGAGGGTAAGGGTACAGCTTTTAACTGAGTGAAAAGTAATTAATGAGTTTAGTTTAAGCTGTCTCTGAATTAGAGAACATTTTTCAGCTTATCTTCCGGTTTCTATTCTCCTTATTCTTTAGTCATTTAGAGATCATTTTCAATGATGTGAGCACTGCAAATTCAAAGAAGTACAACTACATTTGTGGTGGTGAGTTTTTCATTTTTAGTATTTGGGATAGCCTAGTCCTCTTTAAAAAAAATTGTTACTATTGCAATAATTGAATTTAAAAATCCAGTTAAGTCAGTGTTGGTGTCAAATGCCTTCCACCTTCCTCATATTCTCAGGAAATTGGTTCATGTACTGTCAGTGTTTCTGAATACTACAAATGAGTCGCTTTTATATGCACTTAAAAATAAAAACAATCTGAAAAGCTTGATATTACTAGATGTCAGGAAGAAAATTAGTTTATTCCTAATTTGGACGACTTGTCTCTTCAAAGTCCTTACAGCGTACCGGGGTTAGTGTTGGGCTCCTTGTGCATCAGGAACGTGTGGTCATTACCACAAATGTGTACAAATGTCACATATGTGCATGTTTGGTGACATGTAGCTTATCTAAAAGTGTCGAGATAAAGCAAAAGAGCAATCATGAAAACACCATTGTGTTACTGGTTACTCATTGGGTTGTTTTGGACTGAAACAGCAATAGTTATTTTTACTGCTTAAGTTCATGTTGGTCCAGTTGAGCTCGAGGTCAGCACCAGTCTGTCCTGCAAGGTCAGACTGGACTAAGCACTAAGGACAGATCACTTCCCCATGGCAAGCAGGGATGGTTCCTCACATTTCTCATCATATGATGTTGCCAGAGGTTCCCCTTTACAGGAAGAAGCTGTTTCACAATTCACAAGTCTAAAATATATTTATAGATCTGCCAAGTAGGCGATGTTGCCTCCCTCTTAACATAAACAACAAATGAGGACACAACATGTGGAAACAAAAATTCATAGAATAAGTCAAGGATGTTGTTTGGCGAGGCATAGCTGCTTGTGATGCGCGTGAGAAACTCTTCGCCATGTGCCTGTCCGTGAGGAGGAGAGGCACTCCACTGAAATCAATTTTATTTTATTTATATAGTGCAAATTCACAACAGTTGACTCAAGGTGCTTTATTTTGTAAAGATCATGCAATAACAGAGAGAACCCCTTGGTGACAGTGGGAAGGAAGAAAAAAACCTCAGGGAAGGCAGCCATCTGTTGTAGCTGGTTGGGAGTGAGGGGAGAGAGAAGAAGACAGAGCGAGGACAAAAACAAACTATGGGAAAAAGAACCTGGATTTAATAATTACCATTGAATAAATACAGTAGTGGTGTATGACCAAACAGGGAGTGCAAATACACAAATTTGTAGTTGACAAGATCTCACTGGGCCAAATAACAGGCCTGGGCAAATTCCCACAGTGGTTTCAACCTTAACCTCTAGTGACTGTAATGACCAATGCCTTTTATCATTAACAATCAATTATGGGTCAACCTCATTACCACCTGCAAAAAGAGGACAACCTCCACCCAAACTGTGTTTTTAGAAGTGAAGAAGCCTCTTAAATGACAGCGGAAATATCTTCAAAAATGTAATTTTTCCAAATTACCCCAACCTAGATGACTGAGAATCTATACAAGTTCTGTTTGCTCCTGTACAACATTAACATTATCCATTATTCCAAAAGTTTAATATTAAAAAATATTGTTTTCATCAGCTTGCAAGTATCAGGTTGCACTTACAAGCAGCTCGGTACAATTTACTGGTACTGAACTGGTTTAAATGGTTTTAAATGCTTCCTCCACAACACCTGAGAACAAAACATTCCAGCTGTTCCACTGCAGATATCTAATATCATGAACCTGTAGTAATCTTTAGTTTTAATTATTGCATCTGACAGTTAGTGTTTATATACACCTTCCACATTTGATGACTTCCTTTTATGTCTGTTCTTTTTAAACTGGATGACTTTCCCACCACCGATCTATTTATTTATTTTTTGTTAAATAGAGGATACAAACACTTAGATTACTATGCTCTAAGGCACATTCTGCTGAGTCTGTCTTTATGCAACACACACAGATGTACGTTCAGACAGTCTGCGTGTGTCCACATATGTTTATGAGTAATTAAAGCCAAACCACCAGAGCAGCACAACATTTTAAGACCTGCCTCGAAGGCAGGTTGTTGTCTCGTCTTCCCGTCATTATAAAACCACACGAGCAAATCTCTAGCTGCGTCACCCATTGACTCATCACTAAATGTAAAGCAACTGCCCTCTCAGCATCTGCTGATGCAAAACAACCTCAATCATGTTCCTCTATGTTTCTTTCTCTTCCTCTCCATATCTTTATGACAGGCGTTTCATGAGTCCAAATTTTCCCATCAGCAGGGGTGGAGATTTTTTTTAGTGTCACGCCATTCAGAAAACAAACAAACCTCAGTGCTCTTTAACATACTGACAGTAAAGAGGTATTTCAGTGCTTTTTTTTTTTCTTTTTTTGTGAATTTAAGTCAAATCTGTATCGGGTTTTTTGTATGATGTTTAAATTCTTAAAGTCTTACACAAGTACATTTACGACTGCATAAAGTGCAGGGAGTGATCACCATGAGACAGAAGGATGAGTGTACGGATGGATTTTCTGCTGTTAATGTTATTCTATGTGCCACAGTTACTGAACATTGTTTCTATAGATAAAAGCTCCACATGTTGTCTATGTAAACAGCACTCATGCATACTTTAGGCAGCAGGGGTTCCTGTAAATGTTATTTTAAACCCTGTTCTTTCAACTGCCTGCATCCTGAAAGGTAAAAGTTCAAGCAAATTTAGGGCATGATAAAAAAAAGGCTTTAATCTTAAAAAAAAAAAGATTTCTGGATGTCAACTAAATGATAGCAGATGCTATGCTGTTCCAGTGGCCCCTTGTGGCATCTTTTTCCCACCACTCTGTCATGACTTCGAGGTTCAAACAATCCACCTCAGCAACACAATTGTGCTTACAAGGGATCGGAAATGAAAACACTGGCGGCGTGTCTGCGGAAAATGCTTGCCAAATCTGTATGCTTGGGAACAGGAGACTGTGTGTGTGTGTATCTGGCAGACAGTTGTGCGTGGTGAGGGGAGTTTTGTTTGTTCACACGAATGTTTGGAAATAATATTTGGTTTTAGACTAAGGATTAGACTATGCTTATATTTCTAATGATTCGAGAAGGCGCAGTGCCATTAAAGTTCCTCACAACACAGAAAAGCAAACCTTATTCCGTATGTAAAAGCCTGTTGATGTTGCAAGAGAATTCCTCTGATGTCATTTGCCAAATTTTCTGCTCAGGTAAACCCTCATTTTCTGTCTCAGCATGTTTTGGTATCCTTTTAGCCGACAGCTATATCATTCTTACGTGGTTACATATAAAGTTGCAGTCTTCCCCCACTTTAATCTCAAAGCAAATGACAGGAGGACTTTGAGACAAATTGCTCCAAGTTGCTGCACACTCAGACTTGACAGTAACTTTAAGACAGGGTAAGGTTCAGTTCTGTCTGCCACCTTTATAACTCTTTGGTTACGCGTCACTTCTAGACTTCGATATTGTACGATAATAAGTAGGAGTCACTTGTAATTAACGGAGTGAGTCACTGATGCCAAGTTTTGTTACTTTATTTATGTCAAAGTCAGAATAGTTAAAGCAGTTGTTGGAGACTGCAGCAAAAGCACAGTTATTGTGACATTTGGAATGAATTATGATCCATTTGCCTTTCAAGTGGTTGCTGTGAAAATGGGAACTGGGTCAGTCTGTCTGCTTATTATTTGCATAAATTCAATAATCTGTCAACAGTAAATCTGAATCAGACCACTGTTACTTGGACAGAGGTCTGCTACAAGTTGACCTGTGCGATCGCCTTGTGATCGAAAATGGTTACCCAATGGTAAAAGACATTACACACTCAATCGGGAAGTCAGTCAGCTCTTACTGGTTACAAAATGCCAGAAAATTCAGAGAAATACCCAGGCAACCACCAAAGGAGGATGAGACCCTATATTTACTAGAGATGAACAAGATCCAGTTCTAAAAATGTTTAATACGTCAACATGTGGCTTCATTCTTGCACCTCTGCAGCTGCATGCCCTCAAGAAAAAGTTTGATTAAGTCCATATTTCTTCTGAAGCAAGTGAATAGCCTCAAATGATGTAGTTCAGACAGGAATGCTGAGTTAGTGGCATTATATAAGCTTTTGATGAGCTTAACTAATGTGGAAACTTCAGTATCAATGCTGTCTTTTTTTCCTTCTTCAGTGTGAAAATTTTAAGAAGGGTTCTGCCATATCATCTACAATAATACAGGTCAAAACTTTCATATGATATAAAAGTGTCATATCCTTTCTAGTATACACAAACAAGACAAGGCCCAACATGTCCAACAGTGAGAACCGTGTCATGGAGCAATTTTGGGAACCCTTGGCAAAGCACACTACTTTAAATATGCAGAAAAACCCCCCCAAAATGAACTACCCCCGATAAAGGTGGAAATAAACTTGTTTCATGATTTAAGGCAAAACACGCGCCATCAAGGCTACAAAGGCGGAGATACTAGCAGTTGATGATTCCACTGAAAACTGCTGGAGTTCCCACTAACTCCAAATGAGAGGAAGCACAATGGTGAATTGAAAGCATCTGGTGACAGCATCCCAGGTAGAAAATGTTTTTTCAATTTCAGTTTTATTACGAGAGAATATAGTGCAGGTTATCTAAACAGGAACAAAGATATGTTACTTTATTTATTTTTAAACTAAGACATTAAGCAGTTATGCTATACATTTACTTACAATTTTGAAGAAGAACACTACCTAGGCTATTTTTGTACTTACGTCTGACTTATGCTGTGTTACTAGATATTTTCCCATAAATAAAATACAAAAATTCCAATTTCAGTTCTGGGTTAATTTCAGGCACTTTGTCTTGCACCTACTTCAAAAGTCTATAATTTTTCTATGTCAGATTTGGTCATCAGTTGCAACACTTGTCATTTTGACCCATTTCAGTTAGAGGGTCAGCCATGCACTTACCTAATGTAAGTGCAGAGAAGCATCCTAATGGGTTCATTGTGTAACTGACGCCACCAACGCTTACATTAGAGCCTCTTATTGCGTGTTTTGTTTGGGTTTCCGGCAATGCATTTAATTACCAAAATTAGGGAGGGGATAGCCTAACATATGAAACAGGAAATGACTGCCTTGTAATCCATTTATTTCAACAAAATAACTATATTCTAATTATAACTTCATCACATCATTTAAATGGTAACTGTAATGAAATAAAGTTACTCATATTTTGTATTTTAAATATGTACATATGCCGGTACATGTATTCCGTTATTCCCCAACACTGACTATAACACTGTTGTTGGTGGCACCTTGTAGCAACAGATAAACATTTTATTGTTTCATATTAAAAATAATCACCTACATCTAATTCAAAATGAATGCTGAATATTCTGAAGTTTTTTTTCTGGATTATCCTCACACTGCTCAAGGAAGACTCCTCTGGATACAAAGGAATGTCTGAATCCCTAGTTCTCACTTGATTCATTGGCTCAGTAAACATTTTCCTTATTAGTTTATGGTTACGACCACTAGCCATAACTCTTCTTTAGTACAGGATGTTATACATTTTGTAAATCATGGTCCCCCGTTAGTGTCGAACAGACAATAAAGCTTGGTTTGCTTTATGGGATGACTTTTGATAGACAAGTGCCTAACATATGAGCTTGCAGTGTCCTCAGTTTCTGATTCAGATCTACCCTTTGTTAATCGCAAACTCACAAACTGCCTTAAAAGCAAGAGTTCAAAACTAAATTGAGATGTATATATTAAAATAATAATTATGTGCAACTTTTTTAAAAGTACAGGCTTAAGAAAGTTCTTGCTCTTCCGACTTCCACCATGTAGCCATTGTTAGAGAGGAAATATCCATCAAGCTGTATTAAAAGCTACAGGAAATAGGCTTTAAAAGAATACTTATGCATTCATCCATACACTTCCACTTCTCCAAATTCAGGCGCCTAGAGCCTATCCCAGCTGACCTTTCGTCAGTCTGTTGCGGTAATGTTTTATCACTGTTTTAACATAATGTACTTTTACAAGTCTACAGCTACTGTCATGTGCTGGGTTGTACTATGTACAGAGCTGAGAGTGAAAATACAAGGAACTTGCAAGCTTTGAAATATCTCCATTTGGACATTTATTTTTCAAGCATCTAAGTTGCTTATTTCAATTTAGTGGGCGTTTAATTTGTTTTATTGTTACCATTATTCCAGACCAAGGATGCTTCAAGTTTTGACAATCAAGCGATGATTTAGGGAGCCAGCATATTTGGGAGACCCACATGACAAATGTATTTTTATACTCTGTTACAGTATTTAAGTAACTCTAAAAGTTGGATTTCTTAAAATCACCTGTGTCAAATGTTAGAAATGGATAGTCTGCTTCAATGGGTGTACAGGAAATGCTTTTAAACGCCATTTCTTGGAAGTGATGTTGAAACAATTACAGGATATTTATTACAGGAGTGTGTACGTAATGTATTATTGTGGGAAGGCTTGAATTATACAGCTCTCTGAAGTTAGGAAGGTTGGCAATCGTTCTCTAGTGTATGTTTGATTATGTATGTGCATGTGTGTTGCAAGAGAGGAAAACAAATGACAGAAACCATCTGTGAATGGATCAACAAATCTGCAGGCAGGTCATGTTCAGGGGTATACACACGCACACACACACACACACACACACAAACTTTTCAACAACCTCCATTCTTCTACACACACCCCACACATAGACACACACACACACAGCCTTACAGAACAGAAGGGAATTCCGATCCGTCACTGAGATGACATCACAGTCTCCAATAATAAGAAACAGTCAAACAAGGGAGTCCCCACTTCCCTCCTCCCTCATACACATCCCACAGAATGAACAGAGGGTAGAAAGAGTAGTGCTGGGCAGAGTGACTCTCATTAGCTCCCATAGAGAGAGTCCCTTTTAAGGGGTTCACATGCACACACGAGAACGCGCCGACATACGCACAAACACGCTTTAGTTGCATCTCCATAGCGACCAGCTCTGCTGTCCCAGCTTGGGGAGGAAACTGAGTGCTTTAAAGCTGCTACAACGCAAACACACACACATGCACACACATACAGCTCTGTTCTAATCCGTGTCCGGCCACGACGGAAAAACCTCTCCTCATCTTATCACCCGGCTACCTCCCTCTGTCACTTCTCTCCTCTCCCCGTCCAGCCCATATTTTCTTTGCCTTCAACTTCCACCCTCTCTCCCTTTCTCACATACCCTCCCCCTCTCTTTTTCTCCCTTTCACTATCTGTCTCTGTCCCTTACCCGTCTGAAGTACACAACAGAGGTAAGTGCTCTCGCTCGCTGTGTGCCTCTGGGTTTAATGTGCTTTAACTTTCAGTCTTTCAGTGCGTTTTCTCACAGTAGACTGAGGTGAGCTTAACTATCGGTGCTGCGGGTACTGTTGGTGAAGTAGGCAGAAAAACTGTTTTGTCCTGTACTCTGCCGGTAGGTCAGTTTCTGCTTTGCCAGCTGTCGTGCGCGCCTCGACAGTATCTGTCAGTTCGTTTGCCCTGGCATTAATCAAACAACCATGTGTGTGCTTGTATATGTGGGCTTGCTTTCATACTGGTATCTTATTCATTGATTTTCCATCACAGTAGCTTTGTGACCACAGACAGCCTTTTATACCCTTTTTGTGTCTGTTCTTGAAACTGTGCACTTAAAAGTGCATATTATCTGCTATAGCATTTTGACTTTATCCCATTAGAGCAATTGTGATAGCTCTATACTTCGGAGTACTTCAAGAGGAATGAGAACCAAAAAAGTAATATTTAATATCAAAATAATAACTAGCACATGTTGAAATCTTTAATCACTGTTTTCATACACTCTTGTGGGACTATAGCTATTGAATTAATAGGTCAGCCTTTCTTTGGTAGAGTTGACTTTTTGATTATATCCAATTGTCCTTCTGTGTTGTACAAACAGTTCAAGTATTTCCACAATAATAGTTCTCTTTAAGTGCTTTTCATAGTGGATATCTGATCTTTCAGCCCATGTTAAATACACCAGTGAGATACCCTCTCTAATGTGCTGTGGCTGAAATAACAACTCCCCCTAAAATCAATGAACAGTCTGGCAACAATTTACAGACCCCAAATCAGAAAGCCCTTGGTTACAAAACACAACAAAACAATTAAACGCTCTTTCCAACACAGTTTCTCTCCAACATCCAAGCACACACATGCTGTGACATACGCCACATCTGGAACCAAGAGTGGCTAAACACATACTTATTTAACAGTGTGTCCCCATCTTCCCCTTTTTACCCTCTCGCCTCTCCTCTCCTTCCTGTCTCTGTCTGTCTCTCCACCCACGCTCTCAGAGATGAAAGAGAAGAACCCCTGGCCTACGCCTGTGACCATCATCATCATTGTGATTGGTGTCATAGCGATTGTTGCCCTGGTGACGGTGGCGGTTTTGCAGAACAAACCTGTTCCCCAAAAGTACAAGGTAAAGTACTGAAATGTTGTGACCTGTTCCCTGTGTGGGAGTCAAATGTGTTACACAAGAATCTCAAGCCAAAGTCCACAAACCAAATAAGGCATCTTGTCAGTATAGGACCTCAGCTTGTACAACCGGCTTTACAAATCCACCACCAAATATGGCCAGCGGATATCAACAATAACATTAAATCATCTCTTTAGTTACAGTTGCAGACCCAGGTTTGAGTCTCACAGCTGAAAGCATGGTCTAGTTTTTATAAAGTACTGTACTCCTAATTCACATGGATTGGTGCTACAGTTTTGGCAACATGTAGTTTATACAATTATTAACCTGATGTTAAATGTTTGCATGTAACTAATTAACTAGAATTTGTTATTTTTCCGCTCCTCCTCCAGTATGGGATTGTGCTGGACGCTGGATCTTCCCACACAGCTCTTTATATTTATCAGTGGCCAGCAGAGAAGGATAACAACACTGGCAGAGTTGAACAGACACACTCCTGCAAAGTCAAAGGTACAGTATATGTTGCACAAATACTCTCATATGACAGTGCAAACTTACGTATATGCATTAATATGTAGGAAATTGCATATGAATCTGCATATTTACTGATATAGCTATTAGTGTTTGTGTATGTGCGTGTGTAAATTTGGTCATAAATGATATATTCCTGTTTAATAATGATTCCTTCTAAAAAGCTACAATTAAGTATAATTGTATTATACTATTTTCCTTAAGTCCAAGGTGATTCATTTTCTCTTCATTCAGTTTGAAATCTTATGCTCTTTTAAAGAAAACTGCATCTGAAGCCAAAGACTGATCAGAATTTACATCTAGAGACTTGGTGGATTAGCATAGCCACTTACTAATTATTCATTAGCATTATTGAGTACACATTTGATGGTTCCTTAAAAAGTCTTCACATTAAATTTCATATTAAATGACAAATGGCACTGGGCAACACCTTACCGAGTCAGCCATTGTTTCAAATGTTGTGTTAAGTCTATAAATGGATTTTGTTCAACTTCCCAGGACCACTATAGAAAAAAAATTGACAACAGATAACGCACTAATCAATTCAGACACTACCTGAAAATGAGAAGCTGGAGTGTAGGTGGGTTGCAAAGTGGCTTGGAGATACACACCAACTGTAGGCAGATTAAGCAATGGCACACCGTTTATGATTTATGATTTGTCACATACAGTGGCTTGCAAAAGTATTCGGCCCCCTTGAACTTTTCCACATTTTGTCACATTACAGCCGCAAACATGAATTGATTTTATTGAAATTCCACGTGAAAGACCAATACAAAGTGGTGTACACGTGAGAAGTGGATCGAAAATCATACATGATTCCAAACATTTTTTACAAATAAATAACTGCAAAGTGGGGTGTGTGTAATTATTCAGCCCCCTGAGTCAATACTTTGTAGAACCACCTTTTGCTGCAATTACAGCTGCCAGTCTTTTAGGGTATGTCTCTACCAGCTTTGCACATCTAGAGACTGAAATCCTTGCCCATTCTTCTTTGCAAAACAGCTCCAGCTCAGTCAGATTAGATGGACAGCGTTTGTGAACAGCAGTTTTCAGATCTTACCACAGATTCTCGATTGGATTTAGATCTGGACTTTGACTGGGCCGTTCTAACACATGGATATGTTTTGTTTTAAATCATTCCATTGTTGCCCTGGCTTTATGTTTAGGGTTGTTGTCCTGCTGGAAGGTGAACCTCCGCCCCAGTCTCAAGTCTTTTGCAGACTCCAAGAGATTTTCTTCCAAGATTGCCCTGTATTTGGCTCCATCCATCTTCCCATCAACTCTGACCAGCTTCCCTGTCCCTGCTGAAGAGAAGCACCCCCAGAGCATGATGCTGCCACCACCATATTTGACAGTGGGGATGGTGTGTTCAGAGTGATGTGCAGTGTTAGTTTTCCGCCACACATAGCGTTTTGCATTTTGGCCAAAAAGTTCCATTTTGGTCTCATCTGACCAGAGCACCTTCTTCCACATGTTTGCCGTGTCATCCACATGGCTTGTGGCAAACTGCAAATGGGACTTCTTATGGTTTTCTGTTAACAATGGCTTTCTTCTTGCCACTCTTCCAAGGCCAACTTTGTGCAGTGCACGACTAATAGTTGTCCTATGGACAGATTCCCCCACCTGAGCTGTAGATCTCTGCAGGTCGTCCAGAGTCACCATGGGCCTCCTGGCTGCATTTCTGATCAGCGCTCTCCTTGTTCGGCCTGTGAGTTTAGGTGGACGGCCTTGTCTTGGTAGGTTTACAGTTGTGCCGTACTCCTTCCATTTCTGAATGATCACTTGAACAGTGCTCCGTGGGATGTTCAAGGCTTGGGAAATCTTTTTGTAGCCTAAGCCTGCTTTGAATTTCTCAATAACTTTATCCCTGACCTGTCTGGTGTGTTCTTTGGACTTCATGGTGTTGTTGCTCCCAATATTCTCTTAGACAACCTCTGATGGTTGCTGCTGTATTTGTACTGACATTAGATTACACACAGGTGCACTCTATTTAGTCATTAGCACTCATCAGGGAATGTCTATGGGCAACTGACTGCACTCAGACCAAAGGGGGCTGAATAATTACGCACAGCCCACTTTGCAGTTATTTATTTGTAAATAATGTTTGGAATCATGTATGATTTTTGTTCCACTTCTCACGTGTACACCACTTTGTTTTGGTCTTTCACGTGGAATTCCAATAAAATTGATTCATGTTTGTGGCTGTAATGTGACAAAATGTGGGAAAGTTCAAGGGGGCAGAATACTTTTGCAAGCCACTGTAGGTGTGTAGGAGGGTATTAGTTGAAGTGGGTTGGCATGAAGATCAGTTGAACTTTGGTGCCTGTCTGAACTAATGCTATGCCTGTTTTGTGAAAGCTTAAAATAGCAAGTTATGCTAGAGCAAAAGAATATACTGCTATACACAGAGCTAGATGTATTTTTGGCTTAATGTTTTGTTGTATGTTGATAATACTGTGGTAGCTATGTATTCAGTAAGCCAATTAATAATTTTAACAGAATAAAAACAATTACACATGTATTCCTAGTCCCTTCACATCCAATTAGTAACTGTACTCTCTGTTTTCTGAAAAATCTTTATCTGTGTTTTTGTTTTGGTTCCAGAGAATCTAGACGTAGTTATTTTGTAAAAGCAATGACAGACAAATGAAAAACAATAGCTTATTGCCAACACAATCTCATGGTGATGACAAGACTGTAGGAAGTCAATGCGCAAGCAAAAAAGGCATGTCTGGCACCTGCAAATCTGCAGAATAGCATTTTTGTTTTTATGTGGACTAAACAAAGGAGCTATTGTATGTTTATTGGTAAGCCTTAAAAGTACCCACGGACATTTAGAGACCACCAAACTGGGTGTTTCCCTACAGCTTCCCGACTTTAAGTCAAATATAGATACTGTATCGTACCAAATAAACACAGAATAATTAAAATTTAAGCATGGTATATATAATTTAATTAAACTGTTGTCATTTACAAAAAAGTCATTTATTACCAATAACGCTATTAATTAGATACATGATATACATGTAAATACCCATAACTGTGTTATATTTTGAACTGAAACTAGTAAGGCACTCCTGGCTGCATCTTTGCCTAGTATTAGGCAATTTATTCTATAAGTTCATTTAACCTCAATAACATCTTTACCTGGCCCGTCACCTTCTGAAATACAGAACAGTTCCTGAAATTTTAAAAATGAGTGAATTTTCAAGAAGGGTAGCTGTAAAGACAAGGCTCTCGCTGTGCTTTATTGTTACTAAATTTCTGCCCAGTGACTCTCCTGACTTTTTGTTCTAACAGGTAAAGGTATTTCCAGCTATGCGTCTGAACCATGGAAAGCAGGAGAGTCTCTGAAACAGTGCATGGGCGAGGCTGAGGAGACTGTCCCCAAAGAAAGAGCTCACGAGACCCCACTCTATCTGGGAGCCACAGCAGGAATGAGGCTGCTGGAGTATGTCGCACAAGCTTAGACATTTTCATGATAAAACCTAGAAAAGAATGTTTTTTAAAAACACCCACAGTGAACAGCTTTTCATGCTGACACTATTTAGCTTATCCCCTGTCTAAAATCTGAAACTGTGTTTGCATTGGCAGTGCAAATAGTGCTATTTTTTGTAACCATTTGCATTTGCACATCCTGTCATTTATCTCCACAAGAACTGCCAGGACAGTGAATAGGCTACTGTCAAAGCCATTATGCACAATACAATGTATATATTATTTATGGGCTGCTGTATTGATCTGACTTGTGGACGTGACTCACACCTACATTTGTGCCATGTGTGCCTGCAGTATTGTGAATAGCTCAGCATCAAAGAACGTATTTCAGGCTGTGGAGAAAGCCCTGCGAAACTCCCCCTTCTCCTATCAGGGAGCAAGAATCCTCAGTGGGCAGGAAGAGGGTGCGTTCGGGTGGGTCACAGTCAACTACTTGGATGATCGTCTCAAACAGGTCAGTATGTGCACATCAAACATACAGGTCAGTGCACATTTGTCCACACTGAGGACGTACTTTGTGTGTGCCAGTACTCCCGGTTCTGCACTGACCGAGTGTCATTTTACCTCTTCTGCAGGGCTTGAAAACAACAGGCGCTCTTGACCTTGGCGGGGCGTCTACTCAAATTAGCTTTATATCCGATGATTTTGACGGCTCAGAGTCACCGATCAACTCTGTCAACTTCCGACTCTATGGAAATGATTATAACCTGTATACTCACAGCTTCCTGTGCTACGGAAAAGACCAAGCGTTAAAAATGGTGGTGGCAAATCACACTCAGGTAAACTTCTGACCTTGGTTCCTGTGTTTTGTGAATGAACTGTTCAAACTAATCAAATATGGGATGTTATCTTAGAGAGCCATAATGTTCTTAAATGTGCAAAAGTACTTAGGCGTCATTGTTCTCCATCTGTTGCACCTCACTATCTCACTCTCTCTCCTAGTCAGGTGCAACAACAGTATTGGATCCTTGTTTCCACTCAGGCTACAATGAGACAAAGAACTACTCCGTCCTTTATGACAGCCCCTGTGTGTCAGGCAGGAAACCTCAGAAAGTTCCAGAAAAATTTTATCACATTGGGAAAGGAAACTTCCAAGAATGCCAAGAAGTTGTCAAAAGTGTATTTAACTTTACTTCCTGCAAATACAGCCGATGCTCTTTCAATGGGGTCTTCCAGCCTCTTTTGCAGGGGCCATTCGGGGTAAGTGAGTGTTTCTCCATGTGTAGATTTAACCTGGTTTATAAACAGTCATCCAAGTATATCTGGTGACTCGTTTTAGCATTTAGCATTCATGCATTTATTCATTCATTTTTTGCCACATCTGTGAGAATGACCCTGTTCAAGTTTAAGAACTGCCCGACTATCCTCACTTTTATTGACCCAAAAGGAGCGACTGAGTACATGAACTCATCAAGAGAGTGTTTATTTAAGTCAAGACAGAAAGAATCTACGGTGCCTAAAGTCTATTGGCTTCAGACAGAATAGAGCTTTAGGGCACTTTTTCATTTGCTTAATTTTTCGGTCCAAGAAGCTATATCTTTTATACTGCTCACGTCTGCTCTGAAGATCCCCTGTGAGCTCTAACCTCTCTAACCACAACTCGCAGATTACAAGGCTGCACAACAAAACATAGACTACTATCAGCAGATGCAGGCTATGATCATGGGGTTGGAGTTCATCCATAGCATGAGACTTGTTCGTGAGCAGCCACATGTATGCACACAAGTGCACACATTTTGGGCACGCATTTTGCATCCAACATGGAAGAAAATTCTTACAAAAATAATGCAGTTATATCATGTGGACTGTCTATAGCTGTACATGGCTTCCTAATTTGCTTTTATTCACTGTGTGCAAATTTTATAGAAAACAAAACAGAAGACCAGTAAGAAAACAAATGGAAATATTTCAGTAATGTTATAAAAGCCTGAATGAAAATTAACCAGAAAAATTATGACCTGAATACACCCAACAGATGCTGATTCGAAGTTCCCTCTATGCTGTTTTCTACCCCACCCCTTGAGCAACCCCATCTGATTACGATTCTGTGAGAAGTGTGAACTCGCTGTATCACAAAGTAGAGGATCAACTGGAATTATTGAGTCAGAATCTATCTGTGGGAAGCACAGAGCACTCGTGTCGTTTGGGCGTGCACAGGGGTTACACAACATACAGTATAATCGATTCTGCAATCCTCGAAGTACCAGTTTATTGAGTTACTTCTGTTTTTAATGTGACTGGCATTAATTGTGGAATGACTCAGCAAAAAGCGCTTGTGTTTCCTCATCTTCCTGATCTGAATAAGAAAATAAACCTTTGTAACATTAACTGATACAATAATCAGTCTGAAGAGACAGTATACTTAGGTTGTAGTGATAGAATAGAAAACGTGCATGTTTCCCTTCTAAAACCCCCCCGAAAAAATAAACTAAATCATTGCAGTACTACTGAATATTGTATCTACCACCAGTGTTGGGAAGGTTACTTTTAAAATGTATTCCATTACAGAATACAGAATACATGCCCCAAATGTATTCTGTAACGTATTCCGTTACGTTACTCAATGAGAGTAACGTATTCTGAATACTTTGGATTACTTAATATATTATCATGCTGTTTACAACTACGTGAATGTACTATTGCTGTGATTTATTACTGTTACTGAAGGTCCGCGGCTCCGAACCGTAGTAAAGGGACCTCTGGCTAATACGGTGGATTCTGTGTCGGGCTCGTAGCTGAAAACTAGCTTTACTTTGTTGTCTGGGTCAACTTTGCTAGCGAGAGACAGAGAGAGGCGTTGAAAGGCTGCTCCAACGGAACTTATTGTTTTTGGAGGAAAACACGAACACGGTGTACAGTCGAGTCTTAATAGCTTACTTACAACTGGGCTCCTCAGGCACTCTGTTTGGCTGCAGTGGTTATTATTATATTTACATGCTTCCAGCTCCCGTTTCTGCTCATGACAGCTCGTACTTTCCTTTTTCTCCCTCCCTCGCTCACAGACACATAACGGGTATGGCAGTCCATTCTCCCTGCAGCACGGACTACACCGCCTATGATGCTACATTCTTTAGAGCTATACCTGTAGCATTCTGCCTATTAGCTTAGCACAACAACAACAAAAAGGCCTCTCTCACTCAGGAAACACGCAGAGAGAGAGTGTCACCCTGTAACCATGGCAACCGTAACGCTGCCACCTGGAACAACAGAACGTAGCTGTCAAACAAAACTCAAACAGTCCTGTAATCCATTTATTTCAACAAAGTAACTGTATTCTAAATACCACCTTTTTAAACGGTAACTATAACTGTTGCATCTTCAAAAAATAAAAATACAATAACTGAGACTTACAATGAAGTATCGTTGCAACTGGTTTACTGAACCTTTCTTTCGGGGCATGTACAGAACACGAGCATCCATTTTTCTACTGCCTCCTACAGGACACACACTTCTTCCTCTTCCTTACAACATAAATGTAACATAGAACCACTACTGCCTCTCATGGCATTACCATTTTAAACAACACACTCATATATTTATATAACCACTAATTTCTTGCGATACCACATCTCCTCCCCCCTTAAGTCAACAACTCCCTTGACTTACAAAATAACTGTTTATCTAAAGAATGCTTAACAAGCAATCAACATGTAATTAAGGTAACCATACAACCATACATATGTTTCCATGTTTTTCTTTTTTTCTTTTTTATTAACTAGGAAGGTACGTCCTTCCTGTGAGATCAGAGCGCATTGTTGCTCTATTCCTGGAAGATCTCACTCTATCTAACAAAGTCCTTTAAAGTCTCTGGTGGACGTCTCTCTCTCTGGGAACGTCGCAACACGGGTGTCACTGAGGAGTCTCCGGGAGCCGGAGTCTCCGGAGCATAGGGCAACTCCGTTGCCGGAGGTTGTGGCGATGTGTCCAACTCTGATGGCAAGAAGCACTCAGGCACTGCTTCTTTGTCATGCAATGGCTCCACCTCCCTGTCTGGTGTACTGGGAACAGTGTCAGCCACTCTTGCTCTCACCTGATCCACGTGCCGCTTCACAGTTTGACCTGATCCAATGGTAACAATGTAAGACACTGGACCCGATGCTCTCACAATGACTGCGGGAATCCACTTCGGGCCATAGGAGTAGTTTCTGATGAAGACCTTGTCTCCTGGTGTGAAACTTCTCAGTCTTTTCTTGGTGTCGTGATTTTCTTTCTGTTTCAATTGTTTGTGCTGCACTTTTGTTTTCACATCAGGCATGAGCAAGTCCAAAACTGATCTGAGTCTCCGTGACATCATCAACTCTGCAGGTGATAAACCAGTAGTGGCATGCGGTGTGATGCGATAACTGAACAGAAATCGGGACAGTCTGGTTTGCAAGGTATCACCTTTGACTTTCTTCATCCCCTCCTTAAAGGTCTGGACCGCCCTCTCAGCCAGCCCATTTGAAGAAGGGTGGAAAGGTGCTGATCTCACATGGTCAATTCCATTCTGCTTCATGAATGACTCAAATTCAGCACTTGTGAAACATGTTCCGTTGTCTGAAACTAACATTTTAGGTAGCCCAAACACACTGAAACTCTGGCGCAGTTTCTCTATAGTTACCTGTGATGTAGAGGATTTCGCAGGGTAAATGTCCATCCACTTGGAATGAGCATCCACAATGATTAGAAACATCTCCCCGAGGAAAGGCCCTGCATAGTCCACATGGATTCTGGACCATGGTGACTCCGGCCACTCCCAAGGGTGTAATGGTGCAGTAGGTGGTGACTTATAGTGTTTCTGACACTCCTCACATGCCTGCACTTCTCTTTCAATGTTCTCATCCATCCCTGGCCACCATACATAAGACCTTGCCAAGCCTTTCATCTTCGACATGCCTGTATGAGTCTGGTGCAGGAGTTTCAATATTTTGTCTCGGCCTTTGGTGGGAATAATTACTCGGGCTCCCCAGAGCACGCAACCATCCCTCACACTCAGTTCCAGCTTTCTCTGTCGATACGGCTTTAAACAGGCATCGGTCTCAGTTGGCCAGCCTTTTAAGGTGTACTCGTGGACTTGCGACAACAAGACATCCTTAGCTGTCCATCGTTTGATCTGTGCAGTGTCCACTAATGTGTCATCCAGTACATCCATCATCAAAACCTGCTCAGCCATCTCTTGCTCAGGTGCTGAGTCTGGTACCGGCAACCGGCTGAGCGCATCCGCGTTTTCATGGTGTTTTCCTGGCTTGTACCTGATGTTGTACTCGTAAGCACTCAATGTCACGGCCCATCTTTGTACTCTTGGTGAGCCCATCTGAGGTATAGGCTTCTTTTCATTGAACAGTGAGATCAAGGGTTTATGATCTGTGTAAATCGTGAAAACTCGGCCATACAAGTATTTGTGAAATTTCTTGATGCCAAATATCACAGCTAAACCTTCTTTGTCAAGCTGAGAATACTTTTTCTCAGCAGGAGAGAGTGTGCGTGACATGAACCCCAAAGGTCTCTCGCTTCCATCCTCCATCTTGTGTGACAATACGGCGCCTACCCCATATGGGGATGCATCACATGAGAGAACCAACTCACGGTCAGCAGAATAAGGAACTAACACCTCTGCTGAGTTCAACAGGTTCTTGGATTTCTGGAATGCTTCCTCTTGTCTCTTTTGCCATGTCCACCGTACCTCGTGTCTCAAAAGTTCATGTAAGGGTGCCAACAGGGTTGCCAGGTTTGGAAGGAATTTGTTGTAGTAATTTAGCAACCCTAAGTAAGCTTTCAGTTCAGTGACATTTGTGGGGGTAGGTGCGTCCATGATTGCTTTAACTTTCTTTTCTACCGGGTGGAGCCCCTGGGCGTCCACTATGTGCCCCAAGTACTCCACTTTCTCTTGCATGAAAGCACACTTGCACCTCTTTAATCTCAACCCAGCTTCCTCCAACCGGGTCAACACCTCATCCAGGTTCTGTAGATGGCTTACCTCATCCACTCCAGTCACTAAGATGTCATCTAAATACACCGCTACGTGAGGAATCCCCTTCAAAAGACTTTCCATGGTCCTCTGGAATATTGCTGGAGCAGAGGCCACTCCAAATGGCAATCTGTTATACGTGAACAGCCCCCGAGACGTGTTTACTGTCACATACTTTTTCGATTTGTCATCCAAGAGTATTTGCTGGTAAGCGTGGCTCATGTCTAATTTTGAGAACTGCTTACCCCCGGACAGTGTGGCAAACAAGTCCTCCATTCTGGGTATTGGGTACTGCTCCAGTGAAGCCACGGTGTTTACAGTAAGCTTGTAATCCCCACACAGTCTTATTGTCCCTGTGGGCTTCAGGAGTGGCACTACTGGTGCCGCCCATTCAGCATATTTCACTGGCGAGATGATGCCTTCTTTCAACAGTCGGTCTATTTCCTCGTCGACTTTTGCTCGCATAGCAAAGGGAACAGAACGTGGACGGAAGAAGCGTGGGATGGCATCACTTTTCACATGAATAGCAGCTTTCATTCCTTTCAGGGTGCCCAATTCCTCTTTGAATACATTCTCATGTTTACTTAACACTTGCTGAAGTGCTTTTTCTGTTGTTTTGACTTGGTGCAGCTTTCTGTTGTTACAACTGTTTTTCACTTCACCCCAGTCCAACTTAATTTCCTCAAGCCAAGCTCGACCTAGCAAGCTGGGGCCGTTGCCTTCGACCACCACCAGGGGCAGATGTTTTTTCTGCTGCTTGTATTTGACGCTGACTCGTGTTGCACCAACCACCTTAACAGGATCCCCTGTATAAGTTTCGAGCTTGATTTTGATGGGCTGCAGGCTGGGGGGCTTGCTGTCTTTCCCTGTTTCTCGGAATGTTGCTTCGTTCATGACTGTTAGGCAACATCCAGTGTCAATTTCAAAGTTCACCTTTTTTCCATCAATTTGCATATCCACAGTGTAGGGGTCTACTCTTCTCAAGTGTACCACACTGCCACGCCCTAACTTGAACAGTTTTCTTTTGTGCCCTTGACTGCACTTGACACAGTTCAACATGAAAGAGTCATCTTCAGAGCTATCAGTTTTGTTGTTCTCTGCTTTCTCACCCACATTGTGAGTACTGTAGTGTGAACTCTGCTTTTTTTCTTTCTTTACATATGTCGATCCATACTTTTTCTGGTTCAGTTTAGTCTTGCTTCTACAAGCTCTAGCTATGTGTCCCATTTTACCACAAGCATGACATTTTTCTTGTTTGTACTTACAGTCTGCTGCTGTGTGCTTGGTTCCTTTGCAACGATAACACTCTTTACTTTCTCCTTTAAAGGTACGACTCTCCTGTTGTCCTTTAGTGAAACTGAAACATTTTGCTGACGCACCTGAGGTCTGCAGATCCTGTGCATTTTTATTTGCAGTCTCCATGGCTACTGCAATTGACAAAGCCTTGTCAAAAGTGAGATCTATTTCTGACAAGAGACGTCTCTGAATTCGGTCATCCTTAATTCCGCAGACGATCCTATCTCTCAACATCTGTTGTAACGTGTTGCCATAGTTACAATCCTGAGCCAGGCGGCGCAGCTCCGCTACATATTCCATGACGGTTTCATTCGGCTTGCGGGAGCGAGAGTCAAACTTATACCTTTGCACAATTTCACTGGGCTTCGGATCGAAGTGATTTTTCATCAGAAGCACCAGCTCTTGGAAGGTTTTGTCTTTGGGCTTGGCCGGGCTGAGAAGGTTTCGCATCAAGCTGTACGTCGCTGCTCCGACGACACTTATTAAGATCGCTCTTTGTTTCTCTGCATCGTCGATCCCGTTAGCTGCAAAAAACTGCTCGAGTATTTCCGTATACTCATCCCAAGTCTGATTCTTTGGATCGAACGCTACTAGCGTGCCAATTGTAGCCATTTCCGCTTCGAGGTTACTGCCTTCTATTTCCAGCCGAAAACTTTTGCATTCTTTGAAAAGCTAGCCAAACCTGTAGCCGACTCGATCACTTTTTTTTTTTTTCTCTCTCTTTTCTTTCTGTCCGATCGCCCAAACTCCTTCCCCTAAACGTCCTCGTCGCCAAAAAGATGTTGCATCTTCAAAAAATAAAAATACAATAACTGAGACTTACAATGAAGTATCGTTGCAACTGGTTTACTGAACCTTTCTTTCGGGGCATGTACAGAACACGAGCATCCATTTTTCTACTGCCTCCTACAGGACACACACTTCTTCCTCTTCCTTACAACATAAATGTAACATAGAACCACTACTGCCTCTCATGGCATTACCATTTTAAACAACACACTCATATATTTATATAACCACTAATTTCTTGCGATACCACAATAACGGAATACAGTTACTCATATTTTGTATTTTAAATACGTAACGGCGGTACATGTATTCCGTTACTCCCCAACACTGTCTACCACAGACTATTTTTTTTAATTAGCAAAGACTAATTTGACGGTTGTTGCCACCTTAATCACACAGCTAGCCATATTTCTTATAGTATAACTGCAACAGACCCCAGCAACATGGTTAAGATGCCCAGACAGTGCAGTACATGTGGTAAATCTGCCATGTTGAAACCTGGCACACAGCTATCGGCTACAGCCACCTGTGTTAGGATCCACCTCTCAGTCATAATAAGCCACACCCCCAACAATCAAAACAAAATTTTAATTTATTTAAAAAAAAAATCATCCCCTTGCAGTTGTAATGAACAGGGTAATTAGCCAATACCTTATTCTAAAATATTTAGGGGAAAATAGTGGTTTAAGTGGCAATTGTTATGATTATGATATAATGATTTCAATAAATGTCCAATAAATTTCCGTAGTATTTATAAATTGATTACTTCACTTTCTAGAGATATGCTGATTTCCTCCTGTCTCATCGCTTTCTCTTTTCATCTTTCATTTTAGGCGTTCTCTGCTTACTACTTTGTGATGAACTTCCTCAATTTGACGGATACATCCATGCCCCTTGAAACTGTGAAGGAAAAGCTAAGCCAGTACTGTGCTACCTCTTGGGATAAGGTCAGAGAAAATGTATACATTGGTTATACACATAAGAAATGTTCTGTCATAGTCACCCCCTTCTGTGTCTTATCTATGTCCTTCAGCCTGCCTGTAATGTACACTGATTGTATCCTTGCGTTTGAACTTCCTGCACAGATAAAGAAGCAGCATCCTAGAGTAAACGTAAAGTATCTGGCTGAGTACTGCTTCTCGGGCACCTACATCCTCACCCTGTTGACAGAAGGATATAATTTCACTGCAGAGACTTACTCAAACATAAAATTCATCAAGAAGGTCAGTAGATCACTGTCCAGCTTTTTCCTGTCTCTTAAAGAGAGACATCCACACCTGATAGGTCATACTGACCTGGCCTTGTGCTTGTGTGTGTGAGTGCATATATAAACAAATACCTACTGTAACATCCATCTTTCTGGACACATTTAAGTCTCTGTTGGAAAGTGACAGGTGTGGAAAAACCTCAACTGTGTAAAAGGTGGTTTAAAAATTTTAGGATTACATTTAACTTGGACTAACTGTAATCCTCTCTGCCAGTTTGAGCATTCAGCTGTCCTTTGGGAGGCCAGCTTTAACAAGCATTGGTATAAATACCGGGCACAAGTTTTATGCTGACAAAGAGCTAACTAAGCTCTGGGTTACTTAAGAATTTCATAGCACCCTTATCAGACAACACTAATCTATTCCAGCTACATCTAATATGCTTGCAGTTTGCAGAAACAAAAAGCTCTGCTGTTCAAACAAGAAAGTAAAAAGCAAAGCATAGAGGACATAAAACCCCTCAAAACAACAGAACCACTCTCTACCACCACCTTAAAAGTGATTCAAAAAGTAGGTAGCAACAGCCTGTGAATTACACAGCAGCAAAGCTCTTCTCATCTGAAGTAAAGCGCAAAGTCAGCCTTCAGTTTAGGTTTCAGATTAACACGAGACTCTCAGTTGTCTCCTCACAGAACACACAAGGGAAATAGACTACGCAGAATATTGCACGTAACCTAATCAAGCAGCCAGAAAACAGATTGCAATTCCTTTTTTATATGAAACACGGCAAAGATTTTACACTTCAGAGGAATATTCAGCAACCACCTCCTCAGCCAGCTGCACACACACACATGCTGTCATCAAGAAAGCCATACAAACAATGATCAGGATCAGGGATCAGGATTTCACGGCATGTTAAAAGATGCTGTAATATAGTATACAATCTAGAGGACTAAACTTTGCATTAATTCACACCTACTTCTTCTACCGCGCAGTGCTGTGAAAAAGCAGGCAGTAAACAACAACTTCTTGTTTTTGTTTTTTTGCATATTTGTCACAGTTAGGAAATGCTTGATTACAGTTTTTGCTGCAAAGGGCAGCAAAACCAGTTCTTACAGCAGGTTTAAGGGGCAATTACTTTTTTTCGGGTTTGCAAGGATAGGTTTAGATGGGTTTTTTTCCATAAATAAATGAAATCATGATTTAAAAACTCATCATGTATAGGGATGGGTACCGGTATCCGGTGCCATGATGGCACCGGTTCTGACATAAACGGTAGTAACCAGACCGAAAAGCAGCGCACATTTCGGTGCTTTATTTCGGTGCTTTTTTTTCCTGAGATGTGATACACTTTGAATTCTAGCCAATCATTTTACGTTTCCGGGGATAGTAGGCGGGTCCAGGTACGTAAGTTCTTTTAGAGCAGAGCTACAGATTAAAAATGCCCAAGGCGAAGCGGTCAAAAGTCTTGCTGTACTTCACAGCAAAAGATGCAAACTCAGCAGCCTGCAACAAGTGCTTTAAGGTGATACTGTGGAAAGGAGGTAACACCTGAAATCCGATGAAACACCTGGCGACGCATAGCGTTTTTTTTAAAAGCCGAAAAATGCGCCGTATTTGATAGCTTGCTGCGAGACCTCACACCGAGCGCATCTACTGCAGGTGTGGTGCCTGTTATCGGACGAAGAGTTAGCAACATCCCCCAAAAAGCTGAAGAGTAGAGTCCTGGCCCCTAGCCCTGCCAGTGTAGCAGAAATGATGAGGATGATGATGGCAGCAGCAGCCGTTCTTCTCTGCGTGAGTAGCTTAATGTTGTTCGTGTATAATTTACGTTGAGTAGGCTAACCACGTTATTACATTAATGTATGTAAGGTGAACTAGCAAACACCATCATAGCTACATGCGGCTGTCTTCTTGTTTGATGGCAGATACTCCCTTCACCCTGGCCAAAAAGGCAAAAATGACCAAATAAAAAGTGGGAAACAGTTAAACATGAGAGGTTTTTGGACCAATTTTGTGTTCTCCATTCTTTAAGCACCGGTTCGAGCACCGTTTAAGCACCGGCACCGTTTCAAAAGTACCGGTTTGGCACCGGTATCAGATAAAACCTAAACGATACCCATCCCTAATCATGTATTTAGTCAGGTATGTTGCTAATGGGTGTAGATCTAGATGTAAGCCACTCACCCTCCTTCTCTCGCAGCCAAGTTGGCAACATTATCAGTGGTTACATCCTCTGAGTAAAATAGTAAATGGCCGTATTTGTATAGCGCTTTACACACTCAGTCATCCACCCATTCACACACTGGTGATGGCAAGCTACATTGTAGCCACAGCCACCCTGGGGCGCACTGACAGAGGCGAGGCTGCCGGACAGTGGCGCCACCGGGCCCTCTGACACCCACCAGTAGGCAACAGGTGAAGTGTCTTGCCCAAGGACACAACAACCAAGACTGTCCGAGCCGGGGCTCGAACCGGCAACCTTCCGATTACAAGGCGAACTCCCAACTCTTGAGCCACAATTAAAGCCCCTTTAAAAGTTAAATTATATTACACACGAGAATGCTTAACTCTTTCCAAGAAGCCTTGATTAGAAAAAAGTAGTGAGCAGATAAGGAATTTATTGCTCTGTTCTAGAGACTTAAAATGCAGTCATAAAAGGACATAAATCACACCATAACAAGAAAAACTCAAACCAGTTCAACCTACATGCAATACAACAGGATTAGTTTGGGTGTTACCTCGTATTACTCCAGAAAGACTAGGTGGCAAAAAACAAAAAAACAAGAAAGCAGCCAGTCTGCTTCCTTGTTTTAAACTCTGACAATTATTACTCTGCTGTAATTATACACAGACATGCACACAAATTGGATTCTGTGTGATCAAATATCATAATCATTTATTTAAAAAATGAATAAATAACACGGCTGAGTAGTTGAAAAACAAAGGATTAACATCAAACGTTGATTCACAATAATGCTGATTGGAACTGCTGGTGTTCTTTGAACCCCTCAATGTGGGGTCTATTACAGGCACTGGATGATACTGTAGCTAGATGGGGGACCCAGTTAGCGAAGGGTAGACCAGCAGCTGTTTCAGACTGTGCAGTCACAGTTCTAATTAACATCTCGTGTAAGAATTTCGATGTTTACTTTTTGAATTTCTTTTTTTACAATTAGCAAGCATATGCTGTATGACTGAAATTACGCATAATACCCTAAGGAAGGCATTTCACTATAAGCCGCTACATCAGGTTAACCTCGCTATACTGACTGGTGACAAATTAAAGGAAAAACCTGAACTCTTGATCCCTAGTGTGTGGGTTGAACACTTAAAAGAGAGTTTGGACTGGCACATTAATCAGTGCTTTGGCATACTGAAGATCTTCTAGTAGTAGCAAGGCTTTTTAAGACAACTGAATTTAAACACTTTTTATTTGAATTTGTCAACAGTTTATGTTTATGGCGATCGCTTCCCTTCTTCTTTGTTTCCAGATAAAAGGCAGTGATGCAGGCTGGACTCTGGGTTACATGTTGAATCTCACCAACATGATCCCAGCTGAGGCTCCTGACTCACCCCCTCTCCCCCACGCCGGCTACGTCTCCATAGTAACCATCATGACAATACTACTCATTGGCCTCCTCTTACTTCTCGCCCTCCGCATATTCTGGCCCCGTTGCTCCAAGAAAACACAAATTGTATAAACACTCTGAAACGTTTGTATGCATGTACAGTTATGTGCAAAAATCTCGAGTCACTCCTCATCTATTTATATTTTCCTTTCAAGGAGCCACATGTACTTGTAATCTAAGCAGCGAGAGGTGAACCGTCTTCAAGAAACTTAAAGAAGTCCAGGCTCTTTTCTTTCCAAGCTCCATAGACAACCATAACCTTGATGACTGAGAACCTACACAAACAAGTATTATTTTTAAGCTCTCTTGAGCAATAGTTCTCTAGACTTCCTGAAGGTCTTTCACAATTCTTCTTTAGACATTGCTGCTTTTTCACTTATTTTCAGTTCAGTCTTTGTACCTCGCCATTTAAGAGGATTTTTTTTCTTAAGCCACTTAACGCTGACCTATGAGTCATTCAAGTATAAAAGAAGACACCTAGCTCAAGGGATGAACTAGTGTTCTGTCAACACAAAACAGACAACTTAGCAATGA
This sequence comes from Neolamprologus multifasciatus, assembly GCF_963576455.1. Lineage (NCBI taxonomy): Eukaryota > Metazoa > Chordata > Actinopteri > Cichliformes > Cichlidae > Neolamprologus > Neolamprologus multifasciatus. Next base: position 10,204,605 of record NC_140446.1, on the reverse strand, counting down.
ACTCATTTTAAATAGTATCTTTAAGCACTCTGTTATTAACAGCTGTTGCAAAAGCGTATCATGTGTTTACATTTCTTTCATTGAATTCGTGAAAAATGCCAACGGTAACACAGTTTAACAGGCACAAAATGTCTTTTTCACCAACAAAGAGCTATTATTTTTTAAAACTTAATATCTCAGCATCATGTGCAATGTGTCCTTAAATAAATTGAGGAAACTGGACAAGGAAGAACTGGCAGGCCTGAAAAACTATCTACAGGAGATGAAAGTTATCTTTAAGTGATTTCCTTAAGCAATAGGAAAGAATCCAGCAAAGACTTGACATATAACTGGAGAAATGTATCTGGCTCTGATTCTGTCAGAATCTTATCCACCATGCAACATCGTCTGGAACAAACGATTGGCAGGGAATTCATTTTTAGCGTGATAATGATCCAAAACATACTGCTTAGACAGTAAAAGCATACCTGGATAGAAAAATACACAATGGGACACTATCAGTCATGGATTCACCTCCCCAGAGCCCAGATTTCAACATTACTGAAGCAGTGTGAGATCATCTTGCAAGAGAACAGAACAAAAGGCAGCCAACATCCAAAGAAGAGCTTTGAATGTCCTTCAAGATGTTTGGACAACTACTTTCTACTCAAAAATTACAAGAAATCTTGCCCAAGAGAGAAAAGGCTGTGTTAAAGAATAAAAGTAGTTCAACCTTCAGATATGTTGCATTTGTAAAAAAACGTTTTTTTGCTTGAGTTTTATTGTGTTTCCATGTATATTTGTATGTTTCATTAAATCACTACCCCATCCCCCATTTTCCAAGCAAGAAATAAAGACATGAAGGGTGGCTTAAGACTTTTGCACTGCACTGTGAGTATGTGTGAGTGGCAAATGAGATAGAGGACATTTGCAAATGTTTGTGTTTGTGTTGACTGTTTTACTAGGTAGTGGGGAGGTTAAAGGTCATACAGATTCAAGGATAACAGTTGTGCATCCCTGCTTGAAGGACATTTCCTGTATAAGAGTGTATGTGTGGTGTGTGTGTGTGTGTGTGTGTGTGTGTTTGAGTTTGAATGTGTGACACCTGAAAGTGTGCTTGTACCCACGTCGGTCTGCATGTAAGTGTCTTAAATAATGAATACGTGAATGTGAAGATACTACTGTATAAATAAAATAACTAAAGTTTATAAAAAAAAATCAGATTGGCACTTTTACACTTGTTAAAAACATAATCACTCGTACTCTTTAATGTTTCATGATGCATTTACATTTTATCCCAAAAAACAAATGATTTTTGATTAAAAACAACAACAAACCAACAATTTCAAAGTTCTGCTTTTCATTGAATCCCTTAACAAAAAAACCCCCAAAAAACAATTATTTCTGATTGTCAAGATTTGAGTCTGTTTTAAAGCTGCTTTGTAAGTGAGTAAAAACAGAAATAACTGCAGGCATAAAACATCCAGCATTAATTGTATATTTGTTTTATTGCTACTAAAACGTCTTTCGGCATATCCCTTCATCTCCCACAGTGTTAAAAATGACATATTTTTGCACCTTGGTTACACTTTTAAAGAAATACTTCCCTAAACAGCATGAGATAGCAATTTCAAGTAAAAGCTTCATGTAAATCCATCTGTAATATGAAAGTGCTGCCCTCTAGTGTCAAGAAGCGACACATTGCAGGGTTTTTACCACTTGATTTTCTACATTCCACCAAGAACTGAAGGCTAATCATAACTTGTAAGGAACCATGAAGAAAAACATTTGTATTCTTTTTCCTGTATATAGTGTACACAGGGCTCACTGACGAAACGCCTGATTCTTCTGGTACTGCTTTACTGTTTTCAATAAGGCAAATTTCCTATGCAAATACCACCATAGATTATGAAACGTGCCAAGAGTGGATGTTAAATCCTCTGGAGCAGACTGAGCTGCTTTGGAATTTCAACATCAAGATTTGGCAGGAAATGGAAACTTGTGGGGGTTTCCCTCTGTTTGGGGGGGTCCAGCCCTTCCTCTGTGCCAAGATCTCTATCGGCAGGGAATTGCACAGTAAGGGTGGAAACAACGCCATGCTGATAAACACTTCATTCTTGGCAATGGAAAAGAGCAATCGCTTTTTTAAATAACTTTGCTTAGATGGTGATATATACATAAATTTGTTCAGACTCCTAAACTCCTAAACTCTAGACATAGAAAGAGGTCAAAGCCGGTACGTCCTGTGCAGCCATGCATGGAGAATATTACACAGCCCCTTAAGAACAGTTTGTACTAACATACCCTGGAAGCCCACACAATCTGTCATCTCGGTTTTCCGTTAAGAGCACTTCCTGATGCCAGGGTGTAAGGCGCCGACTTCCCGTTCTGTCGTATGGATGCAGCCTGTTCTGACACAGAAGGGATGGTTGCTGGGTGATCTATCACATGATCTGCAGTATCGGCCAGCTGGTCGCTCAATTGATCACGGTCGATGATGTTGGTGGTCTCTGAGTCCAGTTCCCGAAGGTTTTCTTCATAAAATCGATGTCTAAGGCGTTTCATTTGGGGAAGCTCCCAACATGTCTCCAGCACAACCAGGACACACACCAAGCCCAGCAGCAAGTAGACTGGAAGAGCAATTTTATTGGTCAGTAAATAAAAGGTGCAGATGAAATAACAGTGACTGCTTTGTTTGATGAATTTGTAATTATAACATTACTACTGTTACAGGAACACCTAGAATTTTTCATACCAACAAACAAAACTGTGGGGAAAAAAGGTGTCACAGTGAAAGGAGCCGCTGCAACATGGAGCCGACGGAAAATTATAACCTGACTCTGAAGAACCCCTTGGCTTAACGAGATTAATAGCATGTTTCGCCTCAGTAATTATCTGTCAGGCCCTCAACGCAAACAGTTGCTTTTGTTCATTCTTGGACGCAGCAGGCAATCATTTTAAGCCTACAAGCTTTAAAACACATCCCCAAAATGAACACCCACAGCAAAGTAAATAAATGCACTTATTGCCTTCAGAGTTGATAACAGAACTGACGAGCTGATGCTGGATCTACATTTGCCAGATGCCCAAAAATACAACTGCTTCTCCCTCCGTATAAGTTATGGAGGAATGCAAACATACTATCCCACACTGGCAAGCAAAGTAAATATCACACCTGGTGAACACTGGCATGTTAGTATTATCAGTGTGATTATGTTAGCATGCTGACATTAGCATTAAACCTCATGAAAATCTTTAAAATCCAATGCACATGACGAAGAGTCAAGAAATGGCTAGAAAATATGAAGCATTCACCTTTATGGATTTGATTAAGTCATTCTCTTTTAAAACTCATCAGAATATTTTTGTTTTAAGAAATGAAGGCTGTTCTTTAAAGAAAATTGCCAAAAAGCTAAAGGTTTATTAAAACACTATGTATTACTAACTAAAGCACTCTGGCGCTTACAGTTATCATTTAGGGAGCTTCCTAACTCTAGAAAAAGAAACTGTGATGTTCTTGTTTACTTGCTTAGTTGCGCACTCCACCCTCCTTTGTACTCCTGTTAAAGCCACTTTGCACTGTTGCATGAAGAAAGTAGTGCACACCTGTGTATAAATTGTTCAGGTTCTCTACAATGTCCAAACAGAGAGTAATGGCTGGTGGGAATTGGGAATGAAAGCACTGCTACCCCATGCTAAAAAGACCCAGATGAGATGGTTCAGGCATTTTCTTACAATCCCTACTGGGTGTTTGGAGATTTTCTGGGCAGGTCCCATTGGGAGAAGACCCTGGGATAAACCCAAAACACGCTGGAGAGATTATATATCTCATCTGGCATGGGAAATCCTTGTAATCTGGCAGGAGGAACTGGGGAGAAGGATGTCTAGAATATCCTGCCTAGCCTGCTGACTGACTTTAGCAAAGGGGAAGATCATGAATGGGTGGCTCAATTCTTAGAAAAACTCTGATGAATATCAGAAGACATTTACCTTATTTTCAGAGTCACTGAGCCTGATTCTCCATGTGTTTATTGACTTTTTAAATCAATAGAACAGCTTTTAGTTGTGAAAACATAATTATATTTGAATTGCTTCTTTTTATTTTCTAATGATCCAATAACCTTGAAGCGTGATAGATGGCATTTTACACATTGCGTCTTTGGAACAAAAGGTGCGTTTATATAGATATTTTATTAAAAGTCAGGAATTTCTAGGTGTCGGTTTAGCTCAGAGGTTGAGCAGGAGACACGAAGCCCTTTACTGTGTGTCTTCTCTGTTTCCTCTTTACTAAAAACTATCTTATAGGCAAGAGAAAGCCCAAAAAATATTCCATATTTTGATATTTAATTGTTTCTTTTTACAAAATAAATCATCTATTTCATGATATATTAGATAAAAAAATGTGACTGCCTTTTTAAATTCTACTCACCTGTAATGGCCAGCCGGTAGAGGTGTGGGTGTGGATTTAAGTCTTTACTGGGAGTTTCTCCTGGTACATAATCTCCAAGGCCAATAGTTGTCAGAGAGATGAAGCAGAAATACAGAGCCTCTAGGAAGTTCCAGTCTTCCTCGAAAGCGACAAAGATCCATGCAGGGATAATTAAAAAGGTAAGGGTCATGATGAAGGCAAGGAAGGCAGCATGGATGACTCCCAGGTGTGACTTAGACATAGCCCATCGTCGATGGAAGTAGGACAGTGGACGACGTGTGACCACAGACATGATCCGTTGAACCGCAGCAGAGAGGAAGAAGAGGGTAACAGGGATGCCAAGGAGGGAGTAGAAGATACAGAAAGCCTTCCCCCCATCAGAGAGAGGAACAGTGTGGCCATAACCTGAAGACACAACAAAACATGTGGCACTATGTAAATTACAGAGTTACAGTAATAAAAGGAGGAATTCTCCTACAGGATTCACCCGGGATTTGTGAAAAGTAACTGTAGTTAGCGTCAAACAAGACTCGTCAAGTCTTAAAATGAAGCACAGATAGCAGGCTATAGAAATAAAGAAATAATTAATTTATCTTTAACATTTTTTAGGATATCCTCTGTAAACTTTGCATGATTTCACGCTGCCTATTAGTTTCCTTTTGGTTAAAATAAGCTACCCAGTTATGGATCCAGAGGGTAGATTTCTAATTATTAAACTATCAATATTGAACAAAAAACTATGTATTGTAAGTATATATGGTCCAAATGTTGATGAACCCTCATTCTTCCACGGATTTTTTTAGTGCACTCTCTGAACACCTTGATTGCACACTCATTCTTGGAGGCGACCTCAACCTTGGACTAAATGAAGAAATGGATAGGCTCAACACAACAGGAACTCAGCGCAATTGGCAGTCCACAAATATAATCAAACAGTATATGAGCGACTATGGCCTTTGCGATGCATGGCGCTCCCTTCACCCCAACAGTAAGGAATATACTTTCTTCTCACATGTTCATCACTCCTACTCTCGTCTGGATTATTTTTTGGTCAGCAGCTCACTGCTGAGTGACATTTCAGACACTGAGATTCACCCTATAGCTGTCAGCGATCATGCTCCTGTATCTTTAACACTAATACACAAGAATAATACTACGCCAAGTAAAAACTGGAGATTTAACACATCACTACTTAAAGATGAAGACTTTATTAAATATTTTAAAAAGGAATGGACTTCATATTTAGACTTTAATGACACTCCCGGAACATCTGCTTCTGTTCTATGGGAAGCAGGAAAAGCTGTGATGAGAGGTAAAATAATTTCTTTCTCATCACACAAAAAGAAAGAAGAAAACAAAAATATTCAGGAATTAGAAAAAACCATCAAATCCTTAGAAGAAGCCTACGCGTTCCACCAAGATCAAGAAATAATGAACAAAATATGCAAAACAAAACTAGAATTAAATGAAATTATTAATAGAAAAACACAATTCCTTGTACAAAGACTTCGCTTGCAGAATTTTGAACACAGTAACAAACCAGGTCGATTTCTAGCAAACCAGTTAAAAATAAATAAAGAAAAAACAACTATATGTGCCACTAAAGATTTATCAGGGAACACAATATATGACCCTGGAAGAATAAACAAGATTTTTAGGGATTTCTATGAAACTTTATATTCACCACAAATAAACCCGTCTAAAAATGAAATTGATTTGTTTCTTGACAACGTAACTCTTCCAAAATTACTAGACAGTCAAGCAATGGCACTGGATTCGCCACTGACGCCAGGTGAACTCCAGGAAGCCCTGATAAGTATGCCCATTAATAAAGCTCCAGGTCCAGACGGCTTTCCTGCAGAATTCTACAAAGAATTCTGGACAATTTTGGCACCAGTATTCCATGGAATGTTGCAGGAAATCAAGAAAAATAGCAGACTACCACCAAATATGAATTCTGCTAACATTAGTCTCCTGCTAAAACCAGGAAAAGACCCTTTATTTCCCTCAAGTTATCGTCCAATATCCCTTATAAATGTAGACCTTAAAATAATCTGCAAAGCTCTCTCAAAGAGATTAGAGAAAATAACCCCCCTCTTAATTCATCCTGACCAAACTGGTTTCATAAAAGGTCGGCACTCCTCAACAAATACTCGTAGATTTCTTAATTTAATAGACTACTCATACAATAAAAACATTGAAACCATAATATTATCTCTAGATGCAGAAAAAGCATTTGACAGAGTTAACTGGAAATTTTTATTTGCAACTTTACACAAATTTGGTTTTGGAAACTCTTTCATAAATTGGATAAGAATATTATACAATTCCCCAACAGCTCGTATCAGAACAAATGACCAGACATCCTCCAGCTTTTGTCTCCTGAGGGGCACCAGACAGGGATGCCCACTCTCCCCTTCACTTTTTGCAATTTTTATCGAACCTCTAGCAGCAGCACTTAGACAGGCTACAACAATTAAGGGCATAAAATGTAATAACGTAGAACATAAAATCAGTCTCTATGCAGATGATGTGTTGCTTTTTCTGCAAAACTCACAAATCAACCTCTCTGAGGTAATTACTCTAATAAACTGGTTTTCAAGAGTTTCAGACTATTCAATTAACTGGCCAAAATCTACAGTTCTTCCCATTAACTGCTCCTTCCACAATTCATCTTCTGCCCCACTACAATCTGGAAATATTAAATATTTAGGTATTATTGTTTCTCCTAAGCTTTCAGACTTAATTAAATTAAACCACATCCCACTTCTAAAGAAAGTAGAAGGCGATCTGACTAGATGGAAATCTCTACCCATATCACTCATGGGAAGGGTCGCCACTATAAAAATGATGATCTTGCCAAAAATAAATTACTTATTTTTAATGATCCCTAACAAACCATCACAAGATTGGTTCAGATCTCTGGATTCACATATTTCTAAATTCCTTTGGAAAGATAAACCCCCGCGCATCAGCTTAAAAACGCTACAAAGAACCAAGGATAGAGGAGGACTAGATCTGCCTAATTTTCACCAATACTTCTTAGCCAACAGGCTTCAGTTCATCTCAGAATGGTTAAAATGTACCCTCTTAGATGAGCCCTGGCTAGATGTTGAACAGGCACTATGCAATGATCTAGAGATTTCAGACCTACCATTTATTAGCTCAAACATCAAAAGACATGAATGCTTTAAAAGCATCAACATCAGCTTTTCTCTGTCAGCATGGTGGGAGTTTCTAAAAATAACGGAGTCTTCATTAATCCCATGCAAACGTACACCTATCTGGAATAACCCTGACATATTACAAAACAAAAATATGATTAATTTCCCAGAATGGAGTTGTAAAGGAATTAAATACTTAGAACATATATTAGAGGGAACAGAATTTATTCCATTTGACAGACTAGTTACACAATATGGGATCAACAAGAAAAGATTTTTAGAATATCAACAAATTAAATCCATAGTAAAAAAGAAATTTAACCTCAGTCAAGTTGAATTACAAACACCACCAAGTGTGGTTCAATTTCTTACTCTTAAATCCCCCAAACTATTATCTAAAATATACAGAACACTTTCTAAAATAGATGAATCAATATCCCTTCCTATTGCAAAGTGGGAAGCAGATTTATCAGTCAGCTTAGACCAAAACGTCTGGTCTCAGATTTGCTTAAAAACCTTTAAATTTATTAAAAATCCCAATCTGCAATTAATACAATACAAAATACTGCATAGAGTGCACTATACAGGTCATCGAATGTTTAAGATGGGCTTTACATCCGCCAACAACTGCTCACACTGTCAAGGCAATACACCAGACAGTTACATCCACGCTCTTTGGTTCTGTCCACCAGTGCAGAAGTTTTGGCACGAGATATGTGAGGACTTATCAAAGTGTCTGAAATGTAAAATTCCAACCTCCCCTTTAGTATGCTTGTTGGGAAATTTGGATGATGTCACTACAGAAATTAATACAGTCCACATGGTTTTTATTGCCCTATGCATCGCCAAGAAAACGGTCCTCATGAACTGGAAAAAATAAAAATAATCTTAATTCTAGCCAATACAGAAACTATCTAATAGATCACATTAGTCTCGATATAGCCTCTGCCACCACATTAGATCAATCCCTCTGGGCTCCTTTGATCGGCTCCATCACCTAGCGGGGGTGGGGGGTCGTGGTTTGGTCCCGCCTTGGCTATTGTGGTTGATGTGGAGGTTGGGATGGGCTTAGGGCACCTGGAGGACCCCTAGAGACGTTATCCCTGGAGGGCTTAACCCGGGGGTTGTGTTCATAACCTGGTTAGTGGCTCTGGTCGCTCTCAGAGGTTGTTCTCCTCGTGGCCGCGTGCAGCGGGCTGGAGGATGGTCTGTGCTGGCGGACGTAGGTTACTGGCCTGGTGGCCTGGCTGCCCCTGAGTGGATCCGGGGCGGGCGTGGGGGTTTGGGGTTCGGGGGTGCTTCGCCTCCGTGCTGGGGCTCTGGCTGGGCCTTGGGGGCTTCGGTCCTCGTCGGTGTGTCGCCGAGGTTGTGGGCGGGTGGGTGCACGGGGGCTCAGCCCTGGCGCAGGGGGCCTCTTGTGCATCGGCCTAACCGGGGGGCTCTTGAACTGGCAGGGAGGTTGTTCCATCTTTGCAGGAGTCCACTCTGCAGGTGGGGGAGAGACATAGGAGAGGTGGAGAATAAACTTAACCTGGGTGTCTGTGTCTTGTGTAGTCTGGGAGATGATTGAATGTTGGGGTGGGTACAGTTTCCTCTGCGGTGGGGTAGAGTGGGCTGCCCCGGGTCCTGTGGGGCTTGGCGGTGTTGCTGCCGTAGGCCCCGGTCTGGATGGGCCTGGGCTCCCTTGCCTTGGTGGATACCAGAGGACGGGGGTGCATATTGGGGTCAGCGGGGGAGCTGGCCCTAGGGAGGGACACCCTCCCCTCCCTTCTTTTCCTCCCCATCCCCGTCTGCCTCCCTCTTCACGCTCCACCACACCCACCCACACAGGTAGGGCTTTGGGGTGCGGGTGTGTCACCAGGGTGCAGGGGAGACATTCCCCCCCCCTCTGTCCTCTTCTGGCCACCTGTGCCTCAATTTTATCTCACAACTTAGACATCCACATTACTTACACTCTCATAACACACACATATATATATATATAGGGCCTTGAGGGTGGGCACGTTAACGGCGTCAAGTAGACGGTCTGTGTATTCAAACCTGCCTCTGGCGCCGGTGCCCACCTCTCAATTTTAAATCCATGTAGACATTGAGGGTTCTCGGGAGGGGCCGTGCTAACACCTGCTGCTCTCTGGCAGCAGCACCATGCTCTCCCTTGTTTTAAATACACTTTAGAGCAACACGCAGCAACACTACACTTGAGCGGGAGGAGGGAGGTATGGGGTCTTAACACACCCCTGTTCTCTGCTAGCCATCGGGGCGGGGGGGCTGGGAAGAGATGCTGGCTGTCCGATTGGCCTCCCTGCTGCTGCGGAGCCTGGGGCGGTCTGCTTGCCTCCACCCCGGAGGGAAGGGTAACATCTCTTGGGTCTGGGTGCCGTTTCCATCTCTGGGGGTGAGGATACCTGGACCCGGGATATAGAGTATGTTTGGGGAGTGTGATTGTGTGTACATGTCCATTTACGTTTATTCCTGCGTTGGGTGAGTGCTGAGTGTTTGTATATGTGTGCATGAGGGTGGGAATGCATGTCTGTGTCTGTGTGTGCCTGTTTGTCTGTGTCTATATGTCAGGTCGGGTCTTAGACTTCACCTCTCTGGGAACTCCAAGGCCCTCCAAAGTGTGGAGGCCTATCTCCCCTCACCACACTCCCTGCCGGTGACTGATGCCCTCAGGGGTCGGTGCGTTGGTGGTTCTTGGTGTCCGGGGCTGGGCGCTCAGGTATGTACCAGCTCACTCCCGGTGACTACTTGGCGGGGCCTGGCGCCTGCTGCTCGGTCAGGCCTCTTCCGGGGCGCGGGGGGCCCTCGGGCCTCCGGCCTCTGTGCCTGTGGCTCGGTTCACTCTGGCACAGCTGGCTGCCGGCAGAGCCGGCGGGCACGCCGGTGCAGCCCCCTCTAGCTTCTGCCCGGTGGCTACTGGGTGACCCCTCATCTGGGGATCCTCAGCCCTTCCCATGAAGGTGGCACGGATGCCCCTCCGGTGGTCCTCCTTGGGCTCTTGCACTCTGGGGCCTCTGGATGTCTGGGGCCTGGATCTCCTCCATGCCTGCTTCATGCCCTGGGGGACGGGGCTATGGCTCTCTACATCCTCTAGCAGACCATTACATGGGGAAACCATTTGAATACAAGCGCGCCGATCCACACAGGTGTGCACATGGGTGTTCACTATTCGTAGACTTAAATCACACCTTTCTTGGCTGCTACTTCAAAGCACATTGTGCGCTGTCTGTCCTGCGTGCTGCACAACAACATTCAATATTTAGTATTTACTGCTGTTTTCACTTAGCTAGATTAATGCGATGGTGTTGTGTATAGTATGTTGCATTGTTTTGTTTTTTTTTTTGCTTGTTTTCTATTCTTTTTCTCTCAACAGGTGATCCCGGAGATATTTTTTCTTCCCCCCTTTCTCACTGTCCCTCTCCCCTTCTGTTTTTCTTTTCCTTCCTCTTTCTTTCTCCCTTTCCTATCCCTCACTCATGTCTGTCCCGTCTGTAACAACTGAAAATAAAATAAATAATAAAAACAAAGGTCGATCAAATGGACCAATACGGCAATGCCATGATGATCCATTTGGCAAAATAAATCCATTGGGTATCCTTGTTGGTCTTCAGACAACAATTCTGACGGCTAAAGAACCAAATGGGACAGGCGGAAAAAAAAAAAAAAAAAAAAAAAAAAAAAAAAAAAAAAAAAAAAAAAATAAGCTACCACTTGTGCCATGTCGTATGTGATGCAACAACTACTCTGTTAAAATGCTAATATAGCCATCATAAACTTATATCTCAAAGGTCCTCCTAGACCTCCAGAAAACTGAAGAATAAATAAATTCATGCATTCATGTAAACATAAAAGTCTCACCCACAAGAAGTGTTGGCGACAAATGCTGAAGGTTTGCTCAAAGACTTATCGTTTTTTTTATTTATCTTAAAAAAACAAATGAATTGAGATAAGGATTTATTCTTCTATATGTCTGATAAAAATACTACTTTCCTGAGTGTATTACTTATACAAAGGCCCTGAAAGACAGGACAAATACTGCTTTCATGGATTATTTATAGAATCTGGACCAAAATTCATACAATACAATAACAATACATGTAATAGAGACACCTTGAAACACACACTATTTATAAATGGACATTTAAGCTAGACCTTGATCAATAAAATTAGGCAGAGGGATTTTTCTCATCTTGGCTAATCTTGATTTAAATACACAAAACATTATTACATGATGTATTAAATTCTTCTCCATTTATTAAAATGGCTTGCTTATTGTTAGTTCACTTACCGTACATGTCCAATGACCAAGGGAGCTATTTTTATGTCATTTCTCTTTGCTCACATTAAACTGAGGTAACAGAAAAGTATATCAGTAACAAAGTAACAAATTCATTACTGTCTTTAATAAACATTTCCGGCATCTGTGCTTTATTTGATTATTTATTTTTTACTTTTACGAGTACTTTCTTCTCGTAGCAGTTTCAAAACAGGTTTGTTACTTTAGGCTTAACGCGTTTGAGGAAAGTTTTTGTTTCACTTCACTGCGTGCCTTAAAACATCAAATCCATTTGAGGATAAATGGAGGGAACGGTAAAACAGAAAAGACATTCCTATTTGTGTATCCATCACTAGAGCAAACAGAAGGGAAGTATCTTTTGTAAGTGGCAGGTAATTTCAAATGCAATGTTTCTGTCAGTTCAACAAACATCCGTAAAAACACAAACTGCTTGTGTGCAGTTTGTCACACAGTGTCTGCTAGCAAAAGGTACGGCTGCTGTATTTCCCGGGGAGAGAAAAGAGTTTGAGATAACTTCACTGAGAGATGGGGAATGATGTAAGAAACATAGGACAGGAGAGGAAGGAGACAGGATATATTTAAAGGTAAGGACTGCTCAGTGACATGTGACAAACTGGATAAACTGAAATTTAAAGCTAGTCTATTGTAATTCTACATACTTGTCTGAACTTGAAGGTCTTATTTAAAGTCCAATGCAATAATAAGTAATTTCCTTAACCACCAAATTTTTTCTCCTTTGGAAAGAAAAAAATTAACAAACTAAACATTTATTATTCAAACCACGTTATTTTCCAATGTGTTAAAAGTGGCTACAGGGGATCTTTAACCATAAAGTTATTAGTTACAGCGAGGAAACCTGTTTATATAGCGTGCCACAAATTTACATATGTTCAGCTAAATGGGCCACTCACATTTTCGACACTCAAAGCAAAGGCTTTTAAAGTCTGAACACCTGTATCCGTTGGACTCACCTGTTGTGGTCAGCACGGTGCTGGTGAAGAACAGGGAGGACACAAAGTCCCAGCTACGCTGGGTGTCGTTACCCAGGATGGACACGCCATAGTTACTGGCCTCGAGAGCGCGGGCCAGGAGCTTCTCCAGGCGAGCGTCAGACACACAGGAGTTGTTCCTCAGGAAGTCCCGTAGATCCGCTTTGAGCTTCTGCCGGAGCGCGTCTTCGTACGGCAGCTCGATGGCGGAGAAGATCGCGGCGCCGACGATGAGGTAAAGGATGTAAGCGACAACCAGCAGGCCGAAATTCAACGCTGACTGGTGCCTGTCTATAAACCGAAGGCACGCGCCTCTTGTGCACCCGCGTACCATCCCACTTGCTTAAAGTTTGTTAATTAAAAAAAAACTGTACTCAGTTTAATTTAAAGAAATAGAAATCCTGTAATCTTTTGGTAGAGACTTCTATGCTGTACTCGGTGGATGGACTCGTCTTCCTCATTCTTCATTCCTCAGTGGTAGGGCAATGGTGACGTCACTCATTCACCTTACCAGGTGGAGTGCGTCTTTAACTGCACTTCCCTCTCAAGCCGGTCGAACGGGTTTTGTGTTTTGAGTCAATGGAAATTAATTAATAAATCATGAGCAAGGTCAGCTTTCTTCGGTGACCCAGATTTACTGCGATCAAACATACATTTTGCATTATTAAAACAGCAGAACATCATTTTAAACCAAAATACCATCTTTTATAGGGGTTAGGATACACCTTATACTTTCCAAGCCCATTTTCTTCTTTATTATTATATAAAAAAAACTCAAACACTGTTTTTGAGTAAAATTATGTGTTATCTAAACTTTGTGTGCTTCCATTTTCTTACAATTTTACTCCTCCATACCCCCGTGGACAGTTTTATCACAGCGTTTAAAATCCTCGTTGTTTGTAATTAACACCTTTACCACTAGAAGACGCTAGAGACCATGTTTCTACAGTCGTGTGTGTGCGAGTGTGTGTGTGCATACTGTGAGCTACTGGCGTCATCAGAAAAGAAAAAAGGAACAGTTGATTAAAAAAAAACAACATTTTATTGATAAGTAACCGCCAGACATGTGCTCCACTTACTCCATCATCAATTTATCTTTGCATCTTTCCCTCTCATGTCTGGCATCTGGCAATAAATAATTATTTACAGCCATTAGGGAAGCACAAAATGAAAAGCAACAAGAAGTTACAGTCATTAGAGATGCTGTCAGAGCAGTAATATACAGTGAATGAGACAGCCTGAAATCAATACTGTTGCATACAAAACTGACAGATAGAGGATGGTCATTAATTGATAGTCTTGGCTGGATTAACGCCTGAGTCTGGTGTATCCTCTCTCTCTCTCTGGTGGATATTTGTGGAATTCCCAAATTATCCCGAGACAATAATTCAGTTATCTAAGAATCAAAAGGAAAAATAGCCACTTTTAGGAACGGCTGTGTGGAGACATGATCTGAAGCAGTGATAGTAGGTAAGGTAAGTTCAACACAGAAAACATTGCACTTTTTGACAGTTGTACAGTTGCTGATATAACAATACATTTCAGATGGTTCCACTATAAAAAAAAAAAAGTAGACAAATTAATTTAATAAAGTGTTTAAAGCACAAAAGGTACAATTATTTAGGAAAGTGTAAAAAAAATGGCCACAGATTTGTGCCGCTGGACTCCATCCCCCCCCCCCCCCCCCCTTTTCTCTCCTATACTAATCTTGTGATCCTTAAAAGGTGCCTGACCGTCACATCGTCTGTTTTGATTTTTGATTTTATATACTGTTTTGTTAGTTAGTTTGCTTGTTTTAATCAATTTTAAATCATTGTTTTTGTTTCTAATATATCTGTAAAGCACTTTGAATCACCTTGTTGTTGAATTGTGCTATACAAATAAACTTGCCTTGCCTTGCCTTGCCATAGGAAACTACTCTAGGTTTTACCTCAGCTAAGTGCAATACACCTTACAAGTTTTATACATCACCCACAGGAGCAGAGGGCAAAATTAACTGACTCAAAAGCTTGCTTAGTTACTAAAGAATGAATGAGGAATGCTTCAGGAATGACCTTATAACGAATGAAAAATTCATCAGTACCTACCTAATAACTCCTGGTCTAGGACTTTATAGTAAATAAAGAACAAGCTAGGATGTATTATATTAATAGGTTATTAAGTAATAATTAGTTCATACACTCACTGCTTTGTTAGACACACCTGGTCAATTGCTTGTTAATGCAAATAGCTAATCAGCCAATTTCATAGCAACAACTGAATGCATTCAGGCATGTAGATATGGTCACGAGGACACGCTGAAGTTCAAACCAAGCATCAGAATGGAGAAGAAAGGTGATTTAAGCGCATTTGAATGTGGCATGGCTGCTAGTGCCAGATGGGCTAGTCTGAGTATTTCAGAAACGACTGATCTACTGGGATTTTCCACACAACCATCTGTAGGGTTTACAGAGAATGGTCCAAAAAAGGAGAAAATATCCAGTTAGCAGCAGTTCTCTTGGAGAAAAATGCCTTGTTGATGCCAGAGGTCACAGGAGAATGGCGGACTGCTCTGAGCTGATAAATAGGCAACAGTAAATCAAATAACCACTCGTTAAAACCGAGGTATCTAGAGGAGCAACACATTGAACCTTGAAGCAGATGGGCTACGGCAGCAGAAGACCACACTTGGTGTCCCTCCTGTGGTAACTGAGGCTACAGTTTGCATGGGCTCACCGCAATTAAACAACGTAAGATGAAATGTGTCCCAATTTCTGCTCTGACACTTGGATGGTATAATAAGAATTTGGTGTGAACAACATGAGAACATGGATCCATCATGCCTTACAATTACAGTTCACATTGTTGTTGGTGTGATGGCATAGGCGATATTTTCTTGGCAAACTTCGGGCCTCTTAGTACCAACTGAGTATCATTTAATCATCACATCTGACCTGAGTATTGTTGCTGACCATGTCCATTCCTTTATGACTACAGTGTTTCCCAAACATGAGTTCACTGTACTTAAATGACCTCCACAGAAACCAGGTCTCAATTCAATAGACCATGTTTGTGAAGTGATGGAACGGGAGATTCACGTTGTAGATGTACAGTGAACAAAACTGCAGCAACTGCGTCACATTGTCATGTCAAAATCTCTTAGGAATGTTTCCAGCACATTGTTGAATCTGTGGCATGAAGAATTAGGGCAATTCTGAAGGGAAAAGATGGTCCAAACCAGTACAAGCAAATTGTACCTAGTGAACTGACCAGTTAGTGCAGTTATCTGTATACGTACTGCTGCAAAACCTCATACAAAGTAGTTACTTAGTAGTTACTGATGTTTTCAGCATGACTCCTCCATTGCCTGTAGTCCATAATTACTTAATAAATTTAAAAAAGAGCAGGGACTTAAAAAGTATCTCAGTATTCAACATTCAAACGCACTTAATTCCTTGTTACATAATAAAGGCAAACACCATAAAAATATAATGTAGAAACTACTAGAGAAACAACCTACTTACATTTCTTACACTAAAATTTGCCTTCACCATGGCAGTCATATAATAACATGTTAATAATCTGTGCATAATCACAGGAGGCAGGAGGTAATTAATGGTAAGGTAAACCTGAAATAATGAGAAACCACTGAAGTATGCTTTGGTCCTTGATGCCACATAAAAAGAGCAACAAGTAATCAGTGTAAGTAATTACTGTATTGAGTTATGAGGACAGTGGCTAGTTGTTAATGGAAGGATAATTATGAACTCACCGGTACCTAATGATTCACCAACACAGGATCTCCCAGTTGATTCTTTAGTAAATAATATTTTTCACATGGAATGCCAAGAGCTGGATTTATTAGGCAACTATCAATGAGCGTTTACTATCTGGCCATTGCTGATCCATTCCTCACTTGCACTTTACTAAAAAGGCACGTTTTTGTTTCACTTAATGTAAAGTGTTAGCAGGATGTCTTACCTCTACACTCATATCTGAGGTCTGAGAAGATAACATGTTCCTGAGAGAACACAAACAGTCCCAGTCTGCCTCCAGCCAGGGTGTGGTCATACACGGCTCCCGAGTCGGACAAAATGTCCCTGCCCTCGTACACCACCACCCTGCAAAGGAAGCACAGTATAGCCAACCCAGTGCAAATCAGCCGCAGTACAACACTACCATGTTCACATTAAATTTAAGTTAAAATCATAAGTAAAATGCAAAATAACCTGCAGAAAGTAATTAAAGGCATTTCAATTTCAAATAGTATCATCAAGGACATTTTTGAGGTATCTTTTCTATTCTTCTTCTTTTTTTGCTTGTCCTTCGCAAAGTTACTATAAATTCACACTTTATGTTTTTCTTGATGTTGCATACTTTACTTTTTTTTTCACGGACATCACAAAGGACGTGATGTCAGTTGGAGATATATTCATAGCAGTTACAATGGAGCTTTGGAGCAAGTATACAACATATCAATACATGTCCGTCCTTCACAGTCAAAGAGCAGGAGCTTCTTTTCAGCCTCACATTCACTTAGTGTACAGTTGTACATTCATTCTCCAGTACAGTCATTCAGTAGCAGGAATGCAGCACTGCCACAGCATGTCTCAAAAAAGAGTATTTTTTCAAATCTGTCACATAACAGCTTTTTTCTCTGACTTCTGTTTTTTCCAGATTGGAAATCTCACTATGGCACTGATGTTGTTTTCCCCATCTGCACATAAACAGCACAGAGCACAGAGAACTCGTAGCCTGGGGTTGTTTTTATTTTGTTGTTGTTGTTGTTGTTTTTTATCCAGGCTATTAGTGAGAAATACAACTAAACAGAAGTAGATGTGGCAGGTTGAGGAGAAGTGGGTTGGACTTGGAAAGTGAATTACACTGTTATCATAAAATAACTCTTAGAGATTGATGATATCCTCGAGTGTAAGAACATTTCAGGCTGACACAAATGTGATTTTCACAGATTGAAGAAGTCATTCTGCAGATTGTTGTTGCACTAAAACCTACATGAACTGAACTGGGCCACAAAAAAATTATTTCAAAGAACATGCCCCAGATTTTTTCTATTTTTTACCTAATAACATTAATTTTAATAGTTTGCCATACATGCAAATATACACAGGCATGTTCACCGCTATCACAAATGTCTAAAATTCCTGCCTGCAAGTTGGATTTTGACTCAAATCAAGAAGTTTCTTTGGAAATAATAGGTAATAATGTATGCCGTAGGTAGTAATTGGGTTAAAAAAAAAAATACTGGTATGGTCCTATAAAAGCCAAGCCAATAATACCTGAATGTTCAGCTGTAAATGCTCAGTTGTTTCCACTAGAAAAGAGCTTGAGTTCTCCTGAGGAAACCTGCCAATCTTTGTTTTTCTAATTCTAAAAGTTTGGTGGATTCCAAGATCATAATCCAGCTGTGACAGCTGTTTCTGACAGGTCAACCCCCAAAATATAAACTAAATCCAGGTTCCAAATACAAAAACCATCCAAGAGACAAATGTTTCCTCTCAGTATATCTGGGTTTTTTAAAAAACTTAGGTTATTGTGTAAGTGTATCTAATGAAGGCATGTAAAATTTTGCCTTAATAATATGAAGAAAAAAAAACCCATTACAGGCCATCAAAGGTCATGCAGTCATGATAAAACTTGAAAACTTTGCATTGAGTCCTGTGCAAAACTAAGTACATCCTTAATGCTTCCATAGGACTTAAGTAATGCAAAAGACTTTACCTCAAACTAGCTGTCAAGCACAGTAGTGGAGGTGTGATGATTTGTATATGTTTTGCGGCCACAAGACCTGGGCACTGCACAGTCACTGAGTCAGCCATGAGCTTCCCTGTATACCAAAGTATTCTAGAATCAAACTTGACACCATCTATCTGACACCTACAGCTTGGCTAGCAAATCTATAAGAGAATGGCTGAAAAAGAAAAGAATCAAGGTGATGCAATGGCCCAATAAAAGTCCAGACGTCAAGCTGATTGATATGCTGTGGCGAGACCTTAAGAGCGCTGTGCATAAACAAATGCTCGGAGACCTCAATGAGCCGATTCACCACTGTAAAGAAGATCGGGCCATAATCCTCCACAAGGACGTGAGAGACTGATCACGTCAAACAGAAAATGATAACATCAAGTTATTGTTGCTAAAGAAGGAATGCAAAGAGTCCTGTGAAAAACGCTCTTTTTCACATGACTGTCGGAGATAAGGATGCACTTTTTAATCATATTATTTTGCTTTAGCATATCTAAACCCTCATGACTTCATGACTACAGGGGCTAGCCACAAGAAATTTTCAGGCCTGACATCTAAGCTCTGTTAAAAACAACAGCAAAATTCATTTTACACCCACTCCATGTGTCACAAGCTAAAGCCCAAATCTCATTTTTTGTCAGCATGATTTTCTCTGTAACCAACTTTGAGCATCAATCTCATGGGATATATCATAGTTTCAAAGCAACATTGGCCCAATTAAATGTTGATGATGTAGAGTAAGAGAAACATGTGTCAGAGAAAACTTCAAAAAGTGCATTTGGGATAAACTTTTAATACTTAAATCATCACGTGGGATAGGTTGCTGGTCAAAACAAGTTACGGGATAGCATATGAAAAGTCT
The DNA here is from genome assembly GCF_963576455.1 of Neolamprologus multifasciatus. Taxonomy (NCBI): domain Eukaryota; kingdom Metazoa; phylum Chordata; class Actinopteri; order Cichliformes; family Cichlidae; genus Neolamprologus; species Neolamprologus multifasciatus. The sequence continues at coordinate 10,185,143 of NC_140446.1, read as the reverse complement.
CTTTTTCCTACATTTTGATACGAGGCTAATCTTCTAGTTGTATTTTAATCATATTTTAAGTTGATTCTGAGTGGGTCAAGTGGGAGGATTCACTGATCTTTCATGGAAAGACTTCACAGAGCAATATCTTCCGTCAGAAATGAATATATGCTGCATATTCTGGGGTCACTGCCTCTTTCAAGAATCAATAATCCATAATAAATCAAACCACAGTTGTCGTGACACTTTACATTATGGTTTGTACCTGATAAACCCAGTCTTGGGTCGGTGGATGAGGTGCATGCGGTAGGGTGTGTAGTCCTTCCAGCCAATTTTATTGGGGTCGTGCCACAAAGTTCTGACCTGAAACATATTCAGGCGCCACGGAGGACAATCATATTTACCAGAGTATCTAATGTTTACTGCGCCAAACAATTTAATATTCAGAAAGTGTTATCTTTTATTTGTATTTTTTATGATACTGAAAGCACAATAAAAAGGTGGCAGATTTATGAGTTTACTCATTCTAACCTGGTGTCTAGTGTTTCCTGTGTGCCACAGAGCATTGCGCAGATACTCCCCTGGTCCTGTGTTTGAGTTGACCAGTTTGATTGAGACTCCAGCAGTGCCGAAAGCTTTGGTTGGCTTTTTCTCCCAGTAGGCCTGAGACACCTGCGCTTACAGAAAAAAAATCAATGTGGTGGAGAGAAATGGTTACATGTTCTCTATTATGTATTTTAAGTTTATTGCTTGTGAGAATTAAGAGTCAGCGTTCAGCTCGCACCTGTTTCCACATGACAACGTAGAAGCGTTGACTGGACTGATAGGCAAACACAATCCCTGCGTAGTCGTCATCTCGGTTGGTATTTACATAAAATGTGACACTGAAGTCCACGGCGCTGAACTTGTCGTATCCTGTTCAGACACAGGAATATTATTCATGTTGACTAATCACTTTCATTATATGTCTTATATCTTTAGTCTTTTTTATGGTTAATCTCACCTAAAGCGATCCCGGGGTCAGAGTTGGCAATCTGCAGCAGCTCTGTACCCTGGCTGCGGATGACCCAGAGGGGGTCAGACTGCGTGGTGCCTTTAGGGTCCAACAAAACAACCTGAAACTTCCGGAAATCTGTAGACCTAATATCCTGGTTCATGGGACAGGGATCCAACGCATCTGGAATACTGTCATTGTCAAAGTCATCAAAGCATGCGTCTCCACTGCCATCACCTGAAAGAATAAAGAAAAAAGAGAACAAGTGTAACTTGACTTTTCCTGATTATTTTTTGCCGAGATGGGGGAAAAGAACTGGACAAGATAACATGAAAATGTACTGAGAAAACCATGTATGATGGTGGATAGATCAACCTTTTAAGTATTATTAATTACACTACAGAGAGCCATTAAGTGTTTATGTTGATGTCCAAGATCAATATGACCTGAAGCAATGGAAACTGGACTGATAGTCACAAGATTTTATTTCATGACTGCAAAATCCATTAATCATAAATTGTGCAAGTTATTTTCCCTGTGTGACAGCAAACTATTTGTTCATGTCTGCATTTTGATATTAGCTATGTAAAGCCTGACACACCTATGACTGGCTAGAATGGGAATCAGGTATTATTTTATTTTTAAATAAAATCAAATTGCTCACTTTTTTTTATTGATTTGAAACATCCCTGTTTACTTTCTATTTTGCCTCCTTGGGTAGACTAGGATAGGAGAGCTCAGCTGTAACAACACTGACCATCAGAGTCTAGCTGGTCCCTGTTGGGTACCAGTCTGCAGTTGTCACGGTCATCAGGGATGCCGTCATTGTCGTCGTCATGGTCACAAGCATCTCCCTTTCCATCTTTGTCGTGGTCAGCCTGATTGCTGTTGGCAATATAGGGGCAGTTGTCTAGAGTGTTTTGGTGGCCGTCCTCGTCGATGTCCTCGTTGTCGTCGCACATGTCTCCCACCAGGTCACTGTCAGAGTCAAGCTGCCAACACATGTGGATGTAGTGTATAATATGTTTTAGGTCACTACAAACAGCATTATTTATTTAGTGCAGGGAATACTTCTGTATTAGCCTGGGGACTCAGATTAGATGAGAAATTAGCTAAAATATATAAATAAATAAAAAAGAGGTCACAATTAAATGAAATTAAATCTTACGGTTTCTCTTAAGGACCTACCTCAGCATTTCAATCAAGTTGAGTTTTGGGACTATAGCACTACCTAGATACTTTTCTTTTTCTGTTGTAGATTTACTGCCGTGCTTGGGATCATTATACTGTTGCATAGCCCAGTTCCAGCCAGGCTTTAACTGTTGGAGAGATAGGCTTACATTTGATTGTAGAATACTTTGTTATGTGATACATATTTGTTCATGGTTGACTCAATAAGGTGACCAGACCCTATGATTTGGGCAAAACAAGCCCAAATCATCATCATCCATCCAACCAAAAGCTGGAAATGATAAGCTAAAAAATATGGCGACCAGTTACAAGTGTTAGCTAATTGTATGAATTATCAGTTAAAATTATTAATTAAACATAATAAGTAAATATTTCTCTAAAATCAAAAGTTGGAAATAATTAACTAAAACATGTCTCACAGTTGGAACTGCTAGCTCAAAGCATCAATAAACAAAATAGCTTTCTAAACATTAGCTAACCTGTGGTAGCAGCATTTAATGAAGAGTTTTTAAATATAATAGTAACTAAAAGTAGTTGATTAATGGGTGACGGAGTTTTCTTACTGTAACTAATGAATTGTAAGCAACATATAATCACAAAGAGTTTAAAATAAACTGGAGGCAGTCCAAATCTAACTTAGTTAATTAGCTCAAATGCACTTATTTAAATATAAAAGGTATGTTCATAAACAGATTGGTAGATTCATCTGACAGGGTTCTGGGGGTAAGTCAGAAGAAAAAAATGTTTGAAAACTTTTGATTTTTTCAAGAACCTGGTCTGGGTTATGTAGAAGTGGACAGTTGTCACACTGGTCTCCGACACCATCCAGGTCTGTGTCCCTCTGGTCGGTGTTGTAGACTAGAGGACAGTTGTCCCGGTCATTCAGAACCTCTGAAAGAATAGACAGAAACACACACACATACACAGCCTTTAGACTGATTTTTTTTTTTGTGTGTGTGTGAACGTAACCAGACAAATAATATACATCAAGGCTATGTTTCGGTAAATTCAATTTCATCTATATTTTCAAGTTCATATCTACGTTTTTTGAGTTATTACATTGTCACTTTATTACCACCAATTGATCCTGATTCCAAGCAGACTAGCTGCACATTCAAGGCCTGGTACAATGAGTTGTTCTTACCGTCTCCATCTATGTCGATGCTGCAGGCGTCTCCCTCTCCATTGTTATCAGTGTCTGTCTGCATAGGGTTGCTTTCAAATGGACAGTTGTCGCAGCTGTCCCCAACCCCATCCCTGTCAGAATCAAACTGCCGAGGGTTGTACATCAGCGGGCAATTGTCCTGTGTCAAAAAAAACACACATTCACACGGATGTTTGCATACGGCAAGACACACCTGTTTTCAATCATGGCGACTTTAAAGTGGTTTTGTCTCACTCTTTCATCTGTGATGCCATCATTGTCATCATCAGGGTCACAGGCATCGCCCTGTCCGTCCGCATCCAGGTCTTCCTGTCCAGAGTTTGGCAGCGTGGGGCAATTATCCTGCAGCCAGTCACAACAAAGATTAATGGTATCCAGAATGCAGCTCAGGTATCTCTCAACAAGTCTGAATGATTTTAGCTCACGCTGAAGTAGATATCTTACCTTTTCACAGTGATAGGTGGCATTCTGCTTGCAGCTTAATCTATTATTGGGCCAGCCATCCAGATCAGAGTCCTCACCACACAGGGAGCCATCGCCAGCAAACCCCACCGCACACACACACTTGTACAAGACCTCAGATGCCAGGCCAAGGTATATACACTCAGCATACTTGTGGCAAGTGTGTGTGTTGTCTTTGCAAGGGTTGTACGGTTCACACACCTACAAACAGAGCAGCTCTTTGAGAATCCAAAAGTCTCTACGGTTAATGACTGCAGGTCAAAGCAAAGAGAAAAACACCTGCCTGCCTGGTTTTCAGGGCTTCATCCAGACCGAGGGCATACGGTTGAGTGCCTTTATAGCGCGGCGGACAGGGCAGACAGTAGAATCCAGGGTCTGTGTTTATGCACTGTGTAACACACACTCCTTCCACTTCACACTGAAGAGATGGAGGTTGAGAGATTATCCATGTTCAGCATATCAAACATGAACCGTACAAAGGTGTTACGCGTGTTGAAAGAAAATCTCTTTGTCAGGATCAGACTACAGAATATTTCAATGGTTACTAAGTCAGAGAAGTTAAAAACGAGTCCACTGACTTATGGAATTGTCATTAGCGCTTCAGATAAGTATCGGAAAAATTTAAGTTTTGACAAAACGATTCCACCAGGCAAAAAGTTAATGACTGATGAAAGTTCTTAATCTCTGGAGGAATATGAATATCTGTACCAAAATTCATGGTAGTTCATCTAGCTGCCTTGTCACTTAAATCAAAACCATAAATGTGGTATTAGAGGAAAAATCTGGGTCACCAATGTTATTTGGATGCATCATCTGGGAGCCATAAGGTCTAAAAAATTCCCAATAATTCATTCCATAGTTATAGAGACACTTTAACATATGCAACCAACTGACAGGCAGGCATTACCATCACTGGAAACGGCCCTGCTGACCTTGTCAAGTTGGGCCACAATTCACTACAAGGAAATAAAGATGACTCCCTGAAAATCAATGAAATGCAGCATTATGCTAAGAAATTTTGAGGAGGACCTTTCCTTAGCCATGCATCAGCGAAGTTAGGCCATTGTTGCACTCATATTGTGTAGTGTGATCCTGTGTCTAATCTCATTACCTCATTCTCATCTTCACAATGAGTGCCGTTACCACTGAAACCCAACGGGCAGCGTCCACATTCCCACGATCCATCGCGATGCGTTGTGCATTTAACCCCAGGAAAACAAGGATTTGAAAGCAAGCACATATCTGAAATGCATAAAAATTTGCACATAAAAGTCTTTTACACTTAGTCACAAAGCAAATTGTTCAAGTGTGGGTCAATTGCACCATAATGATTCTGAAGGAATTCATATTCAAATCGTTTCTCTTTTCTATCCTAAGCCTCGGTAATTGAATAAAGCAGAGCAAACAGTGAAGGATATTATTTCTTAATCCTCAATTGTTTGAAAACATGTTCTCTCCAATAAAATGGGATTAAGGTTCTCTATGTATGTGAGGCTTAGCCTGCATGTAGAATAACATTAGTTGGTACAGCTGCACAAGGTTAAGGTTTACCTAAAGGACATGGTTGTTTGTTACATCCTTCATAGTCCACAGCATCTCCAGCACAAGGCTTCCCGCCGTTCTGAGGGGCAGGGTTCACACACTCTCGCTGGCGACTCGTGAGGCCCCCGTTACATGTCTCTGAACAGACTAACCATTCAGTCCAGGCCGTCCAGCCTCCAGCAACTACACCGAAATGCATCATTTACCTTTGAGCCACTTTTAATGCATATGAGCGGTTTCAAATGTGCAGCTGCGCGCTCCTACTTACTCGGGCAGAGCGTGTTGTTGCAAGGTTGTGTCTCCATGGCGCTACCTGTGCACCCCTTGCCCCCCTTCTTTGGTGGAGGATTGTTGCACAGACGGACCCGTGTAATGTTTCCTTCTCCACATGTGGTTGTACATGCAGACCAAGGAGACCAAAGGCCCCAGTTCCCGTCAGCACGCACTAGACAAATAAAGACAAAAGAAAGTCAGACCACCGCTACAGCTCAGCAGCGTACAGAGAACAAAACATGTTTCCAATTACGATTAGAATCTCTACGATCTCCATTTTTCTGAGGTTTCATATTTTCGCTGTCTGGGAATTGCCAGTTCACTGTCTTGAATAGGACTTGGCTCAGTCAGTCACTAAAAGAACATTAAGCTGAAACAGGTGACAGATCCGATGTGCAGAGTGATGCCTTACCCTTGCGGTCACACTTCATCATCATGCAGCTGCGGGTTTGGACTGACGGGCCAGAGCAGGACGGCATGATGCCATTGCAGGATCGACCCCTTTGCTGCCCTCCACGTCCACAGGTGGCGGAGCAGTGGGTCCACTCAGACCATGGGGACCAGCCGTCTTCATCATCTTTATTACATACAGGCAACAGACATGTGTTGTTGTTGTTGTTGTGTTTTTATTATATTTATTAATCTTGGCATCCATGTAAAGACAAAATCCCAGCTGCAGAAAAATGATACTCACTAAGACAGACAGGACAGCAACTTCCATCGACAAAAGACGGATTGATGCAGAACACAGGAGCACATGACACCTGTTGACAAACCACCTTTCCATCCTGGCAAGACAGTCCAGTGTTGATACATTTAGATTTTCTAACAATATCACATTATTGAATCCAGATGTTTTGCTGAATGCCAGTTCTTGCAAGGAATGGTATGTTTTCGTGAGTCATAACAAGTCAGGCTAATCCTTCATCCCATCCTCAACAAAAATAATGGTTCTTATAAAAAGAAACAGACGTAGGGATGAGGATGAAGCATGCATAAAATATAGAACTTCTGGAAATAAATGAAACCACATTGCACACAAGTGAAACTTCCCCAATTGGTAAACATCGTTTAAAGGAACAGTTGGACATTTTTAAAATGCTGCATATTTGCTTTTTATGTATTAAGTATTAGAGTGAAGCGAAGCAATAATAAGTTGCAGCAGTCAAGTTGTCAACCACAGTCCTTGTGTATAAAAACCTTGGTAAGCTACCTTGAAGATTAATTTAATGCTAAAGATTGTCACTTATAATTTTCCATTTTACTTTGCTGTTGTAGATGATGATATTAATATCTGCTCTCTATCTCTTATAAATCCTTAATTCAGTTAAATGCTTGCATGGTATTTCCCCAGGAAATTCTGCCAGTGTGTTATTGTAGTTAATAGATGTGTTCAGCACAAACCTGGCAAGTACAGGAGGTGCAGCTGTCAACCTCCCAGTCCTCCCCCTGCTCGTACACTCGTCTATCCTGCACGCACCACGCCTCACTGTCTCTGTCAAGATCATTGTCACTGCTGTCACCATCACCACCTCTGCGGCTGCTTCTGATGCCACTGCCGTTGCCGTTGCCGTTGCCGTTGCCGTTGCCATTACCATTGCCACTGCCACTGCCACTGCTGTTGCCACTGCCATTGCTGCGGTCACGGCCGTGGCTGCTGCTGCTGCTGTTGCCGTTGCCATATCCTCTGCCACTGCCGTTGCTGTGTCCATGGCCTTGGCTGCTGCTGCTGCTGTTGCTGGCGCTGCTGTTGCCGTTCCCGTTCCTGTTGCCTCTCCCATTGCCTTTCCCTTTGCCACTGCTGGTACCACTGCCATGTCTGTTACTGAGCTCATCCAAAGATATCCGTATCTCTTCATTTTCTTTGGACTGAAAATACTAAAATTAACTAAATACATTTTTCAAATAAGAAAGTCTTATTATGTATTTATATTGAATGAGACCAGCCAAACTACTGTGGGCCACATCTGTGGTGAGATTTCCTCTTGGTTTTTTTGTTTTTTTTGTTTTTTTTCCCCAAAGGCGTTTGCCACAGACCACAGTGCTTCCTGACAGAAAATCCTTTATTTGTGCCATTTGCACTGGAAAAAATATTACTCTCAGAATTTAAATTCAGTCAACTTTTCTGTGATGACACAGAATAAAAAGTGTATTACAACCTTGGTAAACACATAGTGTTACTGAAAATGGGCTATTACTGGTTTAAATAATCTAAAAAAAAAATGTTCATGTTTAAAGTTACTTTTACCTTAAAAATGACACAACATTTTAACCTGTTTGCTAAAAAATATTTAAATTCTTGCTCATGCTGCTATAAAATAATGTTCTATCAGGCAATAAGAAACACAATTTTAACAAATACCATGATAAATGTGCATGCTTTTATGCATCTTACTACTCTATCCAAGTCTTCGAGCAGGTTGTTGGTCACAACACGCAGGCCATGGATCTCAGTGAGCAAGCCAAACAGGTCCTCACACGGATGAAGACAGATTTGCGATGACAAGTTGCTGACCTTTGCGCCATCCACACCTGTGGAGGAGGCACGAGTATGTGTGGGCTTTTCAAGATTTAGATATGATTCCGCTTTAATGATAAAGAAACAGGCGGAGCAACTGTACTGATGCATATGTGTGGTACCTGCACACACTCCTGCTGCATAGAGGAATATCAAAAGCTGAAGGAGACCCCTCAGATAACCCATTCCTGCTTACACATAAATAACACATGCAGTCACCTTGAAATATAGAAAGTAACCTCCTATATAGAATCCAAGCAGATCTGAGGCATAGGAAATAAAAGAAAAAGAAGGACAAAAAGAGAGAAATAACCATGCATACCTGCGTTCTCCTTGCTCCTCTGCCTTTCCTGACTAGAAATCACAGCCAGTAGGCTCGTCCCTGCTGCAGCTCCGCAGGGGCTGTAGTGGAATGTCTCCTTTTCCTCTTCCTTGATTGCTTCCCTCCTTTATTATCTTCTCACCTTGGTATCCAGAGTGAAGATCACCAGCACATTTCACTCAGTAATTTGTCACTGAATCATCGAAAGAAAAGAAAAAAGGGATGGGTTTGGTAAGAGAGTAATCTGAGTAAGAAACATGCAGACAGCTTTGCTAGTTCGGGAGAAATCTCTAGCAGTGTTATTTGTTTGAGAGTGTGTGTGTCTGTGTATGTGTGTGTATGTGCGGCAGGAACAGGGGCCATATTTTACCCGTGTGTCTGGCGATGAACTAGGCTGCATATCTCCCAGCGAGGAACCCAGCTGGATGGAAGGAATTGTGTCTATGTGTGTGTTGACGTCTCGATGCAGGTTTCCCAGACACATCATTTACACTCTTCACTCTCCAAAATGAGACTTGCATGCACGAATGCGCACACTCACACACCAAAACAGGCACACGGGCACAAACACACACTGTCACTGGCTGCACAAATTTTCCAATATTTTAGCAGCGAGAAAACTGGCATTACCATAAATCCTTTGCAAAAATTAGAGGCTTGATGCGTGTGTGTTTGCATGTGTGTGCTTTTGGAAGTGCTGTGTGCAGAAGATTGTGAGCTATGAGCAAACTGATGGAATACAAAAACATCTACTTCGGCTGGGATCTCTCTCTGTTTGGTCTTCTCCCTGCTGAGTCAAAAAGGCATCATCATCCCGAATCACATTTTCCATCTGTACACTCCACTTGTGGACTAATGAATCTCACAGATGTGTGTGCACACATGCATGCGCCTGTGCCCATACAAACACACTCACACAAAATCCCAACAAATTTTCTATTTCCAGATACCTAGAAACATCACAGCGGAGAACAAATAAGAACAGAGACCATGTTTCTTCCTGGAAGTGGTTCAGTGACGGAGACAGTGAAAGCAGGTGCTGTCACTGCTCTGGGAGTCAGAAAAAGCCCAAAAGTAATAAGATCTGAGGGGATAGAAAAAGGTAGAGTTGGGTGAGATTACTTGGCAGAGTCTAGCGTGACACTCTTGGAGTGATATGCTGTGCAGAAGGCACACTCTGTTCTGGGATCTGTCTCAAAGTCCTGACTCTGATAGTCTTACACTGTGTTTATGGGGAGAAAATAGTTTTAAAGAGGGCATCCACTATGGTCTCAAAAAAACTGATTGAAGGCTACAGGGGCTATCGCTAGAAGGTAGTACTGAAAGCAACAAGAAGACCTTTAATAAGATTGAGGCAGGATGAGAAACAGGGCACTTTATGCAATCAGGCAGCTTAACAAAAGCAAGGTGGTGTTGCAGCAATTGCCCCATTTCTCCAACAGTAACTAGACCAGAGAACTGAAAGGGCTTCTGCATTATAGTCTAAGTCCTTGCTGTGAGCAGAAACTTCAGTGCCAGGCAAGCCAGACAATAACCTGCAATTGCTGCTCCACTCTAAGCATAGTGGTCAGAGAATTACATGGGCTTAAAGGAAAAGGATTTACATGGACGGGTGCACAGTGAAGCAAGAATGGAAAAGGTTGGGGATAAAGGTGTCATAAGACAGAAAAGGTAGGCATGAATGATATGATGAGACTTGTTAAAGACTGTCCTTTATTTATATATGAGCTCATTTCTGCTTAGTTAAATAAGTGTGTAGCATGCAGATAGATAGGTGCTGATTCATCTGACAGAGTGCAACACTTTGTTTATCTCAGTAACGATCACTGCGAGGTCAGTAGTTCTACAGGTCAGTAAAACAGGACAGCATTAATCCATTTATCAGATATTCTGCAGATTAGCCTGCAACGCGCGCGCTTCTGGGATCTGTAGTCCAGAGTGACGATTTTCTGAATGAATCCGAGTCAATTACACAGTGTGCATGAAGGTCTTCATATATCAAAGGCCTCTGTTATTAGACTCGGTGGTGCTGAAATCAAAGCTTGACCTCAGAGTAATGCGCCCTTTCTAGCAACCGGTAGCGCCTCATTTCTCTCAAACCCCTGCCGTGCGTCACGCTCAGCGCACGTACCCTACTGCTCCCCCACCCATGTGCCCAAGGCGACCGGGCAACCATGAGGTGTGAAGTGAGAGTTGACAAAGCGCCCGGCACTGCAGGCCTGAGCGAAACCGGCCCCCTCTGCGCTCAGGGCTTAGCCCGGCTCAATTAGCGTGACATACTTTCCTCTGTGATCGCCTGCCTTCCGCCCGACTTCTGGACACAGCGGATTATGCCCACTAACTTCGGCTGCGCACTTCCCAGGAGGCACAACAAAAAGGTTTTCTTTACCATTTTACACACAGTTTCAACAGAAAAGTGACTTGTATGACAGCGGAAATGACTGTGGGCAGGGATATGGCTGAGTTTATTCCTCAGAAGGAGATTGTGTATAATGGCTTGCTGCCTTACTCTGACCGGTTGGACCGGGAGGCCACGGAACTGTTGGCGGAGATCAAAGCGAACCTGTGCAGAGCTGTCCTCCTCAGAGAGCTGTGGCCCGGGGTCGCTTTCTGGTCCAGGAAACTTTTCTCGTAAGTATTGAAGAACGGTTGGCGTATGATTTAGACTACCTAAAGGTAACTTAACCCATAGCCAAAGATTCATAACAGTGGGCTTAACAATGGCCCGCATCTTAAAATAAAATTGTGACGAGTTAAGCAAAGTTCATCAGATAGTACATTTGATTGTTACATTTGAAATAGACTGCAATCTGTCTGTGGTTAGAGGTGGAAAAACTTTAAAAGTGTCCTTTGCTGTATTCTTAAGTCTGGAGTTCCAGGAATATTAGTGCACAAAAGCATTTAAAGAAGCAGCTACTTGGTGTTATTGACCTGTCTGCCTTAAGAGGACATCAGGGCATAGTGTTCTGCCTTATAACTTTAATTAAAGGCCGAACCTTAATTCACTGTGTGACTTGGCATAAACTCAAGTTCAATAGATTAGGTTTAGTGTTGAGACAGTCGTACACTGTAGCTGTGTAAGCCTATTCACTGTTTCAGAATATAGGTTAAGTATAGGAAGTAGGAAGCGATCATCCGTTCGCTCAGTGTCCTCTCTCGCCCTTAGGTTTCTGAAGCTGTACGGCCGCAGGTTCAGCAAAGATGACCACATCCTCTTCATCAAGCTGCTCTATGAGTTGGTCACGCTCCCAAACCTGGAGCCACACATGATGCAGAGCTATGCCAGGCTGCTCATTCAGCTTCTCAAGTGGGTGTGAATGCAAATGTACACAAATTTAAACGGGGATGTTGGGGTGAGGGGGTCATGGTAAATCATAAAATCCTCTCAGAAAAAATAGCAAACAGAACGAGCTGGATATTGGTTCGAAATTAAACGAGTTATGATGAATTTAACTGTCGACAGACCTTTTGCCTTCATGAACACGTATTAGGAGGCAACTCATGTGTGATGGCAATTACAAATTGCATCTGAGAAAAAAGATCCTTTTTCAAAACTTAAAAATTATTTATTTATTATTTAATTCATTTATATTTAACACTTTCTTGGAAAAACCTAAAGCCTGAATTATCCATGATGCAATGCATGGGAAGACGAATTTCAGGGCCTAGATGGAAAGAAGAATAGACGCAATACTGCACAGTAAAATAAGTGATAAAACATACCAGAAATACATATATAAGTATTGCACAGCATTTTTATGGTGATGAAAGCCACCATCACGCTGAGGAGAAAGCTTAACTCCTCTGCATGATCCTCTCTTTTCCTTCCTTTTAGTAAAATGAGAACAGGAAGCCATACGATTGGTAAACATCAATGCACCATAAGTGGCGTGACATGTTAAAGTGAAATTTTGCACTTACTTGTTTTCCATTTGTAACACAGTCATTTGATGAGTCAAATCATTTGCAGAGCCGGGGGGGAATCAAACCAAATTATTTTCGAAAATGCTGCATCAGTGTGTGAGCCTGAACCCGAATCACAAATCATTTATTAAAAAAATAAATAATAATAAATAAGCTCAAAATTTTCACCCATTGGGTATAAAATCACACATTTAAACTGAAAATATAGAAGTTAAATCTGCCCTTTGTCAACAAATGGTATGAAACAAAACAAAGGATCTCTGCAAAATATCTCCTATGCTCTTATGAGTTTCCCAGATGCCAATAAATGGCAGATCATCCTCTGAAATGTCAAGTGGAAGTTTAAAGTAGCGTATAATATTGATACTTGGTTGGTATATTGTGTTAATATCTTACAACCATAGAGCAGAAGTTTAAATTTCCTTACACGCACAAATGCACTCAAAGACACTCTGAAAGTAAGTACAGGGGGCAATAAAGCATGCTGGCTTAACATTTATTACTCTTTAAGCGATGCTTTTGTCTCTCAGATCAAATTTGTCACTTCTCCAGCGACAGTAGGGTTTTCTCCAAGACGGTCACATTAATCACTTCCCATTTGTCACCAGTTGTTTTCAGGATTTTCACATCCATCACAAAACAACCTCTTAATGTAGACGTCATTTGTCTGAGTGTTTTCCATTAGATGAAAAGAGAAAGATCTGGGCTAAGCGTATATGAAGTGGCAGGTTTCAAAGCTGAGAGATGAGCATCAGGTCTCAAAAGGCAGCTTTTTTTTCTCATCTTTTGGATTTCGCCGTCATTTTCCCGATTGTCTCTTCTTTCCTTCATTTTTCACATCTCCCAACTGAGAGTTTGTTCCATAGTTGTTAGATGAATAAGTGGGGAGGATTTAGAGGTTGTGGAAATCATGCATATTCTCATCTGCACAGACTCTCAACCTATTTCTGAGGTTCAATCCCTTAAAACTGGGATTTTACAAAGAGCAAAGTAATACAAAAGCACAAAGAGAGCAGAGTGGAAGTTCTCAGGAGGATTAAAAAAAACTGCTCCTTTTTAAGCTTAGAGTTCTCATAAGGGGCACACCATTACTGTGCAATCTAAAAGCTTAACAAGGTGTTTAAAAGAAAACAACAAAAAGTAAAGTCAATGCATGGTTAGCTTGCAGAAAGCCAATTATGCCCACTGCTAGATCTTAAACATGTCTAATTTTTTTCTCAGTGGAGAGTGTTATGAATGTTGGATCACGAGTATTTTATACCAAGTGAATCTACGCCTGCAAATTACTAATGCCTGCTGCTGTCAGTCCACTTATGCATTATTGAATACAAAGAATCACAGCGTTGTGTTTGCATACATGCCAATAAGATGGCAGTCATCATGCTGAGTGCAGCCTGTGAAGCAGTGACTCATTTTCTCCATGATTACAGACTCTTTCAGACGCCCTGTGGTCTTTCACTTCAATATGACATTATTATTATTAGAGGCTTAAATATCTAATAACCTACCAGGACCCTTGTAAAAGCATTATAAATAGGCCAGACAGCTGATAACGGACTTCTTTTTCAAACAGGAAGAAAGAACTTCTATCAAGAGATGACCTCCAGCTGCCGTGGCGGCCGCTCTATGATCTCTACGAGAGGGTCTTCTACTCCAAAACTGAGCACCTTGGGCTCATCTGGTTCCCTAAGTATGAAGCTTTATATTTAATTGTAGCTGTTGTGACATATGGTAAAGTGCAGTATCAAGATATGTGTTTTGAATTAAAGAAGATTGCGTACACAGTAGGAAACCTGCTTTCTTTCCTGCCAAAAATGACACGAGAAGATTGATGCTACTTTCATGCCTGTGTGTTAAATATGAAGATACTTACAACAGTAAACACAAAACCAGCAAACCGGCAAACTCAAAGGCTCAGTTTCTGAGACATGGATTATGCCTAATCCTAGAATAAATCCTTTTTTTTTAAAAATGAGATCTTCATTGTATTTTTCCTTTAGTCTAGGACTAGGCCTAATCCATGACTGGGAAAAGGGTGACGGAGTAGAAACAATGAGAAACAGCTTGCTGGGCTCTCTGAACCGAAGGTATCAAACTCATTTTAGGCAACTGGCTTCTTCCAGCCCAAGATTATCCCACATTGGCCAGGCTCCTAAAACCTTTTCATAACCACCTATTAAAAAATATTTTTTCCCTTTCTAAAGAACTGCAAGTACACACTGAACAGTTTGTTGTAGTTACAAACAAAGACTACTGTAAGTTAAACAACTTGATTTAACCAGTGTAGTGTTGTAGGCAATGTGTAATTATTTATTTTTTTGGTAGTAAGCCTACAAAAGTCAACAGACTTCGACCCTCCAGTTTTGACATTAACACCCCAGAGAACTATTCTCAAGATAAACATCCATACAGTGACAATCCTGAAATGATGTCTTCCAGTAACATCCTTGTGTGGTTGACATGAAGAAACATTTCCTAAAGAACATAGACTGTAGCCAAGGCTTTTCACTCCATTTGCACCGGTTACTAACTGGCCACCTTGATAGATACACATCTTCAACTGCTCTTTAACACCAATTATCTAATCAGGTAATCCAATGGCAGCAGCTCGATCTATTTAGGCATGTAGATATGACCAATACAGTCTGCTGAGGTTCAAACCAGGCGTCAGAATGGGGAAGAAAGGTGATAAAAGTGACTTAGAAACTGGCATGGTTGGTGTTGCCAGATGACCTGGTCTAAGTATTTCAGAAACTGCTGATCTACTGGGATTTTCCCACAAAATCATCTCTGAGGTTTCCAGAGAATGGTCTGAAAAAGAGAAAAAAGACAGTGAATGGCAATTCTCAGGCTGAAAATGCATTATTGGTACCAGAGGGCAGAGGAGAATGACTCCAAAAGCAACTCAAATTCACTCATCGCAAAGAAAGTACTGTATGCACAAGAGAATCTCAGAAGGCACACTACATCAAACCGAATGAGCTATAGCAACAGAAGACCACACCCAATGTCACTCCTCTCAGCTCAGAACAGGAAACTGAGGCTACATTTGCACAGGCTCACCAAAATTGGACAAGAGCAGATTGGGAAAAAGTTGCCTAATCTGACGAGTCGCAGTTTCTGATGCAACTTTCGGGTGGCATAAAAAACATGAATGCATGGATCCATTCTGCCCTGTGTCATATAGAGGGCAGAATGGTGATATAATGTTGTGGAGGATGTTTTCTTGGCGCACTTTGGGCCCCTTAGTACAGACTGGGGATCGATGAGACACCACAGCCTGTTTGAGTATTGTTGCTGACCATGTTCTTCCCTTTGTGACCATAGTGTAGCCCATCTTGGCTGCTTCCAGCAGGACAACATGCCATATCACAAAGCTCAAATCCTCTTAAACTGGCTTCTTGAGCGTGACAGTGAGATCATTGTACTCAAATGGCTTCCACAGTCCCTGAACTCAATCCAATAGGGCACCTTTGGGATGTGGAGCAAGAGATTCACATCACGGATGTGCAGTCGACAAATCCGCAGCGGCTGTGTGATTCTATCATGTTAATATGGACCAAAATCTCTGAAGAATGTTTCCAGCACCTTGTTAAATCTTTACCACAAAGAATTAAGTGTCTCAGGAGTGGATATTGCATTCCATTAAAAAGCAGTATCACTCCTTATAATTCACCCAGTGGCCGCACTGGAAACTTACAGCTGTGTGAATCTGTGTAATCGCCATCAAAGGTCTTCCTGCTTTGATGTTTTAAATATTTTATATTTAGATTTGGGTTCTGTTTTATGGCTTTGAAAAAGTACTGACTTGTAATCAGACCGCACTATGACCACACCCATCACCAAAGCGAGGCTTTGTTCGGATGTTATCTACATTCCTGTTGTGTTTTGTTACCGTGTATTACTTGGTTGCGATGCTGTTGTGTGTGTGACATAATCTGTTGCCAGACACACACAGTCGCACACAAACTCATAAAGAGAAAACAATACCAGCCTTGCAGTCGCAGCTGGTACAAATCTGAGTTGTGGTCTGAATGTTGAAGGTTTGTTTATTCCTGATGAGGACATGTGGATCTCACAGCATAGCTAAGACACACGCACACACTCACACCTCCTCTCTGTGCTTATTTGCAGCAACGTGGACCACATTTTGAAAGCTTTGATCAAAAGCTGCAGACTGTAAGTCTCATCCTCTGTGATCATATAATTTGGGCAGCAGATAATGTGCTGCTTTGATCTTCAGTTGAGCTATGTACTGTAGATCATTGTGTGTATTTGCACCTGTAGCCATCTTTGCTTGTCTGCATCTATTTGTGCTCACGTCTATCTTTGCTATATGTGTGTTTTTGGGTATCTTTTAATGATTTTTCTTAGGTATTTCCCTGCATCATCCACCAAAGAGATGCTGGATGAGTGGCGCCCCCTGCTGTGTGTGTTTGATGTGGTCATGCAGAAGGCCATCAGCAACATGGAACTGTTTCTGCCAACCATCATGCCCCCGGAGGAACACAGCCAGGGCTTCCAGTAAGTGGGCCAACTTGAATGGCTCTGGTTTGAAACAGTGTTATCCTCCAAGTACAGCTTGTCAGAGCCAGAGCTGACACAAAGGGTACACAAAGAGGTACAATATGTTTAACTTGTTAGTAAATCTCAGCATTTAAGGGATTTGGCTTTTTCTTGTAATGTTCAAAATGCATAGCCACTTTTTCAGGCTTTGTAAGCATTTACACCTTTGCTCCTGGGAGCTTTAATGAATAGTGTTCCTCTTGCATCAGCAGTGCTTCCTTGCTCTCTTTGTTTTGCTAATATTTTGCTTTTTCTGGAAAATCTTTGCCCCTCTTTCTCTGCACTCTTCACGGCCACGTTCCAGCTACCAAGCCTCTTCAAAGCCTTCAGTGCATTCTTTAGTTCATTTACTCCTTTGCAAACTATTTGTCTGGATTTATTCTTGGATTCATAAGTACTTTCTGCACAATTTCCACAATACATCATCTTTAATACTCTATTTTTCCACTTCAGTTTTTTTTCTCTTTCTCATCCAGAATATACAGGGGAGGGAATGAGATCATATTTTGGGGAACTTGAGATTGATGAGGGGGATAAAGCCTCAGGTGTGTGTGTCATTGGGTGTGAATGTAATGGTCTGTTTTCTGCATGTGTGTGTGTTTTCAGGTTGTGGTTTGATGAATTAATGAATCTTTGGATGTCATTGCAAAATCAGCCAAGCTGGGAAGGGGTAAGACACACACACACACTCTGAAATCATTTGACACTTAGTTTTAAAAACTGTTCACTGGCTTGAAAGTGGAATTCTTTAAGCCACAGCAAAGTCAAAATTAATGAAAATTCCACCTCTCAAAATTCTTCTTAAATCTGTCACACCAAGCAGCAGATTTTTAAAAAGTTTTAATTTGTTGTGTGATGGATCATGCAGCTTTCCATTTTTCTAAAAGTGAAGAGTAATTCCAAATGACACAGATTTCTACATTTCCTGATGGCGATGATTGAAATGTTGTTAAAGGATTGTCAGTTTCCACTCAGCGCAGATAAGATTTTCCACTTTGGTTTCCATTCAGCCTCATGGGCCACAGTGGCCTGGCTTTGCACATTTCCTCTTCTCTTCTTCAGCATCTCGTCTCCTTTTCTCCCATTTTCTTTTGATGACACACTTCACTTGTGGAAACATCCTTTGTCCTCACAGTGAATGTTTGCCTAATGTTCTCTTACAGCACTTAGTGAACCTGTTTGCTCGCCTTGCCAATGATAACATAGGCTACGTGGACTGGACCCCTTATATTCCCACAGTGAGTCATTAGCAGAATTATGTTTGTATACAAGTGTTCCCGTAAATGTGGTTTACTGGGAACTCATGGGCTGTGTGAGAGCAGTGAAACTATTGTTTGTATATGTGCATGTCTGGATAGATCTTCACCAGGATCCTACGAAGTCTGAACCTTCCAGTTGGGGTCAGTCAGATGGTGTCACCTCGGTATCTTACCAACTCCTATGACATTGGATACATAGTGTTGTGGGTGACAGCACTTCTGGTACGCAGTCTTTAGATTTTTCTGGCAAAATGTGTAAGAAAAAAACATTTACATTTCATTGCAGCTGATTACTTTGCTCTTTTATATACCCCTGCAGGGTGGACCAGGAAACCCTGCACAGAAAGAGCTGACCTGCCTCTTCAACAGCATCGCGTCCTTCTACCATCCATCCAATCACGGTCGCTGGCAGGTAAGCCTCTTCCTCTCACTCGCATGCAAACATGCACACACTATGTGCGACTCCATCTTCGGTTCCTCACTTGATTTATCGCCTGTCATTCGGGACTTGGCTGGCTCTCTTTACGCAGCAGATTAATAACAGAAGGAAATCTCAGATCTGCTCACAGCAGACTGTGAATGTGGCTCTGGGTGATAATTCTTATGTCTAATGTGTGTCTGCAGTCTCGACTGATGAGGCTGCTTCAGCGTCTTCCAGCGAGCGTTGTGCGCCGTGTGCACCGGGAACGTCACGCTTCCCCTTGCTGGATCACACTGGTCCCTGAGCATCAACAGTTAACAGATGCGGATCTGCAGGAGTTCACCCGCAGCCTCACTGGAGCCTCCCTTCTGGCTATGTTCAGGTACTGCACTCTGATGGCTGTTAGCCCAAATGAAGGCTTTAAATAGGAGCTATTATTATCACTAGCGTTGTTTCATCAAATGACCCCTATTTTCTTATACTGGAGTTTGGTTCCGCCCCTCAGTTCATCCACTGTCTGAAACAAGCTGTTTCAGCTTAAATGCCTTCTTCTGATTGGCTGCCCCTTACAACCAAAAGAACAGCAAGTAGGTGGGTCTTCAAAGAGAGACAAGAACTGAAAAAAGCTGTATCAAAGTGGATGTTTAGACTAGTCTGAAGTCCAAGCCACTGGCTCCCAGGGACTACATGTGCTTACCTCAGTTTTTGAAACTTTGACTATGTTAAATAGGAACATCTGTAATGATGTAGAAATGACAGAAAAAAAGAAAAAGCGCAATGCGTCCACTTTAAACTGCTTTTCTACACAGTTCACTTGTGATACATACATATGTGCATGCATAGGGCTACAGTACAGATGTAAATACAGGCATACTCATACACACACTCACATGCTGTTCCTAATTTTGACTTGACTTGATAAGCTTATATAGTGACTTCTCCATAGATCTGGACATTTTTCTCCTAACAGCTGGATCACTACACTAACAAAATATTAACTCCCCATCATTAAGCAAGCGAGAAAATAATCAAGCTGTGCTAATTGCTATGAACATGAAAAACAGCAAAACAACACGAGCGGCTTTTAAAGCAAAGCGTACGAAAAAAGCACCAAACAAATAGTACAACAGGAAATTATGAGCAGAAAAAGTCAAAACAGCGGAAACAAACAAATGACCGTTAATGAAAAGCCCCCCACAAAGAATAAATAGTGATTATATTAGATGTTAGGTAGAGCCACTCTGTAAAAATAGTTTGTAACATGACATTTAAAACAAAGAAAGTACAAGCGACCCTGTGTGGGAAGTCCGATAGAAATGATATCCACTCATGCAGAAATAGTTACCATAGGTGTCATTGTGGGTGTTGGTGTGAGCAGTCTGTTGCATAGTTTGAGCCAATTAACGGTCTTGCTCACCGGAGTTTAATGACGAGAATTTCTCCCGACTTTCTTTTATTTTTCGAGCCAAAATTCAGGTTCACAAATAGATTTGGTTCCATCTTCCAACTATCCTTTTTATCTCGATGATAACACTGCTTTTGTTTCGAGTATCACAGCTACCGAAAGTGTCCAGCTAATATGAAGATCGGCAGGTCAGCCTTTGGATCCCTAAAACCTCCAAACAGCAAGGTTAAAACTGGCTTAAGACAAAAGGTGTTACATATACATGAGTCATACTGTGTTTGCTTTGGTGTCTCAAGTCATCATATCAATGTTCCCTGGGTTGTAACTATGTAAACAGCCAACAAACACACCATCTGAATAATTGTCTGCCAGTTATCTAACTGCTGTGTCTCGCTAATGAGTTCAGTCGCTTCGCCTCCTCGGCCTCTGCCTAATCTGGACAAAGACAGGTCATCTGTGATTAGCTGTCTACGTGTGTCGTTGTTGTTGTCGCTGCATTGCATGTGCACGACTGTTCATCTGCCCTCTCCTGGTGATTTGCAGTAAAACTGACAGTACAGATGCAGCGTACGCTCTTCAGAACCTGGCTCTCCTCACACCAGAGCTTGTCATACCACCTGTTCTTGAGAAGTAAGTATATGGATATCAGCCATCAAGCCTTTTGATGTACTGTCAAAAACATGCTGGTGTAACATCATTAATATTAATGATTTTTTTTTGCTGCTTTTTATCATTCTTTGCCTTACTTTGAAGTGCTGTCTAAGTTTTAGTGAATATAAAAAGAAAGCATAATGTTGGGGGAAAAAAGTTATTTACATAGGAAACTGTTTGCCGTTATATTTGTTTTGATTTGGGAAATTAAGCAGTATTGTCAGTATTAGTTATAAGTACTGCTTGCTTGATGTATGCCTTTGGATGGACAGTATTAAAGTGTTTGCCTTGATAATGTACAAAATCTTAAATCTGGATCATTATTCAATATTTAGATAGAAGTATCTTTTTATGGGATTTCCAAATTGATGTGCGCAAAACTGTTGACCTACCCCTTATTTTTAGATATTTTGTTGAGTGGTGTTGAGCAGTCATTCTTCAGGCCTTCTGAAGGTCTTTCAAACTTGCTTTTTCACCCCTTTTTCAGCCCTATTGTAACCATTTTTCAGTGGAATATTTTGTTTTTTTTATTTTTTCCAATTTCTTTGGTTGATTTTTCAAAACATGATAAAAAGTAACAACAGAAATAAATGTGCACCAAAAATGTATTTGCAAAGTGCTGGTAGATGAATACGGCATATCCTAGTGTGGTGTGAAATAAGGGGAAAAAATCCAGCAACGGAGCTGATCCATTGATTAATGGTCTCAATGGAAGGGTGGAGATATATCTATCTCATATTTGTTTACTGATGTCCATTAACATGCTCTGTCACTTTACAGAAAAATCAAAATTAATAATAATGAATGTACACTTTTATTTAGAAAATCAACATGCACTGTCCCTCTTATCCAAACTCTTTTTGTCTTATTTATCATCCTTGTGTCTCATGTACAACAGAACCTATGCAGCAATGGAGACCCTGACTGAGCCGCACACCCTCACTGCCACCCTGAGCTGCATGATTGGGATGGCTCGCAGTCTTGTTTCCCCTAACAACCATTACCCAGAGGGCCGTGTGCACGTGCTCCCACTGCTTATGGGCTCCTTGCCAGGGGTGGACCCCAATGACTTTAGCAAGTGTATGGTGAGTAATTGATGCGTTGATGAGGAATAAAGAAGAATTGTTAGACAAGTAGACAATGCAGCTCTCACTGATTAAATTCCCATTTTCTGTTGCATATTCAGGTCTTTCCAATTAATAATTCCTGAACGTGGAATGAATAGCTCGGTTTGAAGAACTTTGCAATTAATGCGGTTCAGTCTTCAGTTTCTGCTTGAATTGTAAAATGGATTGGTTCCCTCTTCTAGTGTGCTGATTTTCTTCAGACTGTATTAATCCATCACACCAGAATAAATTAGTGCGTTTGAAAAAGTTATTGCAGCGACATCTGGTGAGGTATTTAACATGCAGCGTGATCATGTCAGATGATGTAAATTGATAAGTTGCACCTGCTGTGTCTCTCTGTCCAGATAACGTTCCAGTTCATCACCACCTTCACCACTCTGGTGCCTTTAGTGGATTGTTCGTCTGCTCCCTCCCAGCGCAATGATCTCACAGAGGTATGCACATGATACATATTAACAAAGATTAACTAAACATAATGGAGAGTCTAAAATCACATATTGATGAGCCAAACGTTTTTGTAACTCGGGGCTATCTTGTGCTTTTGGCATTTACTCTTAAAACTCTGGGATAAATTGGCATCCACCACAGCACTTAAACCGCCTACAATTAGAAGTTAAACCTTTGGGATTTTAACAAAATGAGACAACAATTATTTTGTAAGAGAAGAAGTAAAAGAAGATGAAAAAACTTTCCCTTTCTACACTAAATTACAATAATTGGAGGATCCATATGACATATGTTTGCCGGTATGTTTCTGTTGTTTTTTTCTGTTGCAACATTGTAGCTTGATTTTGTCCAAAAGCAAAAATAGTCTACTGTTATTTTGCAAATACCTAAACCATGGGTTTGAGTAGTATGTCCATGCCGTGATATTAAACATTCCATTACACTACTTAGCATAAAATTAGAAATACTGAATAAGTCAAGAGATACTCCCCAAACTCATCTTTAGGTACACCTCACTACTACTAGATTAGAACGATTTTTACCTCCAGAACCACCTTTGGTCTTCATGCCATGGCCATGGCATATTACAGCAGAAATCGAGACTCATCAGTCCAATTTTAGTGACCCTATTCCTGGTTGTATCCTCACCTGAAAGTTCACAGCTGACCAGAGTAGGACCTACTCTTATGCTCTTCTGCTGCTGCAGCTCATTTACTTCACAGTTCGACATGCATTCAGAGATGCTTTTCTGAATATCTTGGCTGTAAGAGCAGTCTTTAAAGTTACTTTTCCCTTCCTGTCTGCTCAAAATAATGTGGCTATTTTCCTCAGACCTCTGGTATCAATAAGGTATTTTCACCCAGAGAACTGATGATCACTGGATATTTGATCTTTTTTGGACCATTTTCTCTAAACCCTTGCTTGGGAAAATCCCAGTAGAGCAGCAATTTCTCAAAATACTCAGAGCAGTCTGTCTTGCACCAACAGCCATGTCACCTTTCTTCCCCATTCTGATGCTCAGCTTGAATCTTCATGACCGGTCATGTTGGTCATATCTACAAGCCTAAATATACTGAATTGTAGCCATGTGATTGGCTAATAACTAGATAACTGCATTAATGAGCAAATTAACTGGTGAGCTGTGAGTTTGCGCCATTATTAAACCGGTTTACTGCAGTGCACTAAGCAGTCAGCCCATTGTTTAAATTGCGTATTAGCCAGAGCATACGTTTGGATGCTTCACCATCATTGCACGGCAATTATGAAATAAATGTTTACCTTATGAATAATATTAAAAACAAACAAGATTTTTTATCAGCAACAGTGTAATCATAATTTATAAAGTCTTAATTAATAGCTGCTTAATGCCGAAAGGTGACACTGATACTATAAAAGTGAAACATACTCTTCTTGTGCTACTCATAATAACTGAAGAAAAAGAAACACTCACTTTATTTACACTATTTACAGTCCCTTTTCCTTTTTACATCTATTGTACAGTGGGTGTCAGCCTGTGTTATAAGACACAATATTGCCACCTACATACAATACTGAGGCGTTAATTAGTTACTAGCGCTGGATATTTTACAAAACTGTAGCATTGTATTAATATAACATTAATATAACAAATAACATCATTTCAATTGAGCGAATAATAACTATTATTATGATTAGCACTGTAATATCCCTCATTTGAATAATAGTAACCTTAAATGCTTAATTTACATTTGTTGAAATATACTTATTTGCTACCTCAATGACAGTTTGATGAAAGCACTGAAATAATTTTCATATTTCATACACCAAATGTGCAAATGGTTGCATGGCATAAAACTGGCAATAGGGGAAATCACTTGCTAGGTCAACAGCATCAACACAATCTGCCTGGCAGAACCTTTAAAGGTCACTAATTGCAATATAGTATAATATGATGTTTTTAAACTTTACAGAAATCAAAGCGTAAAAACTGAGATGTGGATTTTCCTGGTAGCCAGCTGCTTAGTTAACCCTCCTCTTTCTGTGTCAGAGTTACTCTTCAAAAGCTTTCTTCCGAGACAAGCACACCTACAAAGAAATAAAATAACGCACTGTAGTATTCCACAAATACTAATCATCTCTTCCTTTCTTCCTCACAGATTGAAAAGGATCTGTGTTTCGCTTCGGCTGAGTTTGAAGACTTTGTTCTGCAGTTCCTGGACAGGTAGAGATACATTAACAAGTCTGTCATTTAGTAAAGCTTTGTTGTCAGTGTCTGAATGCGAATGCGTCTCTCTGTTTGAAATGCACCAGTTTTTTTTTTCCTCCATGGCGCTGTTGACATTTTCATTACTGCGGAGTGTTTTAAGTGTGTGCTTGTGTATTTGTGTGTGTCTTTGTGCAGGTGCTTTGCTCTGATAGACAGCAGTACCCTGGAACAGACACGAGATGAGATGGAGACGGATACTCAGACTCATTTGGAAAGCCTGGTGGAGTTGGGCCTTTCCTCCACTGTGAGCACAATCTTAACACAGTGCTCGCTGGAAATATACAAGGTAGCGCATTAATACACACCGACACTTTCAAAGCTTTCACTCTCTCTTTAATTAAGTTTATTAATTCAGTCCCCGCAGTACTCTGACCTTACCCAAACAATTCTTTATCACCTCCTAATTTCGACTGCTGACCTTAACATGGCATGTATTTCCATAGCTATGCAAATGATATCCAGCTATATTTAGCAATGAAGCCACATCACACAGTTCAGCGAGTGAAAATTTAGTGGCTTGGCTTGTAATTTTCTGCTTCGAAATTCAGAGAAAACAGAACTTATTGTATTTGGCCCTAAAACCAGATTTACTCAGGATGACATTACCTTGGCCTCCTCTACTGCTATGCAAAAGCTTGGAGTCATTTTTTAACTAGCATATATGGTTTGCAAAAAAAAAAATAGGCTTTTGAGTGCCTTCTCTTATCTGTGCATTGTTGTCAGAGATTGACGCATACAGTCTCTAAGTGCTGCTGGAAAACTAGTCCATGTATCTAATACATCAAGGCTTGACTATTATAATTCCTTATTATCAGGCTTTTCTAAAAGCTTTTTGAAAAGCCTCCCACTGATACAAAATGTAGCAACGCAGCATGGAGAGTACTGACAGACAATGGAAAGAGATTATCATATTTCTTCAATATCAGCTTCTTTTCACTGATTTCCTGTAAAGTCCTGACACATTCCCATCTCAGGACGTCAAATGATGCCATTTTCAGATGCCACCTGCGTCTCACCATTACGCACAAGGTGACTTTTTGCATCGGTGCCTTGATGCATTGCCCCCGAGAGACGTTAACAGTCCTTTCTCAGAGACCTCGAAAGAGGGATGGCGGTGGGGCATAAGCCACAGGTTTATTAGCCAGGAGACCATTGTCTGCAGCTTGTTTGCACCTTTGTGTCACTTTAATTCCACTTGTTTCCACTTGCTTTTAACTTTCACTCACTGGTGAGGTTTAGATAACACTTCTTCACTACAGCAAACCTACCCACTGAAAAACACGAGTAACAGCCTCCATCTCTCTAATGCCATAACCTTGTGTCACCACAAGGACACCTTGTGTGTAACTGAGACACACCACCACAACTCCACTGAGAGCAGGTTGAAAATCCAGGATTTAGTTTATATCCTTTCCCTCACATACAAAACCCACAGAGTGACCAAGCTCTGCTGTATTTAAAAGACCTCATAGTGCCGTGTTATCCCAGTAGAGCATTTCATTGTCAGACTGCAGGCTTACTTGTGATTCCTAGTTTCGAGATCTCCTCTCTCCTGTGGTACCAGATCCTTATTTGGACTGATGAGGCAGACTTTTATAATTATACTTAATAGCTAGGGCTTGATCATGTGACCCTGATCCATCCCTTAATTACACTATAAGTGCAGACAGAGAATTGGATGTCTCAACAATGTTGGCAGAAGGCTGACGCTCTATGAGCCTGGTTCTGTCAGAGGTCACTTCATGTTAAAAGGGAGTCTTTTTTTTCCCACTGTTGCCAAGTGCTTGCTCAAAGGGGATGAATGGAGTTTCTATATTGTTTTAGTCTCTACTTTACCATATAAAGTGTCTCATTTGATGGTTATTAATTGAGAAATGATGTTTATTTCTAATATTTGTCCCTAAATAAATAAATGAAAATAGCAGTAATAAAGTACATCACTTGATCTTCTTAAATCCTTCCTCTGCGTTAGGTTGCATTGCAGAAAGTGTTTAACTTTGCCACCTCAAACATCTTCGAGACATGCGTGTCAGGCAGGATGGTGGCTGACATGTGCAGAGCTGCAGCAAAGGTACGTATATGTTTAGCTTCTTCTTCTCAATTTCCATTTTATACAATATGTGAAGGTTTTCATTCAAGATAATTAAAGAATGTCAAACTTCTTTAATTATGTGCTTAAGATGTTGGAAAATGCAGTTTTTCTACATGCATATTTACTATGTTATGGACTCATTTTGATGGTTTACTGTTTGTGATCTTATGCATGTATTAGTGTTTGTGCTTGGGCATCTAAATGTATGTGTGCATATCTATGTGTGTACTTTCTGGATGTGCACGTGTGTCTGTTTGCAGTGTCATCCTTCCGAGTCTCTCCGACTGTTTGTCCCTCACTGCTGCAGCATCATCTCCCACATTACTGACAGTCAGTATAACTGTGCAACAGTTCAGTGTGTGTGTGTAGTAATGTAACTCTGTTTGCATTAAGGCTGTTCCAATAAGCGTTAAACTAGTTAATTCAGAATTCATTCAGTGATAAATGAAACCTGCAGTTTGCAAAGTAAATAAAAATCTTCATTCTTTAATTTGCAGAACACTGTTAGTTCATTTATGATTTCAAAGCAATTAGGAGGTATTATAAAACACCGTATGAAGTCATAAGAGAATTTAAAGTGAAATTGTAAAAAGCAAGTGTTTTTCTCTAACAGTAGTATTCTTTAGCAACTGGTGGTGTCTAAGTGGGACAAATTTAAGGGAAATTAGAAAGAAATTAGAAACTGTGTGAATTAACTTTGAGACTTGGCTCATGTATGTTGGCAGCCCAGTTGTATGCAAAAGCTTGGGCAGTCCTGGAAAAAGTATGTTGGCCAAAATTTCACATAATGAGGTCAGTGTATGTATAAGTAATCCCTGTGAGTCAAAAGCTCAGACTTCAGACTGCTCTAAATGCTTGGTTTCAGACAGTGGATGAACTCAGAAGTGGCGCCAAGGCCCAGCATAAGATAGACAAGGGGGGGAATTTGAACTGCGAATCATGCAAAATCACTTTAGTGGACTCTGGGAAATAAATGAAGATAGAAGCTTGACTTTAAAAGTGCCCACTTCTTTAAATGCTAATTGGTTGTTAGTTGACAGCTTTCATTTCATGAACTTAAAATGAGAAAATGTTAATGGTATGTGTGACACGTGCAGTTTGGAGGGAAAGTTTCCTTGTGATATACATCGGAACAGCTGTTTTACTTGAAAGTTTTATTGGTCTTCTGGCTCCTGTCTCCACGTTCATAGTTACCTTAACCTGCAACTTGAAGACATTTCAGTTTGCATATAAAGCCTGACACTCCTTTACAAGGGCCAGTTTGCATAATTTTCCATGCCTGTGGGGTGTTACAACAATATAAGACTCAGGTTTGCACATTAAAGGAGAAAGGAAACTCTTTTCGCGGATGCTAAAGTTCCATTTTATAAGGAGAAGTAGGCATGTATGTTCCCTGTGAACGACCGTTATTGAATAGAAGTTTGAGACCAGCTATCAGCTTGCCCAGGTGATGAAGCCCTCATTCAAATTCTGATTTGTTTCACCTCAACAACTTGCATGATGGCATGGTGGGGCAGTGCCTCACAAGGGAGCCTTAATGACTCACATGTTGAACCCTGATGACAGGGTAGCTCAGTTGACTATCACCATCACCTCCAAGGGGGCACCAATAATCTGAAGAAGTATATTCATTAACTTAAATTAAATGTAATAAAGTGTAACATAACATTTAAGAGATGGTTTTGACTGGCTATCATTGACAACAAAGTGTGTTATTTACTTGTTTTTACTCACGTGCCCACTTTTGCATAATTTTATGTCAAATACATCAAAATTAGACCAACGCTTTAACAAGACTTGACATACTATGCTAGAGTAAGCAGCACTTTAAGTTGGGTTCTAAATTTTGGACCATAAGATCCTCAAAGTGGTAAAAATAATATTTTTGTCAAGCAGATTAATAAAAATATACTAGTGATTATTAATTAACATTAGTTAGTTAAGTTAGTTAAAACAGCTTTAGATGCATTTTATACAGGTAAACTAATAGGCTGCCAGCTATGCAGCTAACATGGCTAAACAAGTGAATTTTGATCCCAAAATTCGACAGTAGGAGCTTGATCTGTCTGGGGAGCAGTGAAGTACATAATTCAGCTTGTTTATGTGTGTGTGTCTGTAGGTGAGGAGCTGCAGAGTGAAGATGAGCTGGATAAGGAGCTGCTGTGGAATCTTCAGCTGCTCTCTGAGGTGAGAGAAGGACACACACACTCCTAAAAACGTAATGCGTGTGACTGATTATAACAATACAAGGCTTTATTGTGAATCTAGAAATGGCTGTTTGCTTTAAGAGAAGGGAATTTTCTTCACTACTGCTTGAGTGATTTGCACATTGGGGATGCCTCGGTGGAAAACACTGAAAACGTACGAAACCGGCTGGTGTGTTTATCTGTTTTTAAATTTAAAACGCTATAGTTGTGACATTGTGAGACCAAAAAAAAAAAAAAGAAAAAGAAATACAGCCAAAAGACTTTTTTTGCATCATACACCCTGCACGGTCATAAATTGCAAAGAGCTTTATTGGTAACCAGAAAATATTGATACTCTTTCAGGTTTGTTTTATTGCCCCTGGGAGCTTACCGTGAGTGGGAGCGCGCCAGACGCTACGATTTACTGGAGAACCTTAATATTTAAGACACAACTCTCCAGTGAATTGCCTGTGTGTTCATGTACTCCTGTGTGTGTGTGTGTTCTCTCATTAGGTAACCCGTGTGGATGGCAAACAGATGTTAAAATATCAAGGCGACCTGGAGCGGATCTTGCGTGTGTGTGTGCGTCTGCGCTGCAAACGGGCGTACACACTCGCCTGCAGTCTTCTGGAGCACACACTCCGATCGTTTTCCCTCATCTATCCCACTGAGTACCGCAGCACCTCTGGCAGCTTTGATACTGACCTCCCTATTTGGGTAAACACACACAGGCGCGCGTACACACACACAATATGGCACAAAGAGATAGGAAAGAAAACATCGGCCGCCATTATTTAATCCTATAAAGTGATGCTGAAGTTAAAGTCAGCTCCTTGCCTCTAGTTCCACATGCTGTATGGTTATTGTTGAAATAATATAATATTAAATCTGTCGCTGGAAAACTTTGCCACTAGTTGGACCTTTTCAATTCTAATATGACAATCTGAAAGCCTTCATTAAATTTAAAGTAAATACACCGCTGGATTATATTACTGACTAATGCTGCTCCCTCTTCAGTCAGACAGCCGCTCACAGGTAGACATACGAGTGGTGGAGGGGTTGAAACATCAGCCAAAAACCTAAAAAGCCAGAGAAATAGATGGGAGATTTTGCAGCATAAATAGACCACTAAATTGGGAAAGTATGTGACATGAGGCGTGTATGATGTGAGCAGAGTGAGCCATTTTACCTGCCTATGCAGTTCCTTGACTCTAATTGCTTAGTTTCACCTTATGCCATATTCACTAACAACCGCGCAGGCGAACTGGCTGTTTTCACAAACATTAAAGTATTTAGTGAGTCACAGGAAATTATTAAATCTTCTAGGAAATGTAAAAGGCCGCAAGCTGAACCATTACAGCTGCTCTGTATTGTCCTTTAATTTATAATGCTATCTTACAGGTTTAATTATTGCAATGCAATTTCCTTTTTCCATTTATAAAGCCTAGTTCACATTTAAATTAAATGGCTACACTTCTGGGCCATATTCTGGCCAATACTGCCTGTACTCTGGAATGAAAAATAACCACATCTGTGTTGTTCAAGGAAATTAAAAAAAATAGTTTCCCAAAGCCGGAAGCCACAAAAGCAAGAAATCCAAGGGGAACACGTAATTTTTCTTTCCCCAATAACTTTTAATATTTGTTTTTTTGTGCAGTATTGAAATGTTACCTATTTATTTATAAAACAAATCCCTCAATACCAACATTTTGTGATTGAAAAATCCACAGTGGATGAGCCACATACCTCTCACGGATAGATCTATATATTTTTAGAAAGGAATAAACAAAGAAAAAACAGTTCTTCATGAAATAGGAAGCTGTGGTTTTGTAAATGTCAATGCAATTTTATGCAATTTTTTGCTCAACCCCTCAAATTAAAGCTCAGTGCCACAGTGGATCATGTGCATCCATCTCACCCTGTCCCTAGCAACCTCCTCTGTAACACCAACCCTAAATCCATAAATGAACTGTAACTTGAATATGTTTTGTTAGAAAACTAAAAATAATAAAATAACAGTGTTCAAAAATGTAAAAAAGTGGAATAAGTTCAGATTCCATGAGCCCAAAAAAGCTGCAGAGTACACACTATGAAGTGCTAACACTCACTAATTTAATTCAGCCTGTCATTGATGACCGTGGGTTTACATTTAGAGGAAGGATTGTGGATATATTGGACAAATTATGTTGAATGTGGAGCTGTCAGGCAGGAAGAAAAGAGGCAGACCACAGGGGAGATTCATGCATGCAGTGAGAGAAGACATGCAGAGTGTTGGTGTGACACAAGAGGATGCTGGGGATAAGGTGAGACGGAGGATGATGATCTGCTGTGGAGACTCCCTAAAGGGAGCAGCCAAAAGAAGAAGAATATTAAGATGAATCTGCTAGGTAAAAATATTTATTTAGTGTTAATCTGAATGCCAGGTATAACCAGATAAATATGTAGATAAATATGACAGTGGTATTTAGATATTTTGACTTAGTAGCCAGTAGTTAGCAGTCGTACTAAATTTTCAGCCCTGTGTTGGGTTTTGCTTTTTGTAGTTTGTGGCAGATTATAAAATTATTTTATCAGTGGTAATCTTTTATTGTGAAGCTGCATAAGCTATGATCAAGTAAAAGTACAATGAGGAACACTAAATAAATAAAGAATCGTTTAAAAGTTGGCAAAGTGGCTCAGTTACACAGTTTAGCTCTGTATATACAATGTATCTGTATTTATTATTCAGTTTATGAACTGAACAATGCATTTCCAAATTCTGAACACATTATCAATGACCGCTAAATCACTGTGATTTTTCCTTTCCACAATTAATTCAGACAACAAAACACACATTTCAGTTTTTCAAGCGTTCGGGTCAACTTCTGTTGTTTGAATGTGCAATGGGCTATAAATAAAATAACAAAATGACATTCAAAATAAAAAAGGCTCAAACTGTTTTGTAGTTTCCCAAATTATAATTTATTTAACAGTATTCAGTGGGTTACATACTGAACTGAGGATAGAAACAAAGCATCAGTCCTATAGCGCTGGTATCGATCCACTACCAATACCGGCGTTGGTATCAATACTATGGATATTTGGGTCAATCTGCTCACCTCTAGCAATCAGGCTGAGCTATCTCATGAAGGTAAATCTAAAAAGTGAATCCAGGGTTAACACAAGGTTTTCCAAATAAGCCACAAGTGTTGGATCTGACTGATTTTACAAAGAAGATATAACTATACGATTTGGAAATATAAGGAGCTTACACACATAGTACAGACTGAAAGCAACACAGCTGCTTCTGACAATTTAGTGGTATAAGTGTCTTTAAAAAGTGTCTTTAAAAAGTTTTTCCAAGGGTGGAAAACATGCACTATACTCATAAAATCTATCCTATTTGAGGCCAGGAAGGAAAATCTGCAAAAATGCTGAGTGTGTAAATTAACAGGGTATCAATGCTCCCTGATAATACTCATTTGTAATTCCATTAACATTTAGAGGTGCGTGAGACAGTTTTAGTTTTTATTTGTTCATCTGCAGTTCCAGTGTCTGAGAGTAAAGATTAAATATTAAAAATGTAATTGTAATTTGCGCATTCGATCAACAAGTCAATTGTCAACAGGTTTTAAGATCATATATCAATGCTTATAGAGTAATGAAATTGTTTGTAGCCAACAGGAAAATGCAGCACTAAAGTTGCATCTAAGAATCTATATTTAGTACTGATGCTCATCTGGGAAATGCTTTAGATGCTATTATGAAAGCAGATCCTCTTACAGTCTGTACACAGAGGTCTGAGGCATCATCACAGATTGGTGATGCTATATTCCAGATTATTAAGTGGTTAGTAGGCAGTGGTTTCATACCTGTTGATCTTAAATCTTAATCTTTTAATCTTGAATATAGCATGAAGTTGTTATGGTAATGTTACCAGCTGAGAAGTGAATCGCCTTCATAACACTGAAAACCCAGGGCTAAATATGACGATACCTGGATAAGCCCAAGTCCTCTTTTTGTGCTGAAGTTTTCTCTTTAAAAGTTACGGAAAATTCCTGTAAGGCAACAAAATTACTGCATTTTAATACAAGGTTTGAAATGTCCTTTATACCTTATGACAGCTGGAGATTTGCTGAGCTCCTTCTCCTTCACTATTTATTTCATTCCCCGAGAGAAAAAAAAAATCTCTGGATTACTCTTTTTCAGTGTTGGGTAAGTTACTTTAAAATAGTAACTTAGTTACATTACGAGTTGCTTCTATCAAAAGTAACTCAGTTACTTCAAGTTACTTTTTAAAGTAACTAGTTACTAGGGAAAGTTACTTTGGTTTTACTCAGAATTCTCTTGTTAATGTGTTGCTTCCACAACTTTGCCAGTCTTCTAGCTTGCTTACTTGCCACAAGTGCACTGTGCCACCTACCAATAGAAAGGAAAAGATAATGTGCATATTTCCACGAGAGAAATCCCACGCCTGGACCGTCATTGACTGCTGCCATGATTCTAGCCTACGTCACAGCGTCATGTGCGCCTTTTACATCCAACACAAAAACTGCAGTCGTGGTGCTTTGATTGTACTCAGAACTCGGAAATTCTGCCTTCTGAATAGGAAGATATAGGTAACACCAGACTGCAGATGAGCTGCGTACAGGGCTGGACTGGGACAAAAAATCGGCCTGGGCATTTTGACTAGAGACCGGCCCACCATTATAGGAAAAATCATAAAGGCTTTGAATGAAAACTGTTGTGACAGTGATGTACACTGTTTTGATGGTATATATGCATCAATCTATCAATCATTTGTTGTAAGATTCAGATTATTATTTTTATTTTTTAAAAGCTAGACATTTTAAATGAGAATAAGAAAGAAAAGTATTCTTTGTGCCCACCTCTCCCTGTTAATGCCCTACCTGGCCCCCCTGGCAAAACTTTGCTAGATCCGCACCTGCACAGTTACCAGCTGTCAGCTACCTAAAAAAGGATCCTGGGGTTATCTGTCTCTCAGAAACAGTTCATAACTTCCCTTCAACTCATTCATGTCACCTAAAAGGTAAACCTGTTTCTCCATCACCTGTTCAGCTCTGATGATTCAGTAAGGACGTCTCCTGGTTTCATCTTCATGTTTCCCTCTCACCAGATAACCAAACCGATATCATGACCAGCAGCTTTTTTACAGCTGTGGCTCCAGCAAACATCAGCTGATACTAGAAAGTAATATTAAATAATTTCTAACAACAGCTGATCAAGCTTAAACGTGCTGCTGTTGTTTAACGCGACTGGTTTCCTCTTTCTGGCACAAAGTGGGGGGATAAACAAACAAGAGAGCCGATCAGCTGATCATTGATTAGTTTTTATGATTGAAGTAGAAACCGGAGAGGGAGGGGGGAGAATGAAAGAAGAAGAGGCAGCTGTGCAGCAAAGACACAGAATAACTCCAGCTTTGTGTCTTTTTCATTGTAGCTGAAGTCCGGGACAAACTGTTCCTTTTCACCTCAATAAGAAACGCGTAATATTTTCTCTGAATACCAGACAGGACGGTTGGCAACTCTAATAACTTATGAACAAAATAAAGTTCAACATCATTAACTTCATAGCACCCACCCAGCTGTATAGAAACTCCGTCATGCTAGCTAGTACGCAGTACGGAAAAAGTCCGAATAACGAAAATAAACTCCACCTAAACTTGGTTTATATCTGACCCAGATAGACTGCAGATCATAACTTCTTACCTGAAGTTCAGTTCACACTTGGACCGGCGGCCGCCTCGGGTCTCTTTTCCTTCTGCGTCCCCTTTCCCTCATCCACCTGCTGGCCTCCACCACTTGCTAATGTTACAGAATCTGTGGAAGCTCCGCGATAGCCACTGCACGAAGTAACGAGTAACGACCCTATCTAAATCCCAGTAACGACTAACGCATTCCTGATTTTGGCATAATAACTAGTTACCGTGCTCGTTACCACAATAATAACGTAGTTACTGTAACGCGTTACTTAATAACGCGTTAGTCCCAACACTGCTCTTTTTTCTTTTTTTTAAAAAATCTTGATGATATTTTGGCACAGGAGTGCTGGGTTCTTGTGTTTGTTTTGATGACTTGATGGCAGTAATTACAGCTATGTTCCTCTGTTGTTTTTCACTGCTTTACTTTCTTTTTTCATTTCTAATACCAACCTCTCTTCATTTGCAGTTCACGGTCACCGATTCTGTACTTTAAGATTCATTCTCAGTGAATTTCTTTTTAATTTCATTTCAGTGCTTCGCTAGTTGGATTCAGCTGCTTTCATATGATAGTAGACCAGTCTCTTGCGTCAATATTTTTCTATTTTCCATTGAGTTTTGACCTTGTGCTTAACGTGTTTAAGTATTTAAATACCAGTTGATGACCCAAATTTGTGGTTTTGAGCCTGACTGGTTGTGCTGGTTTAACTGACAGTTCTTCCAGTGGAAAAACTGGCAGCCACCCTCTACAACTATCTGACAAAATGTTCTGCCTGACTTTCCAGGATTGGGGCAGACCAGGAGATGTGGCAGCGTTGGGTGTGTGTTGGCACGTACCTGGACCGGAGGAGGAAAGCTTTGTTTTCCATCTTTTGTCCCACCTCCTGCACCCTGAGCTGCAACGAATCAAGGGCCACGTCTCTGGAGAGCAGCCAATGAGCAGGTGTACTGTCATTTCTCTCAGTTTTAAGTATTCAGACGCAATTAGGCACACTCACAAAGATAACAAATAAAGGTGTAGCCTGTCATTAGTGATAAATGAGCTTTGCCTGCTTCCAGAAATTACATGACTTCAGTCTTAAATATCTGTATTTTTTTCTTAAGCCTAATTAGGGGTAAAGAGGGGGAATGTTAAATTCAGCTGCCAAGAAATTCAGAAATTCCTTGAACATATAAACACACGCGCTCAGTGAGCTCATGTGTTGCCTGATTCCCAGAGAGGAGTTGTTGCAGAGTCTCGCTATTGTGCAGCACTGCCTTCTTGGAGCTGGAAATCTGCTGCCCCCACTGGATGGACCACACGCATCCGACCTGTGAGCCCTATACCTGCATACACACATGGACACACCCCCCCTACACACGCACACACACACACACACACACACACACACACACATATATATATGAAACAAAAACATCATGCAATCTTGTCATGTTTTGCTCCTTACACTTTGCTTCTTGTCAGGGTTTCCTCCATGGTGAATCTTGGGGAGGTCAAGCTGTATATAGGTGTTGACTACGGTATGAAAACAGCCACATAACACATATTTACAAACACTCAATCTCCCATTAGTTTCTGTTGGCAATGCGGCCACTCATCCTGTATTCTGTGCCCATACGGGGCTTCTGTATTTCTTCTATCCCTCCCCCTCCAGATGCTTCACGGGAGAACTACCGAGAGTCCATCTGCCAAACCATGAGACTGCTGCTACGTGAGTGAAGATTTTAACTTCACCACAATCCAGTTTCTTCTCACGCCAGATGAAACATCTTTGCATAATTTACCCGTATCCACTTCTCTTAATCCAGATCACATCTTAGAGCACTCAGAGGATGATACAAAGTCACTGTTTGTCATTATTAAGGTATCCTTCTCTTTTTATTCTTTATATAAAATGTTGTTAGTCTATCCTGCAGCAGGCCTGCAAAGGTCTCACAGAACCCTTTGTCTGTCTGCCTGACTGCAGATCATCAGTGACCTCATGTTTTTCCGAGGCACTCAGAAGAAGGAGTTTGACTCACGCTGGAAAAGCTTCACCCTCGTCAAGAAGTCCATGGAAAACAGGGTGAGTTGGAAAAGTACACAAACTTACTGGTTGTTTGTTTCGATGAGTCATTAACAAAGTGATTTCAATACTTTGCTTTTTTACTTTTGCAGCTTTTCGGGAAGAAGCAGCACATTAGAGCTCTACTCATTGACCGGATTTTGCTCCAGCATGAGGTTTGTTTAATAAAAACACTGTGCCTGGTCTTGAAAAAAATATTGCGGGGTTTTTGAAAGGGTACACATTACCGGTGTAAACATAACTTTCCACTCATGATTCACCAAAACAACACAGTAATAATTTGACTGAGAACACTATTTTCTTCACATATTTCAGTATATTATCATATTTTTTTTACTTAACCGCTGAAAGTCTGATGTCAAAAAAGTCATAATTGACATGCAATCTAGAATTTAAATGAAGATTGTATTTTTGTGTGAATAGATGAGAAAGATGGTTGTGGAGGGGAGTGAATATAAAGTGGTTCATCAGGATCTGCTCTGCGATCTGCTGCTGCTTTCTACCAGCACTTATAGCCAGGTAAAAAAAATAAATAATTAAAACACACATTAAAAAAATCATGTAACAATAACATCATACGTCCACCAAG
Organism: Neolamprologus multifasciatus; assembly: GCF_963576455.1. Taxonomy (NCBI): domain Eukaryota; kingdom Metazoa; phylum Chordata; class Actinopteri; order Cichliformes; family Cichlidae; genus Neolamprologus; species Neolamprologus multifasciatus. The sequence continues at coordinate 10,148,021 of NC_140446.1, read as the reverse complement.
ACCTAAAATTCCTTATACACCATGCAAGAACTGAGTCTCTGGATCTGGACTAGTGTGTGATTTTTTTTCTTCATATTATATTTTAATATTTGTTAATATGATATGACACAATTTTTGTCCCATCTAACAATGATGACAAAATCTTCCAAATCTTCCCAATTCAGTTTTGGATCACCTCCAAAATGTGTCTGTCTGTAACTGCTTGTGCAGGCCTGCTAACCACAAATAAACAAAACAAATCACGTAACTTGACAGAGTTGATTAAATACTTAATGAAGAACTGATCTGCTGAATTCTATATTCATGATGGCACTTTTGATATAAGCGAAAAAGTGTGAGAATGCATGCATGTGCATCTGTAAAACTATGTGTGCGTGTTCGTCCTTGCAGGTACGCAGCAGGGCACAGAATGTGCTTATGGCTGCCTTGGGAACCTATAGTTTCTCTTACAGAGACCTCATTCCCCGAATCCTACAACTGTTGTCGCCACAACACACTGGTGTCACGCAGCAGCAGTTTAAGGTACTGTGCATGCAAACTTGTTTGTCATACTGGTCACTCTCCGTGGTGCTGAAACGTCATCTGTAGTGCTAAATTTTGTCCTCAGTAGGTGGCCTCATTGTCCTGCACTGGTCACTGCTTTGGAAGCTTTACTGCTTCCTTTTTGGCAGGAAGTATTTTCCTTTTTTCCTTTTGACCCATCCTACATCGTTGCCTCTTTCTTTCTGATATCTTCTTATATCTCAAAAAGAAAATGTTTCAGTATAGGAGTCATTATTAACCTTATACAGTAATTTTTTAATGAAACAGTGGTTCCTCTGTGCAATGTACTTAGAAAATAGCAATGGCAATGCGAACAACTCCTAGATAAAAAGTCACTATTATCACCAGCTGTGGTTTGTATACACGGGAGAAGCTTTGCAGTTTCTGTATTACAGTACTGGCCTGGGTAAGCCTGGTATTCTAAGCAAAAAAAATGTGATTTAAACCATTTTCACACATTCACTGCAGCCCTGAACTTTTCCTGAACTTACCCAACAGGGGTGCGTATGAAGATAAAAATTTGACACTGTCAGATCACAGATTAGCCGGTCTTTATCCTGCAAGCTCCCTCATACAAAACCTGTGACAGATTTCACTGTTGTACAATACGCTGGATGATTCACAGCTACCATATGTCATCCTGCTCACTTTTTCCACACTTTCACCACATGTATGAGTAATTCTAGTAATGTGACAAAGGACAAATGCAGCCTTATCCTGATATATTCATGTGTGAAAATGGTTTACGTTGCTGTTTCATTCTATTGTTTCCCATTCATTTCTGTAATTGGGCAAAAAAAAACTGTACTAGCAACATAATCACATTGTTTATAGTATTTGACAGAATGTGTGGTTTTAAGCAAGATGGTTGACCTGAAATTCTGTCAAAATTGCATATATAAGGAAAAAAAAACAATTTAAAGACACTGTTTGAGGATTGTGGTTGCTCTGCTTCCACGTCTGCAATGTTGCTGTTTCGAATTGCTGTTTCTGTGGCTGTGATCAGATCCATCAGTGGGATTTGTCACAGTGCCACAGCAAAGTTCAACCGTTTTGCAAGGATGTTTTTCTCTGCTTGGGTGAGTTGTCTGTCAGACAAATTTTTCACCCACTTGTACACATCAATTGTCCTTTGATCAATGGTCCTTAATCAGTGGTTGTTGATCAATGTTCATGACAATTTGCATATTAATGATCAAGAAACGGACCTCACGGGCCATTATTTGTCAGTGGTGCTAGTTTCAGTCATTGTGGAGATGCACTGTTTATATTACTGGGGAAACCTGCAGTCAGCAGTCTCAGATGTTTCTCCCACTACATCCAGATGATAAGAATCAACCTTTTGGAAATTATCTAAAAGATTAATGAATTTAATTTAGTTTCAATAAATATGGGGCAAGTATGTTACATGAACCAGGTGACACAGCAGCATTTTTAGGCTGAGATAGTTTGGGATGCTGGTTTCTAGTGCCTTTAAAACACAATAAAATTAATAGTAATAATTCCACATGTTAATAACCCATACAGAGAATAACTGTTTAACCAAATAAAGATTTACATAGAGACGCGTTGAAATTTCCAATCAATGCTCCAAATGTTACTGAACCCAGAACTGTGAAGAACCACAAAATCACTGGAGCCCAATGTAAACACGTAAATATTAAATTTAACATGTTTAGCTTCTTAAGCACATTGCAAAACTGCACACTTACAGTTATCATCATCATAACTTATAGTATCATTACATAATATCACAAGAATGTTCTAAATGTTTAACAAACATGACCATCATTTCCAAATTTTTGAAGCTTCAAAGATATACCTAGTATCTCTTTTAATGTTTGTACATATGTGCATTTTTTCACAGGGTGCTCTGTACTGCCTTCTGGGTATGTACAGTGGTATTCCTATGGCCAGTGCAAGGGACTGGGAATGGGTTGGGCAGGTGTGGCCCGCTCTGGTCCGCTGCGGCTTATCACCCACAATGAGCCTGGAAAAACCCTCAATCGGTCGTCTGCTTGATGACATCACTGACAGGATCCTTCGCCAGCATGACACTATCGGAATCAACTTCACTGTGAGCAAAGTGATCATTAACCATCAAAATGCTACCATCACCTGATACTTTTTGTAACTGTGTGCTGCTCCCCTTTGCCCACTTCTACCTCTAGGTGTCTGAGGGATGTGTAGAAGTAGCCTTTCAGATTGCACAATCGAAAAATCCCACACCTTGTTTAGAGGCACCATCCAAAGAGGAGATAAAAGAAGGGCTTCAGCGTCAGCGAATTAGAAATGTGGTTGCTGCACGGTAGGGATAACAAGTAGATTTCTCTAGTTCATTGAAAGTCTTTTTGAAGTTTTTCACATGATATCCCATGAAGATTACTGAACATGATACAGCCACCGCTGGCTTCTAGGCCAAAATGTGTATTCCCTAACAGGTTGGCAGTGGCTTGTGGAGGTTGCTGGGGAAAATGGTTTGGTTTGCTGGTGGGTTGCCACATTTACCTGTAGTTTTTTTGGGGGGTAAATTTTTCTGCAAGTACTTGCTAACTACTTGAAAAAGTGTGAAGCAAACTGGAAGTGCAGAAGGTTTGTGCCTCAGCGCCATAGCCAACATGTTTTAAAAAGTGCAGCTTTTACTTTGAAGTTGAATTTTCTCCATTTCTGGTTTGAGCTGTACTTTTCACAGTTTCAATACAGCTCGGAGAGTACCACGACAGTGTTTGTAGACAACTGTCACTGTCACTTCTATTCAAACAGTTGCAATATCCTCATGACGAAAGGAGTCACAAGTAGGTTTTCCCACTTGTTAGGTAAAAAAGGCAACACACTTTTTTTTATCTAACAATCGATGGTTGTGAAGTTCTCATCAATTAGTCTGTGTGATTGGACTTTTTTTTCCAGTGACTGGCATCAACCTCCAGCAACCACTTGCCAGTCTGGGAATACTTTCCCCCTCTACACCAATGGTTCCAGGCTCTAAGTCTGTGTGACTGGGGCCTAATGCAGTTGATCACTTGATTGATGTTGGCACCATGATTGTCACATTTTGAAAATGGCAGAAAAGTTAACATTACATGATCAGTGGTCATGTGTCTGCAAAACCCGAATATTCCTATAATATATTATTAGGTTTGTAATATGTAAAATTTTGGTAGTTTAGTAGCCGGGGGTGGTACTACTAACCAACACCTGTTTTTATTTTGTACAGGAAATATGAAAAGTTAGTCAATGACCTCTTGGACTGCCTTGAAGACAGAGACTTGTAGGTTTTCTGTCCAACTGTTTATGTGTTTTGAGATGTTAGAATACACTAAAGCTGTTTTCACACATAAACTTCCATTTCTGTCTACGCTACAGAGGTGCACAAAGAGCCAAATATCCAATACAGTCGGATTTGACATTGATCCGTCTTTAACCTGCCAACTCCCTAGTACAAAGTGATGTTGAATTCCACTATAAAAAATACATTGAATGCCATGTGTGCTACCTCCTGCAAGCTTTATCGAGCCATCTCTCTTGCCTAAACCAAGGAAGTATTTCCAGTAGTGCAAACATGTTTGAAACTGACTATTTCCTTCTGTCTGCTACATGTGAAACCTGGAAAATATCCAAACCAAATCTCCAGAAAACTGTCCAAAGTTTCTGTGTGAAAACAGCATGAGTAAGCTATATAGTACTGTATATTCTGCACTTTTGATTCTCACAAGCAACTCCAAAAGAACTGACCCATATTTGTTCCGTCAAAGGATCCACCTAATTAAAAAACAAAATGTTATTCTTATAGCATCTTTAAAAACAATAGTCATATTGTGCTTCAACAGACAAGCAAAAAGAATACAAGCTCATACAAGTTCATTTCAACCAGAAAGCCAAATAGTAAGCCCAAACAAAAGAAGATAACGTGAAAGTAGAGTTGAGATAAAGAAATAAATAAAAAGAGATGCAGTATAAAACACAAATTGACATTATAAATAATAAATACTAATAAATAAAAGAAATAAAGACTAGAGGAGAAATCATGACAACTGAACACATAAGAGGCTATAAGTGATGACAACACATAAAAACAGTTGTACAAAAATGAGTTTTCAGAAGTGATTTAAAGGTAGTCACTGATTCTGTGAGTCTTGTCTCCTCAGGCAGGTCATCCAGAGTTGAGGGGACCTGCTGGTAAAAGCATGAGCACCTTTAGATTTAAGCTTTGAGTTTGGAGTAGCCCTAAGGGAACCACCTGAGGATCTAAAGCTGCAGACTGGCTTATACGGAGTCAATATTTCTGCTAGGTAGCTTGGGGCCAGGCCCAGACAAGCTTTAAAAGTGATTAGTAGAATCTTAAAATCAATTTGAAAATGTAGAGCCAATGGAAAGAAGCCAGGATGTGACGCTGTCTGCTTGTGCTGCTTGTAATGCTTGGCAGTAGAAAATAGAGCTAAGACATAGAACTGCATTTCTATTATTACCAACTCTTTCTTTTTTTTATATATGCCTGTGATTCAGACCCTGGAAGTTTGAGCACATGGCCACAGAGTGGCTATCTCTCTTGTTGAGGGAAGATCACCCACTTCCCCCTGACGCTGTCCTCTACTTCACACAGAGCCTCGTGCATGATTCCATCAGCATACGCAAGGTCTGAAGCTGTGTGTATGTGTATGAGCTTTGGTTCATGTGAAGTTTCCAGTACACTGTATGTTCCAGACAAGCCAGGGTCAGATAGCAGGGAATCCGAGCATTTTATAGTAAAGCTGAACTATAATAAAAACCCAGATCATTATTAGAGTCATTATGGTTAAATTAATAGTAATTTTTAGCTCATATGACGAAGAACCAGTGAGCTCTTACCATTGCGAGGCATATTAGGCAGATTTTAGTAAGCTTGGAAGTAAATTTATTTATATGGTGCCTTTCACAAATCACATAAAAACAAATATACAATAAAACAAAATGAAATGCCACCTGATTGCTACTTTTAAAAAATTAACCTTAAGGTGTTTTTTGACATCTGCTCAGTTTATAGATGATAGAAAGGAAGTCAGTGTTCTAAAGAAGGGGGCTACAATTGCAAAGGCTCTGTCTCCTTTAGGTTTTAGTCTAGATTTGGGGATAACAAGGATAACAAGGCGTGATCATAAGACCTGAGAGTCCTGCTGGTGATATATGGCTACAAAAGTTCAGTTATGTTGGAGGGCACTTCACAATGCAAGGTCCTAAAGGTGGAAAACTGAATTTTGAATTGAATTCTGAATCTAATGGGGAGCCGTGGGGTCAGCAGAGGTGTGTTGTGAGAGCACTTGAAGGATCTGTTGCAGCATTGTTTTTGTGCAAGCTGTAGACCCAAGGAGGTTTTACTGAGGGAGATGAAGACCAGACCCTTAACCAGTTCTTTATCAGAACTCGCCCCTGGGTTGCTTATGTGTACTTTAACGTAGCTAGAGAGCAATCCTGGATTTCCAATAACCCGGGGAACCAGGCTGTCTGGGGCATAAATAATGATCTCTATATTTTTATTTTCATTCAGATGGAGTAAATAATCTAACATTCATGATTTTTTTTAACAGTTCAAAGATTTTTTAAGATAAATAATAATAATAATAAAAAAACAGGTTTAAAAGTGATGTAAAGCTGAATATTACTGGCATAACATTGATAAGTAATGTGAGTAAATGATCACAAAAGCTGAGATAAAGAGAGAAAATGGAATACAAGTGAAATAGGATCCAGAACAGAACCCTGTGGAACACCGTGTGATGATTTGTAAATAGATGTAACTGTTCACCCAAACTCACGGTCAAGGTTTTCCATTTCCATTTTCCATTTTCACAGCATAAACTGAACAATACTTAAAATGTCATTGTTTTTTATTATTTTGTCACTGAAATCTGAATAAGTGAAAAATATCTCTTGTTCTTTGTTCCTCTCTTAGCAGCTTGCAAATTAGTTCCACAAAGACTAAAAGCAACTACACAAAAACAAGAGGGAGTCAGATTTAATCCTAGACCAGACACTGTGTTTTTGGGCATGAGTCAAGAATCAATTTGCTCATCAATACTGACAAATACACATATAATGGGATAAAACCCTAGATCTTTATAAGGCTGTGAGATCAGCACAGGATCACGAGCACAGAAGGTGGTCACACTGAGCCAGACAGCAGTTGCTACACAACGCAAGAGCTGCAGGTTTTGAAAAACGCACATTAGCGCTCTGGCTAAAATCCCCTTTTTTTATTTAACTTGTTGGACAACCGAACACTCGCTGTGTAAAAGTGCTGTGCTCACATCAGTTTGCAGGATACATAATTAATTGCTTAGCTGCAGACCATTAAACAGTATGTAAACATACCTGCATGTGTCACTTAAATCCTGTTGTGCTTTCATGATTATATATATTTGTGCACTGCAGTCTAAGACAGTCATCTGCAAATTCAACAACCATTTCTATTTATTTATTTATTTTTTCTCTGTAAAAGCGGCTCATGCAAAGTGTAGAATTTATTGAAAACACAGCTAGAGTTTCACTTTTACAGTTATTTGTTTGTATTCAGGTGTGTAATTGAGCAAAATGTCATACCTCTCCAAAGCATAACTGAACAGCGCAGACAAAAGAAAAGAGTGTAAGCTAAGCAAAAAGAGACCTGTGCAAAAAGTGCAATTTAATGGAGCTAAGACACAAAAACTATCATAAAAGCAGAAGCAATTCAAAGATTAGCTACAACACTGAGACCAGGCTGTTCTCCAGTTCGCTATCAAACGACTGCCGGTAGTGTCAGCATTTTTTAATACCCACAGCACTTTTACTGGCCCTAAAGGATCCCCTGTGACTGTGGCTAAAACTGTCTCCCTGTAGAGGTCAAGTAGGGTCACTACAGTTTGTGGCAACAGTTACGATGATAAACTTGTTTTACTCTTGTTTTGGGTAATATTTCCCACCTGTTAGGTTGCAATCTCGGCAATGGCTGGTATCCTGAAGCAGCTGAAACGACTGAGTAAGAAAGTGGCCGTAAAGCCATCAGATATCAGTGAGTTTACATCCAAATGCACACAATCAACCACCAACTACATTATTCAGCTTTCATGTTTATTTCTAAAGCAGGATTTTTAGTTTCGAACTTTAGTAAGATAATAGTTATAATCAGTTGAAATCAACCACTTTGAAACAATAACATCTAAATTTGCTTTAAAAATTGCTATAAACCACAAGAGCTTTCCACCACAAACACACATTTCCCCACAAATAAGACAAATAGCACTCTTGTGTATGAGTGTAAAGGGTGCTTTCTGTTATTGCTTTGTATTTGTAGGTGGGATCGAGGAAACTGATGGGCTGTGCGTGGGGGATCGGGAGGGAAATCGCTGGCTGCAGTACGACAGCAACAACCTACCTCTGACTCAGGAAAAGTGGGACTCTCAGTGTTTTGTGGAGAAGACACACTGGGGATACTACTCGTGGCCGAGGTGAAGACCGTGACTGAGAGATGAGGCGTTGGATGTAGAAACGGAAAGGCTGATTAACTGCTTGCTTGCAAGGAGCTAAGTAGCTGATTGACTTAACTGCGTGGTTGATTTGATGCTTGGCTTTGTGGCGTTGTGACCACGTTTATGCGTGTGTGGCTAAGTGCCGGATGACGCGGCTCTGAGTGGATGGATAACTAGCAGGGTGTTGAACTCGCCTTCTGTCACGGCCTGTCCCAGATAAGGCTGACGGAACGACTTACTGTCTGGCCTAGATAGAAGAATTGATGTATAAGTATAGCGCCGGGTGCCTGTCTTCTGTCTTGGTATTCAGACGCCTTGCTGACTACTGACTTTATAATCATTCATTTATCCTTGCTGCTTGTTTGAAGACAGTATGTGTCTATCCAGATTTTTCCTTTGTGTTGTTATCTATAAATCATCGCAGCCTCTTCTTTGTCTCCTGCTCCTTTCAGAGAAATGATGATCTATGCATCTTCGGAAAAGCCAAAAGATGACCTGCCATACGAGGAGATGAGTGAGGTGCGTGCTCATACAGGGCCACACACAGAATCATTCAGCGAAGCCTCACTATACCTATTATTACATTTTGGCTGTGTTTGTGTGTCACACAGGGTGAAAAGATCATCTTTGAATACTTCTCGGACCCAGAATTTATTGATCAGCTGATCGAGTTTCTCTCTCTGGAGGATCGGAAAGGAAAGGACAGCTTCAACCCTCGACGTTTTCTCCTCTTCAAGGTGCAGTTGTCATCCTCAATCGATCTGACAGACCTTATACAAAGAAGTGACGCAGCATAATGACACTAGCCAAGGCTGAATCGAACTCCACAGTGCTGCATTTTCTATCATCAACTTTTGTGATTCATTTTTCTCCATCATGCAGCGGTTTACTTGTGTCAAGCAAAACCCTGCTTTCCTTTTTTCTCCCTTTTTTCCTGGTAAAAATACACACACACACAAACTCACATGCTCGTGCTTGATTGGCAGGGGCTCTTTCGTAACTATGGTGACGCATTCCTGCCATTACTCCGGCCTCACCTGGAGCAGCTTGCCAGTGACCCCCATGAGAGCTCCCAGCGCTGTGTGTGTGAGATTACTGCAGGGTTAATCAGAGGCAGTAAACACTGGAGCTTCGGCAAGGTACTGGACACACACACACACACACACACACACACACACACACACACACACACACACACACACACAGTGAGAAACGTACACACTGCACCACTTTTTGATAAGAAGAGTCAATATTAATAAAAACTTCCATTATTGTGTATGTGTGTGTGCGTGTGCCTCAGGTGGAAAAGTTATGGCAGCTTTTGTGCCCTTTGATCAAGACGGCATTAACCAACATCACAGTGGAAACCTACACAGACTGGGGAACCTGCATCGCTACTGCTTGTGTGAGTTGCTCACATGCATACAAATCCACTATAGATAACTCAGGGCTTGTTATAAAAAGTAGGACATTTTTTTTGTTTAATAGCTAAATAAGATTTTCAGAAGCTGATATTTTAAAAATCTACAGAGCATGTGAAAATTGTCAGATTTGCCTTGACGACACCTTTTAAAGCACAAACTCTTCCTCGCTATTCTATTATTGTTCCTTTATGGTAGTGCAGTGCTGGCTGACATTTGTACTATTGTATGCATTGTATGTGCATTGTAAACTGCCATTACCCCCCCCCCCCCCCCCAAAAAAAAAGAAAATACAACTTTGAGAAACCCTTTTACTTCTCACATGGCCCATATTAAGTTTTTATTTGTCTTCTATTTTTCAAACCACATTCTTTATCATTTTCGCCTTATGTTTAGTGTCAATGCAAGTATGCTACCCTAACAAGTAAAACCAGGTTGAGATATTAGATATTAGGTTTATTAAGCATTTATACTCACCAGGCAGAGGACTGTACTCAGATAGGCTGTGGTATTTAAGCGATGCTTAGCTGGTACTAAGGGGCCCAGAGTGTAGAAAGAAACGCAGTCTGCCCGTTCCCCTGTGACATCAACAAAGCATTTTTTCCCAGAAGCTGCTGCTCACTGGATATTTTTCTCTTTTTCAGACCATTCTCTGTAAACCCTAGAGATGGTTGAATCAGCTTTCTCCCCCATTCTGATCAAATTGATCTCTAGGTCACCTTGATCATGTCTACATGCCTAAATGCACTGGATTGGCTGATTAGGTATTTGTATAAATGACAGTCCATTTAGCTGCATTATTGACTGTGTTATTCATCACACATTCCTTTGAATTAAACAGAACAGCTTTGCTTACCATAAACTGTTCTTGCCTTTTTTTTATTGGAGCATAAAACATGCTGTTTGGAACAATGAGGGCATAAGGCTATACCTGAGCTATCCAGTTTTGTTTTGTTTTTTATTATGATTATGCAAAAACAAAACAATAAAAAGCCAATTATGAAAATTATTTTTGTTCGTATTGAATGCTGTCCAACAGGAGGGAAGAGAACCCAGGAAACTCCACTGGCTGTTTGAGTTGCTGATGGAGAGCCCCCTCAGCGGAGAGGGCAGCTCATTCAGAGATGCCAGGTAATGTATGTGTGTGCATGATAACTGCATACAAAGTATTTGCAGTATTTAAGAGGTTTCTGATTTCAGGCTGCAGTAGTAACCTGAGCTGACGTATGCTGAGCAGACATGCCCGCAATAACACAACGACCCCCCCCATTCTTCCATCTGCCCCCTCTCTTTGTCTCTGTCAGTTTGCTGTATGTGCTTCAGGGAGGTCTGGCTCAGCAGCAGTGGAGAGTTTCTGAACTGCTGCACAGGCTGCTAGCCTACCTGGAGCCCAAGCTCACCCAGGTGTATAAAAATGTCAGGGAGCGCATTGGCAGGTGAAGAACTTATTCTGAATTACATAATTGTGTCTAAACGAGTTAATCTCATTAGCTTGTGTGTACTGTTTGGGTTGTTCAAATTAGAGGCTCGTTATTTATCTCTAACTGTCTCATCTGTGCCCGTACTGGATTTCCCTCTCATCTCTCTCCTTTCTGCTCCCTTACCCTTTTTCTGCTCTTTTCTCTCCAGTGTCCTGACCTATATCTTCATGATAGACGTGGCTCTGCCCCACACCCGGCCCACTACCTCCCCCCATGTGGCAGAATTCGTCACACGGGTCCTAGAGCGACTCAAGCCCCTCACAACGGAGCCGGAGATCCACAACCACGTACACGAGGAGAACACCCAGGAGACAGATGAGCGCACCCAGGCTGTCAAACTACTCAAGACGGGTCAGAATGTGGATGAAAAGAAGTAAACTGTGTGTCTTTTAGGCAGGAAGGCCAGGGACAGACAGTGGCTGCATGTCTCTCTCTCTCTCTTGCTATATAAGCTTGTTCTCTTGGTGAAATAGACAGTCATACTAAAACTAGATGGACCAAATTAAAAGCTGTGATTCTTCATTGATTTCACCTTTCAAATTTATTTTAAACGGTAGTGAGGTGTAGATCGATAGGAAATTTCGCCCGTGTGTGTTCAAGCATGTCAAAAAGGAATTATGGAAAGGAGTCCAACTCAATATTTGGATAGGTCTCTTTAGTATAATATGTAATTTGTCCAGGTCACATAAGGAAGTCATTTAAACTACATTTCATATTGATTTTGCTTTCGTCATAGAGGCTAGTCTAATTTAACCAATTGTATTCAGGCAAAATGAAATTTCAAGCGTTCAGAAGCAAATTGTCTTTTCGATGAAGGAGTGTTCCTGCATAACATTTATAGTGGAAAGACGATGCAGCAAAGAGTCAGAAGTATGAATTTGCAATTTTTGAGTCTAGCTGTGTTGTGTTGGCACAACCTACATAAATATGAACTACAATTTGATTACAAAGATAGTAGCTTGCTGAAATGAAAAGAATAAAAATTCAAAATTTGAAGTGATGTAGGTGAGCAATTGAATTTATTAGTTAATTGTATGGCTGAGTAATGTATTATCCAGACAAAACAGATAAAGAGTTGCAATTGTTACCAGCATTGATTAAAAATATATATAAGGTGTTACTAATAAAAATGTAAATAGCTAGCTGAAATACGTGAAACGATCTAAGGAAAGTATGGCTTAAAAGTAGCAGTTTAATTGTTGTGAATTAATAATCAAAATAGTTAAAACCGCTAATAGAATTACTGATTAAAAAATGAAAGTGGTATTTCAACATAGGAGATAAAAATGAGCAGGCAGGTGGGCAGATGACATGAACACAGAGGTCAGAGGTCAATTATTTATATTATTGTGTATGAATTTTCTAATTTACTGAAAATCACATGTTAAGGGAGTAATACCTTCAAGTAGCAGATTAATCATTTAAATAGAAAAAAAGTTAACAGTCATAGTCAGCTCAACTGCCTAACCCTAAATAGTAATTCACATTCAGTTATAATGAGGTAAGATAGATGCTTTTGAACATGAGAGGTTTTTGTGATTAAATGATTCTTGAGACCATTATGTAGATTACATTAGATGAAAGAGGATGGCAAAGTTTTATAATGTTAAATACTTTAAACTAATACCTATGCAGAATGTTTTTCCAGTGAAAGATAGACAGACACATATGCAAACCTCTACATGTAAAAATTACCTAGCGATTGAAGATAGAAAGTTATTTGAACTTAAAGATTTTGTAATTATTTTTGCAGATTTTATTGTATTACAGTAGTCACGCCAGCTTCGGGTTTTTTTGTAGTTTGCCACAGACTGAATTTAGATCTCATTTCTTTGCCTCAGTATTTGTGCATTGCTGCTCTTTCGGTTTCTGTTATTACTGTAATCTCCATTATACAGACAAATATCTGGCTGTGGAATTATACAAGTCATTAGATACTAAATAATGATAGATTGTGTTTTATTACCAGAGCCACGCAGCTCCAGTTCTGTGGGGTTTTTTATCATTTGCCAGCAATTCAAACTCTCCTTGTGTGTTTATGTGTGTATATATGTGCTATTTGCAGTCTTAAAATGGCTGATGACGAGTGCAGGGCGAACCTTTACCACTCCTGTTCAACAGCAGCTACAGCTCCTGCCTCTACTCTTCAAGGTAAGAACAAACACACACACGCACACACACACAGGTTCTAGCACAGCATTATTACCCACTCAATCTTACTTGCCCATTAAACTCAATTTCTCTCTTCATTTACTCAAAATGGTGCGTTGCTCCTTGTCTTTCTACCTCTCTCCCTCTCTCTCTCTCTCTGTTTTCTCTCTCCTCCTGCAGATTGCCCCGGTGGAGATTGATGAGAGCTATGATGAGATGAAGCAGGATGCACGCACGTGTCTCTCTCTCATGTCCCAGGGCCTGCTGTATCCTGAGCACATCCCTCTGGTTTTGGCTGCACTGGAAGAGGTAATATGTACACACAAATCCAGAAATACTCACAAAAGCACACACTCACAACTGCCTCACCTGCCTGCTGTCAATGTTCCAAGCCTAACCTCCCAAGGTATTGTGTTAGACTAAAAACAACCTATGCTATTTTAATTAGCTCGCAGAATTTCTGCGGTGAGTTTTTATGTGAGTGGTACCCCTGTTGTGAAATAGCGGTTCTAAAACTACCTTCATATCGAAGGGATGAGGAAGTATTGCAACATTTTTTTTTGTTTCTGTGTTCTGGGAAGTCCTGGGTGTAAACAGTTATTTAAAGGAATAGTTTCATTTGGTGGGAAATCCTTACTTTATTGCTTTGTTTTATTTTTGATCGAACACCAAAAGGTTTTCATGTGGATCTGGTGCTGTGCACAATGAAAAGTTGCAGATCAACAACTGTTGATGGTAATTTGTAGGCAGCAGAAATTTGATACAGACTTTCAGAATCGATTGTAACAGGTTTTGTAACCTAACCCTAATCCTGACTTTTCATGCAGAGCCATCATCAGGTCTGTGCTTTAATTTATTAAGGTTTATAAGCACATACACTACACTGAGAAAAGTACTGTTCTGCCTACAGTGTCATGAAAAAGGTTTATTTACCCTTAATAAATTAAATAATTTATTCTATATTAATGCCATTCACTCCTACATAGTTTACTGAAGCATGTCTTACCATCTTGGCTACCACTCTGGAGTATTTATTTGTACATGCTGACAACTCTCAAATCTGATTTGTAAAAAAAAAAAGCTCAGCATGGTAAGCGAGCCATGAGATGAGGCTTAAAACCTTTTTTCTTAGCTGCTTCATGTTTGGCTGCGCATCCATCACTGATAAAAGCAGCTGAAATGAGCTTACTTAAAAGGGAGGCTAGCCTTAGCCTTAGTGATAGGATGATGGCCTTGGTCATTTAGAAGGTACTCGGAGTAGAGCCACAACTCCTCCACATCGAAAGGAGTCAGTGTTCTGGATATGCCTCACTGACAGGAGGACATTATATCACTTTACTGGTTTCTAGGAATTAATTGGTATCCCCCAGAAGAGCTGGATCAGGTGGCTAGGGATAGGGAGGTGTGGCTGTCTCAGGTAACCTGAAACCAGATGGATGGACGAATGGATGAAAAATTTTCCTCATTAAGTTATATTTTAGTTTATGGATACAGATGGTCAAGAGTTGTGATAGGAATGCCTGTTTACATATTTATTATGATAACCATTGATTTGGATGATAACGAGTAGATATTTGTGAAATCTTGTAAACCCCAGCTGAGAAGCATCAGGAAACAACATAAATATGATATATATTAGCCCGTTTGTTTGTTTATTAGGTCTTTGCTGGTATGGCCAGCACCAGATTCCAAAATGTCTTTCTTCTGTTGCAATCTGTATTTTTATTTTGCATTAAAATGTGGACAGTGTAACCAAATGCACCAAAGTGGTATAGAATGTGGTATAGAATATGGTAGGTGTATATGGCATACCCTTATTTATACACATTCTGTGTATATTTATACTTAGTGAAATAGATGTGCGATTATGAATATGTTGGCATACTTATATTGTGCAGGCACAGCCTCACAGAGTCATCCACATGCTTCTTGAAAGATTTTAATTGCATGAAAAGAGCAAGTATTACATGTGGATCTTGTGTACTCGAGTTTATATATCTTTTATGAGCAAGATATCACCTTCAGGGCCTTTGGGGCATCAGTACAAACTCCAACTTGTCTCTCATTATCTCATCTCTTTTTTCTCTCCCCTCTCCTTAGATGGCAGGCAGCAGGTCATGGCATGCACGCTTCTCAGTGCTGACCTACCTCCAGATCATGGTTTTCTACAATTTGTTTACTCTGCTCAGTGTGCCCGCTGAGGTTCTCCGCATTCGAAAACTGGTGATGCAGCTGCTGCTAGATGAGCAGCTTGAGGTAACGTATTCACAAGCGCTGGTTTAACACAGCCCCTGGGATCTCTGTCAGGAGATAATAAAGGGCTGCTTTTCTACCTAAACCTTAATCCATCTTTTCCATTCACAGTTATTGCTTAAAAATAACAGTCTGTCTCAGTGCTCACTGTAGTTACAGGGATGTTGATTGAGTACTGTGGCTGCCTGAAATCTCTTTGTCTGTGGCAGCTTGGACGATCTAAAAATAACATTCAAGCTAAACCCAAAACAATTGTTTATTTGTCTTGACTTTAAATCCTCTAAATTACTTACTAATGTTTATTTATTGAATCGAATAAAAAAAAAGCTTTACAACTGGTGCTCGGAGAACAGAAGTCTCTTGAAATATTGAGTAATGTCAGCTTTTGAGCAATCAATGTCCCACTTGTCTTGCTTTTAAACCCTTTAAACTGTCTACGTTTATTGATCTGGATGTACAGCACAGGTGAAAATCAATAACTCCTGCACTCCAATTGAATTGTCTAAATTACCAACACAGGTCCTTCTCTTAATATTTTGTTAACTGTGTGAGTGTAGAGTTGATTAATGCTTTGTCCTCGTATCACTGTCTGTTACAGTGCCTCAACCATCACTCAGAGCTTATTCATAATTTATGCAAAGTGATGCAGGAAGGCAGTGATGTTCTGCAACTGAATTTTACATCAGCTCAGCTCAGCATCTATCCCTCCTCCTCCTCCTCCCCTTCCTTTGCTTATATCTGTCCCGTGTACCTTGCTGTTCACCGATCTCCTTGGGCTCGCCTCCCTTAATAAATTGCGCATGCATTCCTTGCCTCTAAAAATGCCTCGTGTTCTCCACAGCACTCTTTATTTGTCAGTTCTGATCTTCAAGGACCTGTTTTTTCCTCCCTCTTTCTCTCCTTCCTGTCCCGCCTTTCTCCTTCTCATCGTAGGTGAGGGACATGGCATGCACCACCCTCAGTGGTTTACTGCAGTGCCAGTTCTTCCCTCTGGACTCCAGTCTGCAGACACAGCTCCAGACGCTGAGTCAGACTTGCCTCCCCAAGGCCCGAGGGGAGCTGGCCTCTACAGGTACACACACACACATTTCCGTGTGTGTCACAATTGCACAGTGAGGCAATCACAATAATACTTGCCCTATTACCCTTTCTTATCCCAGGGGAAATGCGAACCTTGAGATTCGAAGAGCTATTTTAACTCTCCCTTTGTGTGTGTGTGTGTGTGTGTGTGTGTAGATTTAGTGCGGCGCCATGCTGGAGTGCTCGGCCTCAGTGCGTGCATCCTGTCGAGCCCCTATGATGTCCCAGACTGGATGCCTCAGATATTGATGGACCTGAGCAGCCATCTCAATGACCCACAGCCTATAGAGGTGCGCGCACGCATTAGCCCCACCACACACACTCATATATAAACATCTAGCTCAAAACAGTGTGAGCTGAAAGAATACAATTTCATTGTCCAATTGAGGAGAAAATTGTGTCTTTGGTCTTACTTCAGGCATGAAGAATACATACAATGTAATCCGTAGAGCAGAGTTTGAATAATACATTATAGTGGTGTGGAGCCAATGATGACGATGGTTTAGTGCCTCTCCCATAGGAAAGTGAAAAAGATGAGAAAGAAAATCCAATAAAATACAGTTAAAATATTGTATTTGTAAAAATGTTGACTAACATGTCTGTTACTGTAAATCATAGGCTGAATTTAAAAGGTGGAGATATCCATAATGATGATATCCGTATCCATGAGCTCCTGCTGTTCATATTTTCACGTGTCAAAGTAGGATCGTGGCCCCACGTTTGGGGTTATTTGGAGTCAGAAATGTCAGTGTTTGGCAAGTCAACGGAGTGCTAACTTATCAATCTATACTAGCAAACTTGGCTACCAACTTTCCGCTCAGTGTCATCCTCAGAGTCATGCAGCCGATTAGCACGATTGCTGCAGAATCACTAAACTACCGTGAACCACATCCATATACATAGGTAATCACAGATACATGTAAAATACACATAAAAAAAAAAGTCAGGAAGGTGTTCTTATCATCTCATCATCATCAGATTAATTACTGACTTTCCTTCTTTAGCCGAATAACTTTATCCTTCATTCTTAGCTAACTAGAAACAACAGTTTCTAACAGTGTGCAATGAATAAATTATTTTTCCAAATTAGTTTTTAATTATTGTAAACAGTTTAGATCGTTGCTGCAAATATTTTCAGCTGCTAATCTGCATTTTACATTATGTGTCTCTAGATAGAGGATTTACCAGCCAAAACGGGAACTTTTGAATTTGCAGTTCATGTACTTAAACTAAGTGTAGGCTTCATTGTAATAGATAGTGGCTGTAATCAAGGGTGGGTATGAGCGTTCACTGTTCAAAACAAATGAAACAAGAAAAACAGTTGCTATCAACATTCGTTTTATTGCAGGACTTTACTACGGACTTTAATGGAAATGTTCCACTACCGAGAAACAGCACATCACTTTGGGCTCACGTATATTAGTTTACATAAACGTTTGGCCCTGAATCATGCATTACATCTTGTTTATCTAGAAGCCAAATATCTTTACATTCACACTTGAGAAATAACAATCCTCTTTTCCCTGCTGTGGTTGCCAGATTAAAAATTATTCTGTTGCCTTTTTATTATACATACCAGTGTATGGAAAAAGACAAACGCGGACAAACTCTCAGGCCTCTGGTACAGAGCAGTTAACAGTTATATAGACTGCATAGAGCTATATACTGCATATTTTTTTTAATAAAAAATACTTGTTTGCATTGAAAAGGGAAAGTTTTTAACTACTCATAAAGTAACTGTTTGTTTATACACTTGGATGTATGCTCTGTTGCATGTGTTGTGTGAAGGCACCATTTCTATATGATCCCAGGCATGTTTTTCTGCATTGTGTTCTATAAAAATCTAGGATGCTTTCACACTTGGTCCCTTTCAGCCCTCTTAACAACTCAGAGCTATTAGTCAGTATTTTTTGCGCATATGTGAACACTTCAACTGAACTCAGATGAAGGCATGAGAACACCAGGTATTTCTCTTTCTCCCACATGCACACAGCAGTGGAGGAAACATTGGCTCCCTTTAAGTCATTTTAGTCATAACAAACCTGTAAAAGCACTCTGCTGAAAATGCTGTTAAATTAAATATGATACAAACGCCTAACTAGTGGACTGCAGCTAATGATTATTATTCATGATGGATTGATCTGCGTCGTTTTTCTACTTTAGTCAATTTTTTTGTTTTATAGAAATTCTGAAAATAATAAGTACCATCAGACTGCCCTCATTGGTCTTTTTTTAATCTACTTCATGAAGACTGAGCTGTGTCCTTTTAAAAAGACTAATAAGTGATCGTGTCCCTAATTTCATGATGCCTTCATTGGTCAACAAAAAGCAGATACCAGTTTATCTGTGACTGGTCAATATCAGCCAGCTGATGTATCACCAGGGCTTTAGCAATGAGGCAGATAATTGTATTTTTTCATGAATGGGATGTTGAGCTTTGTCAGCGTGTAGAGGACTAAATGTGCACTGATGAACCATGCTCTAAAAGCGATACTTAAGATGTATGTCTATTTTTATTCTTGGATGCTAAAAAAGTAGCTTTGCATGATTCATAGTTCAGATCATTACTTATTTACCAAATATTTACCATATACAGTGGGGCAAAAAAGTATTTAGTCAGCCACCGATTGTGCAAGTTCCCCCACTTAAAATGATGACAGAGGTCAGTAATTTGCACCAGAGGTACACTTCAACTGTGAGAGACAGAATGTGAAAAAAAAATCCATGAATTCACATGGTAGGATTTGTAAAGAATTTATTCGTAAATCAGGGTGGAAAATAAGTATTTGGTCAATAACAAAAATACAACTCAATACTTTGTAACATAACCTTTGTTGGCAATAACAGAGGTCAAACGTTTACTATAGGTCTTTACCAGGTTTGCACACACAGTAGCTGGTATTTTGGCCCATTCCTCCATGCAGATCTTCCCAAGAGCAGTGATGTTTTGGGGCTGTCGCCGAGCAACACGGACTTTCAACTCCCGCCACAGATTTTCTATGGGGTTGAGGTCTGGAGACTGGCTAGGCCACTCCAGGAATTTCAAATGCTTCTTACGGAGCCACTCCTTTGTTGCCCGGGCGGTGTGTTTTGGATCATTGTCATGTTGGAAGACCCAGCCTCGTTTCATCTTCAAAGTTCTCACTGATGGAAGGAGGTTTTGGCTCAAAATCTCACGATACTTGGCCCCATTCATTCTGTCCTTAACACGGATCAGTCGTCCTGTCCCCTTGGCAGAAAAACAGCCCCATAGCATGATGTTTCCACCCCCATGCTTCACAGTAGGTATGGTGTTCTTGGGATGCAACTCAGTATTCTTCTTCCTCCAAACACGACGAGTTGAGTTTATACCAAAAAGTTCTACTTTGGTTTCATCTGACCACATGACATTCTCCCAATCCTCTGCTGTATCATCCATGTGCTCTCTGGCAAACTTCAGACGGGCCTGGACATGCACTGGCTTCAGCAGCGGAACACGTCTGGCACTGCGGGATTTGATTCCCTGCCGTTGTAGTGTGTTACTGATGGTGACCTTTGTTACTTTGGTCCCAGCTCTCTGCAGGTCATTCACCAGGTCCCCCCGTGTGGTTCTGGGATCTTTGCTCACCGTTCTCATGATCATTTTGACCCCACGGGATGAGATCTTGCATGGAGCCCCAGATCGAGGGAGATTATCAGTGATCTTGTATGTCTTCCATTTTCTGATGATTGCTCCCACAGTTGATTTTTTCACACCAAGCTGCTTGCCTATTGTAGATTCACTCTTCCCAGTCTGGTGCAGGTCTACAATTCTTTTCCCGGTGTCCTTCGAAAGCTCTTTGGTCTTGGCCATGGCGGAGTTTGGAGTCTGACTGGTTGAGGCTGTGGACAGGTGTCTTTTATACAGATGATGAGGTCAAACAGGTGCCATTCATACAGGTAACGAGTGGGGGACAGAAAAGCTTCTTACAGAAGACGTTACAGGTCTGTGAGAGCCAGGGATTTTCCTTGTTTGAGGTGACCAAATACTTATTTTCCACCCTGATTTACGAATAAATTCTTTACAAATCCTACCATGTGAATTCATGGATTTTTTTTTCACATTCTGTCTCTCACAGTTGAAGTGTACCTCTGGTGCAAATTACTGACCTCTGTCATCATTTTAAGTGGGGGAACTTGCACAATCGGTGGCTGACTAAATACTTTTTTGCCCCACTGTATGTGGCCTTGTTGCCACATCTCAGTTCATATTCTGTGTAAAACAAACTCTTTTAGGTCCCCTCCTCCCTCCTTTAAGCCATTTTTGTTCTGATTGGCTGCCCTTCACATGAAAACAGCAGTTTGAACAGGTCTCATGTGTTCACAGCCAAAGCGCCAGCCACTAGAACTCTGTAGGATATCATACAGAACTAAGATTGGAAAAAAAATATTGCATCATAGAGATTTCGGTCTTCATACAGGTTTAATATGAGCATCCACCATGTTTTCGATGAAAGAAAGCAGGAAAAAAACCCAATAAAAGTCCAGTAAAGCTGATAAACTCACTTGTGTTTTGTGGTGTTGTTTCTAAATGTGCACACTGCATTCACCTAGATTATGTTTATGCATGATGATTTTGATTTTCTTACCCAAAGATGACGGTGAAGAAGACCTTGTCAGAATTTCGGCGTACTCACCACGATAACTGGCAGGAGCATCGACAGTGCTTCACTGACGATCAGCTGCTCGTGCTCACAGACCTGCTGGTGTCACCCTGTTATTACGCCTAGACAGCAATTTCCTGCCTTCCCAGGTCTTCATAACCCATGTAGGACCACTACCAGAGAAATTAATTACACAACGGCTGGGAACTCCAGTCTTGTGCAGCCTGTAAAATAATATCTGATAATGCTAGCAGGGCGCTCTCCCTCTGGAACCTCACTTGCCACCGTTGGCCTTCACTAAACCCAGCAAGTAAGCAAATCTGGGCAAAATGGTTTCAAATTTTTAACTAGCATGGTATTTTTAGTCAAAGGTGGCCACTTTAGAGGGAAAGGTTTGGTTTATATTGAGAAAGTCTTTTTATTGCTAATCATCATTGTTCCGGTATGTACTTTTAAAAGAGTTCTAACTTGTGCACGTTATTAAATACAAGGAAGACATTTCTTCATGATAGTGTTCATGTGTGAAATTATAATAATAATATATATAAATGTATGCAATATATTCAGAAAATATTTGTGAAATTGTAATATAAAAATTATCGTTGTTGTATTTCTACAGCTATATTGTAATACAACACTTATAAAGCTATTTTAAAGCACTCATGATATATAATACCTCATATTGACATTAATTATATAATTTATATAAATAAAAAGAAGAAATAAAAATTGTATATATCATATTAGATCATAAAAATCTGTGACCTGCAGTAACAATGGTGTCATATTTCTATAGGCCACATTTTGTCATGTTCTGCATTAGTTCTGCACTGAGAATTTACCGTGTCCTGTGAAATAAATGCATTATTTGTAAAGTGTGGTGCTTCTTTTTGAGTGTTGCATGTTTGCAGGGTGGGCTGACTGTATAAAGCACCAGCTGTTTAGCTCTGTACAGCCATGTCACATAGCAGTACACTTCATTCTGTGCAGAGCTCAAACATAAAAGCTTCTTCTTGCAAGGATAGTTTTGTGCCACTGCGCCCTGTTACTAGAGCCTGTGCACATTAGCACCAGCGTAGCTAGACCCTTTTTACTGCTGCAGCCTAGTAAGATCTCAGGTCTGAGTTTTAACAAGTACCAGGAGTCATTTAGATTAAGACATGAAAAGAGCAGGGTTTTTTTTTTTTTGAATGCACAATGTCAAAAAGCTTTTAGTGCTAAAACTTGAAATATATTCTACAGTTGAATGCTTGAAAAACTTAAGTGTCTAAACTTTGTGTTTTGACTTATTTTCATAGATTATATATTAATAATTATCCATCTGTTTTCTTAACCCCTCATCTATGTCAGGGTTGTGAGGGACATAGCATTTAAAGCCTATTCTAGCTTTAAATTGGGTGAGAAGGAGGGTAAACAGTGGACAGATCACCAGTCCATCAGGATATATTTACTCACTTCACTACTACTTCATTAGGTTCGCCTGTTCAATAGCTTATTAACATAAATATCTAATCAGCCAGTCACATGGCAGCAACTGAGTTTAGCATGCAGACATGGTCAAGAAAGACTGCTGAATCTCAAACTGAGAACCAGCATGGGGGGAAAATGGTTATTTTAGTGACTCTGAACATAGTTGTATGTCTTAGTATTTCAGAAACTGCTGATCTACTGGGAATCCCTACACAGCCATCTGTAGGGTTTACAGAGACAGGTACAAAAACAAAATATCCAGTGAGCAGCAGTTCTCTCAGTGAAAATGCTTTGTTGATGCTAGAGGTCAGAGGAGATGGCTATGAGCTGGTAGGAAGACATAGTAACTCAAATAACAACTCAATACAACCACAGTAAGGAGGAGAACATCTCTGAACACACAACACGTCAGACCTTGAAGTTCATAGGTTACAGGACCAGAAGACCACACCAGGTGCCACTCCTGTCATCTAAGAACAAGAAATTGAGGCCACAATTTGCATGGGCTCTCCAAAATTGGACAGCAGAAGTTTGGAAATATTGCCTGATCTGATGAGTCTTTTTCTGCTTTTTTGGATAGTAGGGTCTAATGTAAACTACATGAAAGCTTGGATCTATTCTGGCTTATATCAGGGGTTCAGGTGGTGGTGCAATGGTTTGAGGGATATTTTCATGGCACACTTTGGGCCCCTTAGTGCCAACTGAGCATTGTTTGAAACCTGCAGCCTACCTCAGTATTGCTTCTGATGATACTCATTTTAAGTCCACAGTATGCTAAAGACTGTAACATTATGACTGTAAAGTAAGCAAAGGTAGGTTGATGTAGCAGAAGAAATAGCCACTTGTGTCCCACCTCTGAGTGTGTGTGTGTGTTAAAGATGGAATCACAGTTCAAGCTGTCACTCTTTTATTCTGCTTGTTGATGTTTTTCTGATGCAGTCGTGTTGAATTTGATGTGTTTACTGTGCTGAGACGGAGGCAGGCAGAATGAGAAGCAGCCAACGCCGGCTCCCCTGTGCTAGAACTACTAATCTTGACACAGAGTAAGTAAAGGTTAGACTGAACAATGTGTGTTTGCTTAAAGTGATTTTCATGACAACTACTTGATCATAGCAGGAAGAGAGATAGGCTGTATTTAGAAAAGCTGCATTACCAGACTGGACAATTTTTTTAGCTGTATTTATTACAGCGTTTCAACCTATTTGTCAAGTTTTAGATTTATTTTATTAAAGTTACTAAAAAAAACAAGGAAAAATAACTGGGGCGTCATTATATTTTAATTGCAATAAGGTTTTATTTTTTAATAAACGGTTCAGTAGAAGACTTAAGGAACACATTAGACTAACCATGGCAAGACAGATAAGAAAAGCCTATACTGACAATGAAAGGCTGTCATTTGTCACAGCAGTGCATTGAGCTGAACACTAACATTAACATGCTCACGGTGACAGTACTAACGGTGCTGATGTTTCTAAAGTTCTAAAGTGAAATGTTTACAGTGTTTATCATGCTAACAAAGATTAATTAGCACTTAATTTGCAGCTGCATCTGATGAGGGTGTCATTGTTTTTGTGTCTGATTATGAAACCAACTTAGAGCTAGAGTTAAAAATATTATGTTGGATAACTCTTTGCCATACAGTACTGTGCAAAAAACATGTGCCAACCCTAATTTCTTTACATTTTACTTCCAAGGAGCCAGATTTTCTTCAAATTCTTTAAAGTGAGCTTGAGCAGTAGTTCTCTAAAGGTCTTGTTCTTTGGACATGGGCTGCTCTTTCACTCAATTTAAGTCCAGTCCTTGTACCTGACCATTTTTAGAGGAATAAAAGAGCACCAGCAAGGTGATTTCCAAAGCGCTATTAGCTGAAAACTTGGCATATCTTGTCATGAATGTCCAGTGTGTCCTATCATTTGAGGGAAACTGAACAACTTGAGGAGAAAAGACAAAATGTCTACAGCAGATAAACAGTATCTGAAAGTCATGTCTTAAGATATAGGAAAAAATCTGATATATTCTCATATCCATCATGCGGTAATAGCTTGTGTGAGATCAGCTTGACATAGAAAAAAACAAAAGGCAGCCAGCATCCAGAGAAGAGCTTTAAATGTCCTTCAACAAGCTCAGAGAACTATTCCTGAAGAATGCTTAAAGAAATGACGAGCTTGCCTAAGAGTTCAGTCATGTTGAATATTGACTTTCAAGCTTTTTAGAATTATACTCTGCTTTTACATCCCATAGTATATTTCCATATTCAATAAATCGCTGTACCCATTTCCCCATTTTCTTAACAAAATATAAAGAAATGAGGGGTGGCTCAAGACTTTTAGCTCTATATTTAATAAACGTTAAACCAGACATGAAGCAGCTCAGGTTTGAGTGTTGAATGTTTAATAACTAATATGCAATAACATTAGCAATTCTTTGTCTCATCTTGACTAGTCAATGCCAGATATTAAATACCTATATTTAAACCATATATATTGAAACTGTTCTGTAGGGATTTATATTGAAACTTAACTTGCGATCTGTACATTTTTGGTAATTTATGTTTTCTATACCAGTTTATGTGTTATTACTTTGAAGCAGCTTTCAGTGGATATTTATTTGCACTGAAATCCTGAACAAAATAACATGATTTAGTCAACTAATGAGGTCAACATGTCCCATCATACATGTAACAAACATCTTTATTGGACAAGTTTACCTTAAACCCTGAGATCATGTGACGAACCCAGCCCAATATAGACATTTTTTAAAAATCCACTGCTGTTACTGAATTTTTCTGTCCGTTTTCTAGCCTCTCTCTTACTAAAGTTTCAAGAGAAAACAAATGTGTGTCCGAGTCCTCAGGCAGAAAAGTCCTCACGGCATCAGCCAGCTGAAACAGGTACTCTGTATTTTTCCCGCTTGGACCGGTAGAGTTGATGATCTGATTGGCGATCTCCTCCAGGGGTGCGGGGCCGAGGTAGCTGGGATTGTCCTTGGAGCCGATGTAGATCAGCGTCTGGCTTGGTGAGCAAGTGAGTGATGGACGGGGGTGAAAGGTCACCGTGACGACCTGATAACCACCTTTTTCTCGGTAGTCGAGGTAGCGCTTCACTTCTTCCTCCCGGCCAGTCGGCAGTTTGTAGGCAACACCCCAAACACACCCCTGAGGAAAGCAAAATGGCTTAGAGGTCCATAACCTGATGACATTTTATTAGGTACACCTGTTCAACTGCTTCTTCACACCAATCTGATTGGTGGCAGCATCTCAGTGCATTTAAGAATGTAGACATGGTAGACAAGAATACCTACTGAAGTTTAAACCAAGCAACAGAATGGGGAAGAATGGTGATTTGGTTGTTGGTGCCAGACTTACTGGTCTGAGTATTTCAGAAACTGCTGATCTAAGGACTTTACCTTGGACTTCAAGAAACTATAATTGATATTTTTCAGCATTTATTTCAAACTTATCACACTTATCAGTCAATTCTAAAAACAGATTCTTGCCATGCTTTACTACATCACAACTCATACTACAGTACTGTGCAAAATTCTCAAGCCACTCCTCATTTTTAGACATTTTGCTTTTAAGAAGTCAGACTTTCAAGTTCTTTTTTTTAAAGACATCTTGAGCAACAGTTCTTCAGGCTTTCTGAAGTCTTTCAAACGTTTTCCTTCTAGACATTGGCTGCTTTTTCACTCATTTTCATTCCAGTCGTTGATCGTTTTCAGAGATTTTGTCGCTTTATTTTATTTGTTTGGTTATCGCACCGGAACTGGATTCTTCAAATTGCCTTTAGTAAGTACAGACATGGTCAGGAGAGAGGTACAACATTGAGTATCTGTTGGCATCTGTGAAACATGGCTTAGTTTTGGTTTGGGGCTGCATTTCAGCCAGTGGTACTGGGTATCTTATCAAAATTATGTAATAATAAGCATTGAAAAGTACAGTCAGACTTTAAAACATAAAAACACTATCTAGGAAGCATTTGGCAACAGACTGCCACTGGATCACTATTAGACATGGATTGGCCTCCCCAGAGCCTAGACCTCAAGATTATTAAAGCAGAGTGGGATCACCTTGACAGAGAACAGAACAAAAGGCAGCCAACATCCAAAAAAAGACTTCTGAAACATCTTTAGACGTCTGGAGAACTATTCCAGAAGTCTCTTTCCCATTTTCCTACCAACATAAAAAATGAGGGGTCACTCAAGACTTTTGTACAGTACTGTCTATAAGAGGTTATCTTCTTTCCTGCGCCGTTTTCACTCCTGTCTGCCTTGTAAAAGCACGAAACTCTGCAAAACTGTTTTTATTTAAAGTATAACACTTTCTATGTATGTAAGTGAACACAAAAAGTTCTCTCTGAAGTGGAATCCAATTTGTGCAGCTTTGTACACTAATCGCCTTCACACTCCAACTCTTGTCTTAATTATAGCCAATAAAACAAGACTACATAACAAGGTAGGTGGATTATGACCTTCAGGTAGTAATAATCTCTCATTACTGTGTAAATAACATGTAATTTTGTTTGCTTCCTGCAATGCAAACATCAAAGTGATGACAATAAAGGCATACGTCTTGTACCTATTATGTAATGAAGTTACCAGTCAATGAAGGAAAGAACAAACAAATGGGGGCTATTTTGAGTATGTAGTCCGTATTTATTGAAAAACATCAAGAATATGGCCAAAATAGTCATATCCATCCATCCATCCATTCACTTCCGCTTATCCTTTTCAGGGTCGTGGGGGGTGCTGGAGCCTATCCCAGCTGTCATAGGGCGAGAGGCGGGGTACACCCTGGACAGGTCGCCAGTCTGTCGCAGGGCCAACACACAGGGACAGACAACCATTCGCACTCATATTCACTCGCACATTCACACCTAGTGGCAATTTGGATTATCCAATTAACCTATCCCCACAAGCTGCATGTCTTTGGACGGTGGGAGGAAGCCGGAGTACTCGGAGGGAACCCACGCAAACACGGGGAGAACATGCAAACTCCACACAGAAAGACCCCGGCCTGATGGTGGAATTGAACTCAGGACCTTCTTGCTGTGCGGCAACAGTGCTAACCACAGTGCCACCGTGCTGCCCAAAAAAGAGTCATATTCAAAATAGAATTTCTTCATTTCTATTATCGTTTCTTTCATTTCCATTAATTTTTGATAATGAATGGTTCTGCTCATCTGTCAAGCTATTAATTGAATTTGTGGTTGGAATCACAAATTATTTCTTTCTGACATCATAAACACTTTTTAATACTGACTGATTAATAAAGGAATACGTCAAATTGTTATTGCACCCTGATGTTAAGAAAGGAGGTATAACTCACCTCAGGATTCTCCACGAGTGTCACAACCCGGCCAGGCTGCAAAGAACACACAAACACACATAATAAATGGCTTTGTCATTAAATTGCAAGTTGGTTAGCACACATATTGCAGGAAATGGGATCTTTCTGAAAGGTTACAGGCACCGTGGGGGAAATAATTATTTGATCCCCTGTTGAATTTGTAATGTTGCTCACTTACAGAGAAATTGGTTACATTTTCATTAATTAATTTTTATGGTAGTTTCATTTTAATGGAGAGAGACAGAATATCAACCAAAAGTCCAGGAAAAAAAGCATATTACATAAACACTATAAATTGATTTGCATGTCACCGAGTTAAATAAGTATTTGATCTCCTATAACCTAGCCAGAATTCTGGCTCCAAGAGGTTGGCTGTGTGTTCATGTGGTACACAGATTACAATCAATCGATTACAGATGCGCTTGATTTCAAGTTATATTTGTAAAGCACGCTTGTCCATAAAATCTGTTTTTTCCATCCCAACCTCTCTACCTCCATAGGCAAAACCTAAGAGCTGGATAAGAATGTAAACCTCCACAAAGCTGTAATGGACTGCAAGTCAATCAACAGTAGGTTTGGTGAGAAGGTGACAACTTTTGGTGACATTATTTGGAAATGAAGGAAATAAAAAGATTATCAATCACCCTATAGAAAATCTGTGGGGGGAACTGAAGTTTCAAGTTGCCAAGTACAAAGGCATGTTTTGCTTGGCGATGAAATACTTCTTTCAATCAATGACATGCAAATGAATTTATAGCTTTTACTTCTGAATTTCTGGTTGATATTCTGCAGCTCACCGTAAACAGTTCGAGACTGTTTATTCCGTTGTGTGTGAGCAAACTTGCAAATTCAGCAGGAAAACAATTATTTCCTCCACTGTATAATATCACCTGTACACTTTATAATGCAGTGGTTGCCAGACTGTGAGGTGGACACGTATTGATTGGGCACAGTGTTCGGCAGACCAGGGGAAAAAAAGTGGATAAAATTAGAATGATATAAAATGAATACATTTTCTAAAGCTGGGCAAACAAAGAAAAGTTGTGGTTTTAATCCGTTATAAGATTACAGGAGTCTATAAATCACCATATTAGGGGGAATATTGCTAACATGGATATAAATATTAAAGGGTAACATCTAGCCCATGTATAAGGAATAACGGTTAGGACATAAAGGCGTTAACTTTGTAATAATATAAGCCGAAGTGAAGTGTCTTCAGTGATGTCTGCCGTGCACTAAAACACACTGTAGCAACATTGCATCAGGTAGTACTTTTTTCATTCTGGCCGCTATGAATCAGTTCCCAAAGCCAGTAAGGTATACTCACCTTACCCGGTACTCCTCGATGGTCGGTACTGCCTTGCCAAAACCGGCGACTGAAGCCTTTTATGTACCCAATTCTCTTTTCCTCGTAAGGAAAATCTACTTTCCATATCAGTGAGCCGTAACCGAACACCCACATGATGAGAGGTTAGGCTAACAGAAAAGGACGGTTCAGCTGGACGAAATAGTCACCTGTAATCGCGACGACTACGACTTATAACAAGAGCTACAGCATTATAAAAGCTGACGTGTTCACCTGTATGAGTAAAGGTGATATTTAAAAACAGGAAAACGTGCTTGAAGCACCGGTTCCGTGTTCAGCAGACAAACTGTCAAGTCATACGGATTACGTAAGTTCCTTCACTTCCACTAAATACCTTTCAGTTTAAATGACAATTCTGGAGAATCTGCAAATTTTTGGCTAAGAAAGCTAAATTATGACTTTTCGGTTGTTGAATCAAATGATACCCATTCTTTTCGCACCGTGTTGTGCTTACAGCATATGCTGTATCACTTTCTTGCAAATGCTTTCGGGCCACCTGCTTTTAATTTGAAGGTGAAGCCACAATTCCGGATGTTTGTAGCTATTTCTGTGCTGGTTTTAGTTAGGTCAAACGGTACAGATAAGCAAGAAACGTTGTCATCGTGACGTATGTCTAAATAGCAAGAGATTAAAATTTTGTAATAAGTAGTTTGAATGTGTCCATGACTTCCTTGTTACCGTTCAGTACAGTGGGATAAATTTAGTTTAGGTTCACATCAATTTATTTCAACAAACTTTTTTTTTTAATTAAAAAAATAAAACAAATAAGAAACAAATAAGAAATATTATTAGATTAGTCTACTATTGTATTAGTTAACAACAGTGCATGATATTAATCGTGGACATTAACGATTAATGGATGTGTTAATGTGACCTTTTCTTGTCAAAAAAAAGTCACAATTAAATCTTAATAACATACAAAACTTTTATTTCCATTTTTTTTTTTTTTTTTTTTTTTTTTTAAATCTCGTCGTTTCTCGAATATTGGGTTCACCTATTACCTGATGTACCCTAAACCCCTACAAGATTATTTTATTTTAGGCTATGGCTCTCATGATTTCTTTTCAGCTCATTTCTACTTATGTGTGGCCTTTTTTCAAACATGAGCTGGGACAGATAACACAGGGCTTTCATCCTGACACCAGGGGGTGCTGAGTTTCTATTTCCCACAGTGTGTCATGGCACGCTTCTTTCATGTATGCCGTGAGAGCACTGATTCAGAACCAAATTAAGTGGACAGCAGCAATATGGTCTCTAATGTCATGCTCATTCCCCTGCCTCTGAGAACAGCTAGTCAGCAAATCTTTTATCTGAGACTCTAGTTTGGAGATGCAGCTCAATAGCTGAAATCCCCAGCTGTGGTATAAATGTGGTATGTGGTAAATATCCACCATTTAGATACCCTATTCAAGAAACCAAAGCCAAACTTGGGGTAGCTGAGCTGATTGCTGAGTGACAGAAGATCAGAAGTCAGCTCTAAACGGGAAATAAAAAATGGAAACAGTAACTGTGTTGGTCGTGAAACCTGCTGCCATCTACTCAAAAACATATTCTTTTTGCTTTTTAGCCCCCCGCATGTTATCTTTTACTTTTATAATTAAAGTATGTTGTTTTGTAAATGCACCAGTGTGAATTTACATCTGCAATTTATAAGCACTCCTTGGAAGCATTGAGTGGACTCCTCTTTGACTTCAAAAATGCCTCTAATTCTTCGTGGCACATATTCAGCAAGGTGCTGGAAATATCTTTCAGCGAGTCCATAATGACATGATAGCTTCACACAGCTGCTGCAGATTTGTTAGCTCATATCCCTGACATGGTCAAGAAATCAGTTTGAGATGACTGGACTGGATTGTCACATGGTGTGTTATCATGATGGAAGCGGCTATCGGACGATGGGTACACTGTGAATATAAAGAGATGGGTATGGTTAGCAACAATACTTAGGCAGGCTGTGGGGTTTAAACAATGCTTGATTGGTACTAAGGGGTCCAAATTGTGTGAAGAAAATATGCTCCACACCGTTACACCACCGGATTGATCCATGCTTTCATGTTACTTACAGAAAGTTCAGACCCTACTATCCAAATGTTGCAGCGAAATGGAGATTCATCACAACAGCAAACAAATGTCCAGTGTTCTTTTATCCAGTTTTGGTGAGCACTCGTGTGGTTTTCTGCTGCTGCTGTAGTCCACTTGCTTCGAGGTTCAGAGGTGCTCTTCTGCTTTCCTCAGTTAAAACAAGTGGCTATTTAAGATACTGTTGCCTTCTTCTTAGTTCTTAGTTCAAAGTAGTCTAGCTAATCTCCTCTAATATTTGACATCAACAAGGCGACTGTGAATCAATGCCACAAATAACTTGCAAACTGCATCTCTGTGCTGTATCTATCTTTGACACTTTTATTAGTGTGGCGAGGTGTGGTTTGTGGCACAGCAGCAGGGGAGGGGTGGAGCAGTGGGGTCAGGGTTTGGTGTCAGCGGAAGACCAACACAGCTGATTTCCATTGTATAATCACGCCTTCCCTATTAGAGTTAGATGCCAGGACCTGACAAGAGAGCTGCGTGTGCTGCACTGGAGATAGACAGCTGTAAAGATGCCTAACCGGAGTCACTGGAAAAATTATAAGTAAACATTCAATTACCTGCAAAGCTACATGCCGTAGGTCCTTTACATCACAATTAGAAAATATTAACTTGTGTTAGTTCTTGATGTTTGCTACCTTTGTATTCCAGTGACAAACAACACAGACATGTAGGCAAGTCTAAACAGTTTGTTCTACATCGTGTTTGTTTTCTAAGAAAAGAAGCTATTTTTTTTCTCATAATGAAGAACATGTTTTATTTACTTGACTAAAGAAAACACTATGTATTTCCTCTCTAGGTGAATTTGTTGTGTCCTGTTTGGAAGATGGTAAACAAAGATGTTGTAGCGAATGTGAAGATAACGCATGAGAAATGACTGGAAATAGCATTTAGTGTAAACGTTCTGTTCGTCTATCTAATCAGTACCAATCTGAAACCCATTTTCCCCTTTAACACATCCTAGTACAGAGCATAAACATTACATATCTTATAAATTAAATCTACAGTAATCCACCCTTTATTCCAGATTTAATCAAAAGACTCATTATGTCAACAAGATAATCAAAGCAAATATGTCATCATTCTGTGCTGGTATGTAGGTGGCTTTGCATGCACAGCTTCACTCTGTTATTTCTTCTCCCAGTTTCTCCATACACGTTACATCAATTTGATTCTCTTAGGCTTTCTTCTTCTCTGACAAGCATTTCCTCTCAGCCTCCTTCTCCCCGTGCTCCTCCTCTCTTTGTGTTCCCTCTCCAAATGCAGAGCTGCTCCTAAACCTTCCTGTTCTCCTCCTGCAGAGTATTCTGTTTATTCGACAGGGAGGTGGCCAAGATAGTTCTTTGCTCGATCATTTCCCTCTGAATTTTGCTCATTTTTGCAAGCCCACTTTCACGTTGGAAGACTGCATTTGAATCAGAATTGTGTTATTTGATCGTTTTTTTGCCCTCAAAATTGCGCTCGCTCGCAAAGATTCAACCTGCCTGGGTCAGTTTCCTTGACATGATGAGCCCTACTGAAAAACATGTAGCAAACACACCAAGGAGTAAATCAGATAATGCCACATCAGGTCAAATCTATGTGGATGGATCAGACTGTATCACGCTTGACAACTGACAGAGAGCACTGGTTTCCTTTAACCTCATAACCACCAGTTGTTCCTTGACCTTACATTTGATGTTGTAGCCGTGATAAAAGAGGTTCAATGCACTGTGAATCCTAATTTACTGATGTTATCCTTTCCATGGAAATATCAGAACAAAGAGCTTTTCTTTGCTGTAGGTTATGAACTGATGATGTCGTTTGACATTTAATTCAAAGGACTTGTTGAATAGAAAGCCTGTGTTAGAAATCATAAAAGCATGGCAGTTGAAATTTTGGGGCATTTGTATTCATTTCTCATGGTGAATTAGGGACTGAAATTTAGAATATTGTATATGAGGCTCTGTTTTACTTACTTTTTAAAAAAATCTGTGACTTGTGAGTGCCTCAGCTTTAGGGGGGCACATCACCAAATTACAGGAGTGCTCCTTTAAGACGAGTTACACTCCGCATGGTCTATTTACTTGTACTGTCTTTCCAGCTCTGAGTGGGTTTTCTTGTTCAGACGAAAAATCCAGGAAAATGTGTCTGTTGCCATCTTAGTCCTTTGTATTTTGTGCCAAGGCCTCTTTCTATTTAAGAGGCCTCTTTCACTGCTGTTCTTTGTTAAATGGAGCTCTCAGCATTCAGGACTTCTTTTGATTTTGTGTGTTCTAGCAAAGAGATTTTAATACTGTGTGAGAGATTCTGGCCAGCTTTATCAATTTGCACTCAAGAGTTTTTATTTTTTACAATAAATATACCATCCAGTTACCAACAATTTTTTTCTAACTAGGGAGAGAGAATTACTTACATAAGCAATGTTGTAAGAGAGAGATGAAGATTCCTGAACTGGAATTTGAGAGCAAATTCCAAAACAGCACGTTGTGGTAGGACTGTATCTTCCATGGGATACAAAGCTCTTTAAACTTTACTTCAGGGCAAAGTTTTTATGTGGCATTCACTCACATTTGTCTGTTTTTTCTACAGGTGCTCTGAAATGAAATAAATCCTTCAAAACTACTGCCCAAATAAGTGCCGAGAGGCGTTTTTAAGATGCCTGCCAACTGTCTAATCTTTCTTCTAGAAAAAAAACAAACATTTTTAATCATTCTTTGGTGTCAAACTGAAGAAATCCAACATGAGAATTTCATTGGTCATTTGTTCTTATCATTTTCTTACTATAGTGTGTAGAGGTAATGCGATTTTACTACCCACTTTATATATTTTTTTGAACATAACAATGAGTTCACTGGATTCAAATTGCCTTCACAGTCACCAACACCCTCCTAGCACCTTGTTGAATCTATGCCAAAGGTGGAATTAAGACACTTCTTAAGACACGAGGGGACAAATCTAGTTAATAGCAAGGTGAAGTGTAAAGTAAGTATGCAAAATTGCTTTTAATGCAACCCCAAGTTGTCTAAGAAAAAATGAACAGAACTACTAAAGCTACTCTTTTTTCACTTATTGATAAAACCTCTAAGAAAATTACAGCTTTAAGGGGTGGCTGATAAAACGTGTTATACTGCATGCGTAGCTGTATGGAGCTGTGTACCTGTCTGTTGACTGCAGATGGAAATTAGCTAGTGGGTAAATCTGGTAAAAAAGGCTTCTTTTCTCTGAGGAGATCAATGTTTCTGTGAATGGGCCCTGACAAAGAAAAGGAATAAAATAAAAGCAAAGAGAAACTGTACTACAAAAATGTTCTACTGCCTTCATTGGCTGTCAGATAGAAGGCAAATCAAGTAAGTTATATCCTTACTGTGTTTACAAGCTTCTTTCAAGGAAAGCCAAAATTTACATCTTTCATGCTAGTCAAATATCATTCCCAGATCTAAAAAGAGTCTTTCTGTTAGCTCTTAACAATATTTGCCCAGTCTTAAGTTTCCACGTTTATATAAAACCCTTTGGATATATTCCAAGCACACATTTAAAGGAACTTACGGGGACAATATTGATGACAACCTCTGGACACTAAAGTATAATTTTGTCATGCGAGTATTTAGTGCAAACATCTGTGTTATACACAGGTATATGATAAACATAAAAGCAATGTGTCTGCTAGCTGTTTCACTGTTTTAGACCCATTTTTCCCTCAAATCCTGGAGAAGACAGAATAATTGAGCAGCTCTGCTTAAATTGCTGTTTCCAACTCAAACAATCAGCCAGAAAAGATCCCTTCTTAATTTCATATCTACAGAGACTATTGCTTTTATTGCTCATAATGAGCAGACATGCACTACCACTGTTGCTTTTTTTAAAGTGTCGTTTTCTCGCTTGTTGAGATTTGAAAAGAGATTTCTTCAGATAGTTGAACCTTTTCTTCCTACCATCCACCTGCAGGATCATCTAACTAACCTGCAATATTTAGTTGCTCTCCTGCAGCAATTGAGGTCTACAAAACGCATCCAAAAGGTCTCCTCCATATTGACTCACTCTGGCATCAGTGGTTTTCCACACACAAAAAAAGCTCTTGAACCCCTGACTCCATCTCAGCAGCCAAAGTGAAGAATTGGCTTGCTGAGCCATGAAAAGTCTACTATATGTAGAGAGCAGAGTTGAATGGGCCGTTTTGGGCTCTGAGATCTCGAGACAGTTTGATCCTGAACTGCTCATATGACTCGTCAGAGTTCTCTCACACGCTCACGCTGAAATGAATGCAGCCACATCTATCACAACTGTTGTTCTTGCCTGAGAATGTGAATCTATTCTGGGTATAACAGCTAATAATGATGATATGAAGGACTGTTAGATAAGGAAGTCATAAATTACCGAGTCAATATTATCTATTTTGACTCACTTTTTGCACTGAGACTGCAAAGACCTAATTTATGAAAGTGTTGGACCAGCACAAGCATTGATTAATTAAAGTAACAGAATGAGAGAATCATGTTCGCATTGGCATTACTGATATTCTCCCTCTGTCTTCAAACGTTGTAGATGTAATAATAGAAACGATGATAGGCCTATAAAGAAAAAGTTTTATGGGTGATGAGTGCTGTTTTCTCCTTTGTCTTATCAGTAACAAAAGGCAAGTATTTGGGGTCCATGTGATGATAGAGGCGCCTGTTAACACATGTTCTCAAGAAATTAATGTAAAGTTCTTTCCAACTCCGAGTAGTTCTATTAAGACAAAAAAAAACTAAATACTGATCATGAAAAGAGAGAATCAGAGGTGATATCACCTTACCTCTATATCAGTGTCAGCAAAGGTTGTGTCATTATGTTAAAAAAAATTACTAGGATGGATGGACATGGTCCGCAACAATACTCCATCAGACTGCAACATTTAAACAATGTCAGAGTAATATCCCACACGCTACTACACCACCATCAGCCTGAACTGTTCATTCAAACAGGATGGAGTGTCAGGAGTGTCGTGTGTGGAGGCGAGGAAGTGACCCAAACGCAGGACTCATGGATAGTGACGAACTGAAGATGGTTTATTATGAATCGTGGATGAACAGGGCAGGAACAAAGGACTGACTGGCTGGCTGGCTGACTGAAAGACTGGAAGGATGGCTGACTGACTGAACTGAACATACGTACGAGAGACGACATTAACATCAATGACACGACAGTGAACGAGTAGAAACAGAAGACTTAAATACACAGACTGATGAGGATGATAATGAGAGACCGGTGAGTACACAGCTGAACATAATCTGGCTAATGGCACGAGACGAGCTGACACAGGAAAAGCAGGAAGTGAGAACATGGAAGTGGCAAAATAAACTGAACATGAACAAAACTGAAAGCACTGGGTCGACGACCCAGGAACCCTGACATGGAGCCATACTTTCATGTTTTCTACACCAGATTCTGACCCTACCGTCCAAATATCACAGCAGAATTCGAGACTCACCAGACCAGGCAACTTTTCTTCAGTCTCGTATTGTCTAATTTTGGTGAAATCATGTGAACTGTAGCCTCAGTTTGCTCTTCATAACTGACAGGAGTGGGCTGCTGTAAGAATCCGTGTTGTGTGTGTTGAGAGATGCTCTTCTACATACTTTGGTTGTGAATAAAGATTATTTGAGTTACTGTTGCCTTTCTGTATGTCAGGTCTGTGGTAGCAGACCATGGGAAGAGGAGAGTGCAAACAAAAGGCAAAAGGAGACTAAGATTAAACTAATTAAACTAGGAAAAACTAAACACTAGATCCATGGAACATGAAAACCTGAAACATGAAACCCAACACCTCAGGACAAAAATACAAAACACTTGTTCACATGTTCACGGACCTAGTGCCATGACACTATCTGCTCCAAGCAGTTTGTCCCTCTCCTCTCTGGCTTCTGACATTTTCTTCCAGAGAAAGGTTCCTCAATGGATATTTTATCCTTTTTGTGTGGGGAAATTCCCAGCAAGTCTTCAGTTTATGAAATAGACCAGCTCATCTAGCACTGACAACCATGTCACCTTCAGTCATTCAAATCAAAGTTCTTCTCCATTCTGGAGCATCGTACCAGTTGGTGTCATCTTGCAGTTTGGCTGATTAAATATTTGCCTTAACAAGTGGTTGAATAGTGTTAAATCCTCCCAATTCTCTTAATCTTTGGGCTGAAGGAAGGACAATACTCGGTGTATAAATGCTCAATCAACAATCTTTTATTCCATACAATTCAACACTTTATGAGCATAAACCATCCGGATGGGGAGACATGCATGAAGAAGGTCACAGCAAATCTACTCAACCTCTTATAGCCTCTGTTGGCCCGCACCTAGTCGTAAAAACCCAAACATCCACATTCTTTCTCTCTCTCAGTGAGCCTAAGTTATGACCTTGGCTTCCTGTGCAGTATGTTCTGTTCTTTTCTGTTTTTCTCTGAAAACAGTATTTCTTATACCTCAGCAGTATAATGCATCATAAAACAATATCATTCATTCACCATAAATCAGCAGTCTAATTTAATACAAATCAATTTAACAAATGTAATAGTTATCACCTTCTTCTAATTCAAGAGAATAATGCAAACTAAAACTACATAATGATTTCACAATCTTTAATTAGGGGTCTAACATGGCATAAGATAATATAATGAGCTCACAATAGATGTACCTAAAGAAGTGGCCGTTGAGTCTACTTTTGATTTTATAAAATATAAAATATTACGGATTTTGCTATAACTTCCAAGCATTTACCATGACACTGAAAGCCCTTCTGGGTTAAGGGTTAACATTGATTCTAAGAGCATTTTAAAATGATAATATACAGCCTACTTTTTCTCCTTGACTGATGGTAACACATAATACAGCAGCACAGTTAAACATTTTCTTCATTTACATTTTAAACTGTGCACATTTGTAACAAGTAGCAACAAAAAAACAGCTCTGCACTCATCCCATTTGTGTTTTTATACTCCCTGCATATGGTGATGGACTACTGTCATACACAAATTGTTTGTTTTAACAACATCTTGGTGTTCATCATGCTTGAGTTGACTTTTTATTAGATTGTGTTTATTGTCTAAAGATATTTTTTGATAGGGGACATCTGTAAGAAATGTTCTGCGCCGATGTTGCAAAGTCTTGGCAGGCATTAGATCTCTTGGCAGGTGACGTGATATTAAACAATCTGTTAATGTTGCATGGCCAGTGGTTTCGTGGAAAACAGGATGTTCCAGTCAGAAACAGCTGGCTCGGAAATCTATTTACATGTCTGGGCTAGGATGATGGGAAAGGGAGCAAAGTGTTCTAAAGCAAATTATGTGAAGGAGTAAGATACGGATGAACTGAGCTATTTTGAGCTGATTCGTTTCTCTCTTTATTAACGAGGAATTTCCTTCACACTACAAAGAAGCATATCCGATACATGTAAATGACGTTGCTGAACAGATCCAAGATGTTTTCTGCCAAAGGTGATGTAAATAAAACTTCAGTCCAGTCATCTTGATGCATTCTCAATCATCCAGGAAAGTAAATCTCCAAAAGTTGATTCTGTTCATCTGGACGTAGCGTTTTGTGGGAGAAACGTTTCGCCACTCATCCAAGTGACTGAAGACTGAAGAAGTCACTTGGATGGTTTGGGGCTGGATAAAATTATTTATTTATTTTTAAATTGCATTAACTGTGCAAGCTTTTACAGTTGATTTTATACACAGTCCCCTTTTGTCAGAGGCTCACAGTTAATTGGAGAACTGTCTGACAAGTGGTTTCATGGCCAGCTGAGGCCTGTTCACTTGTTATTTCATGATAAATGAAGCAGACATAAGATCTGAAGTTGTTTCAAAGTGTTGAATTTGCGTTTTACAGCGTTTCACTGTACATTATAATATGAGGCCAATAGAGAGGGGCAAGTAAGGGAATCCATCATTAGACTGAAAATTAAACATATCAAGGAGGTAACAAAAGCTTTAGGTGTGGCTACATTAACACTATAGCCTGTATTTATATAGCGCTTTACTAGTCCCTAAGGACCCCAAAGCGATTTACACATCCACCCATTCACACACTGGTGATGGCAAGCTACATTGTAGCCACAGCCGCCCTGGGGCGCACTGACAGCCAAGTCGAGAACAATCTCAATGAGGTTCAAGGTAAAGGACTCAAGGTAAAGAAATGGGATGTTCTTCAGTGGCAAAGTCAGTCACCTGATCTCAACCGAACAGAGCATGCTTTCCAGTTATTAAATAGAAAACTGAATGCAGAGAGACCCACAAATAAGCAGGAGCCGAGGAAAGAGAGCATTTGATGACCCTGGGTTGTAGACATCAGCCTTTTATACAAGTATTAAAAACTGCCATTATATTTAATATTATATTGTTTTGTCCAATAAGTTTTGAGCCTATAAAAGCGGATGACTGTGTATGTAAATGGTTATAATTCTCAGCATTTTCTAACTTTTTCTTTTATTAAACCTCTTGAATTAAAGCTAAAAGTCTGCGCTTTGATCACATAATGACTGTTTTAAGAGCCACTGTGGAGGTGCACAGAGGTGAAACTACAAGAAATATGGCTTTGTCTAAAAAAGTATGCACATAACTCTAAAAAAGTAACACATACAGAATCTAAAATGGTGTGAAGTACTCAGATATTGTGATTTAAATTGAAAAAAAAAAATGCAACCATTCAGAGCACGTTTTTAAAGTATTCCAAAATTTAAAAAGCACTCACTATACATTGCCAACATTTTAAAATAGATGAAGAGCCACTAGATTGAATGAGAATATTAAAAGATAGATGGATATGATAGCTTTACAAGCTGTTAAAAAATGTTTTTGTGACCTCATCGTGATGGAGTTAGAGACACCATTCAACATTTTTTTTTTTGTTTTCTTTTTTCCCTACTCTAAAAATAAGATTAAGCACCAAAGCCCTTGTTTCCAAACCACTGACACTCAAGTTTGTGTTTTTGGAGTGATCCTCAAGCAAAAATGAAAAGTATTCTCTCACACAGAATTAGTGGTATTCTAGTAAAGCGCTGGATAAATGCAGAAAAAATTTGACCCAAGGGTCAGCCTTGCTGTTGACTATTCACACTGAACTCTGAGTAGAACAAATACCTCCATGCCAGGAGCTCTGTGCCATTGTGTGTACATTACTGTGCAAAAGTGTTGAGTCTTTCTTTATAATTTGCTAGGGAAATAGAAAATGTTCAAACATAAATGGAAACAGAGTATTACTTAAGGTAAAATGGAATTTGTACAATTCTAACTAGCTTTAAAGGGGAATATTTTATATTAACATCTTTATTGTTATTCTATAGTTCCATCAAATCATCTGCTAAAAACCTTGGTAACATTTTCATCAACAATGGAATTTTGATTTTAACATCTCAAAGCTCATCCAGTCTTCTTTATTTCACCTTATGATATAAAGTTATTATTAATATTACTATTGTTATTATCAATATTGCAGCATTTCTTGTTATTTCTTTAAGTACTCATCAGGAATATTTCTTCAGGCTTCTGGAAGGACATTCAGAGCTCAGTTCTTGAATTGTTCAATTCTTTGTCAAGATGATCCCACATTGCTTTGATAGCGTTGATGTCGGGCTCTTGGGAGGCCAATCCATGACTGAAAGGATTCCATTCTGTGTTTTTACGGGCATCTCTGCTTGATCCAATTCATGTGCCCCAGGTGGCAGACTTCAAGCCGACTTCAAAAAAAATAAAATAAATAACAGGAGTACATGGCTGTCCAGTCTCCAGCTGTCTGTGTCCATTTTCTCACAACAGAGAATAATCAAGGTCTAACAGGAATGACTATTCTGCCGTGGCGTGTCCAGCTGTGTCTGTGCT
Source organism: Neolamprologus multifasciatus (assembly GCF_963576455.1). NCBI lineage: Eukaryota > Metazoa > Chordata > Actinopteri > Cichliformes > Cichlidae > Neolamprologus > Neolamprologus multifasciatus. The sequence goes on along the minus strand of NC_140446.1, from coordinate 10,106,900 downwards.
TACAATAGAATATAATGTCCAAGTTAAGTATACTTTTTTTGTAGATGCAGACACATCTCCACGGTTACGAAAATTTGTTGACACACAGACATTAAAGGTAAATGCTAATTGTAGCAACTAGCTTCATGCTTAGGTTTCTCCTCGTCTAATTTAACCACTGAACTCAACCTCTTGATTTGTTTTTGTGTCTTTGGTGCCTTTTGGGTTTTGGAACTATTAATTAATCTAACAAATAACAATAATAAATTATAAAAAAAAATATTTGTCATTTAGCATTAATTAGCATGTATTTGTGCCTGTGCAAGGCATCCATACAATTGGATACATCTTACAGATGGTAAATTAGCATACCTTCCTCTAGGTAAATATGGCCACATCTTGCTCCAAATAAAAAACAAAAAGCATTTTAATGGCCAGAAATCAAAGTTTTTAATCAACGAGTGACTTTACAGTACTACTTTCAACTTGTAGCTTTAACATTAAATATTTTCTTTCTTAGCTTATTTGTAAAACTTTGGCCTTTTCGTGGTAGGATTCATTATATGAAACTTTCTGATTATAAAATGGTTCATGGGTGTCCTACTGTTAATTTAGTTATTTGAGTCTGTATTAAAGTGGTGGACTGGACAAATAACAATCCAAGATTTTCACCCATCCCATTGTTAATTATTCAGGCAAAACTTTGGGTGGGAGAAGAGAGCCTTAATACTGTACTGTCAACTTTTTGATTGGAAAGCGGAAACGTTTGTGCTTGAGGTTTAAGAGCAGAGATGAGTCAAAGCTGGTGGACAGCTGGCATGGAGTCAGGGCCAAAGTGGAGTTATGGCCATATTTGAGCACAGCCGCAGCACAGTGCTGTCAATCTGGTTGAGGATCCACAGAGGAGATGGAGATGAGATTTAGTCAGTGCCAGAGAAAAATTTGAGCAGAGATAGAGCTGATGCCCATTCTGGTGATGAGTGGGAGTTTATGTCAGTGAGGGAGTCTCGCTTTTACTGAGGAAGCAGGAGTTGATGACGAAGAAGAGGATGAGAGGAGTCTGAATTGCGTCAGAGTGGAACCAACCAGATAATTGCTGGAGACGAGCCAGCATAAAGCTACTGGAGTCTGTAGTGAAGTCAGAGAAAGAGCTGGAGTGGGGGAGGAGAAGCGAGATGAAGAGGTGTTAGAGACTGGGGATTCATAAAGGCTTTTTTTCCCTCACTATTTTATTCCTTTCCGATCCTTAACTGTGTTTATTTTAGAAGCACACGACAGTGTGAAGCTGATGCAGAAAAATCGCTCTGTCAATGAATTCCTTGAGCTTGGCAGATAAAGAGGACTAACTTGATATGATGAAAGAGAGTCTGTCACTCTGGCTGGACTCGGAACATTTTGCTCTGGACGCTTGACAGACCGACGGCTGGTGGCCACAGAAAAGAACGTTTGCTATAAATATTGTCATCTACAGTTGTTACGCTGACCATAAATGAAGCAACCATTTCAAAGCACGAAATCATAACAGGCCTCTTTTTGAACTTCTCTGTTCGCAAGATAGTCTATGCTGCCTTCTCTAAATTAAAAAATGAATTGCAGCAAAGAAATGATATGCAGATAAAACAGTTTGTAGGTTGATAATTAATTAAACCAATAGTTAGTTCCCTTTAACAAACCATAAAATGATAATTATTAAAGTTAAATAACTGAAATTTGTTTTAAAGCGCTCATAAGGAGCAAGCTGAAGCGGTATCAGCCGCCTAGACGTCTCCCCCTTTACTGGGCATATCCAACTGGGAGGAGAACCCAGGGCAGATCCAGGACACATGGGAAGGATTATTTACTCATCTGGCTTGGGAATGTCTCAGTGTACTCCCAGAGGAACTGAGGTGGCTCAGGAGGGGGATGTCTGGGTATCTCTGTACGGACTGCTCCCCCTGCGACCTGGACCTGGATAAGCAGCAGAGGATGGTTGGAATACCCAAGTTGGCAAGAGGTGTGGCGGTGATATAAATCAGGATTATAAACCTGCAGGCATATGGTTTGTGTCCTGTTTAACTCACTCTTTAATTACACAGAACTGGAGCCTATCTCAGCTGACACTGGGTGAAAGGCGGGATACACTCTGGACAGTTCATCAGTCCATCACAGGGCTAACACACAGAGACAGATAACAACTGATCCACACCTACTGCCAATTTAGAATCACCAATTAAGCTAACAGGCAGGCTTTTACACTGTGAGAGGAAACCAGATCATCTGCAGGCACGGGGACAACATTCAAACACCATACAGAAAGGCCCCAGTTGGCCAACAAAAGGTTAGAAAATTCCCAGAAAATTATTGCTGAGGCAAAACTGCTAAGGAATAAATCACCGCGCTGCCCTATAGTCTGTCGAAAAGATTGGAGTTTTGTACAGACATTACAGAGGATAAATCCTAATGATTTCAGTGATCCACAACTACTTCTTTTCAAGCCATGTGCATCAAACTATACAATTTCCATTCACATCTTACACCATCTTCATTTTTCACCTTGGTGGCCTTGCTGAGGTGAATGTCTAAAGCGCTTTACTGATAGTCTTTTAAACATATTTATTTCTTACTTTATTTTATTTCATAGCAATGAAGTCATTTTCATCTCAGAATCTGCTTTTAGAATTTTTACTGATGCATCTCAAGGTCTCTATCTCAATAAACCATTCTTTTCTCCCTGCCTCATTCCAAGCAGCTGCATTCAAGACTGTTTCTTTCGGTGTTCACTCTGTAGGACTGACTGATCAGTGCAAAGCATGAAAGAGCTCGGTACAGTGTGCTCTGTATAGGTATCATACAGTTACAAGACCTTCTGAAAATGCATTATGACAACCTCCTTTGGTAGCAGTGCTTTACTATAATGTAATATTTGTAATTCATAGCTGTCATTAAAATGAAACCTGTACTTCAGTGCCTTCTGAGCTGCATTGCTGACTCTTGCTCAGAAGGTAGACGGGGCCCACAAAATAGAAAATCAGTAATTTGATCATCGCTCCTTTACTCCTTCATCAAAGTGTCCTTGGGAAAAATGCAGAAATGGTAATCAGTGTATGATACGAAAAGCAATTTCTAGTATACAACAGGGATGTGAATGCGAATGGGTGAACGTGACTGTGTATGCTATATAAATGCTTTCCATTAGCTACTTAAAATTAGCCTGAGACCAGACAGAAATGCCCACTTGAAACTTCATTTTCATCTTCAACCACTTTCCATGGAGAGCATGGTTCATTTTTTCACTAACAATCGTATCCACCTGAATCTAATGTAATTTCAGCTCAACACTGATGCATAGCCATGGCAACACACAGGTTTTGCCGGGGTCTTAAGAGCCAAGCAAAGCAAATTAAAAACAGTTCTGCTTGTTCCTCCATTTCAGTCAGCACCACTATAATCAAAAAAAGATTATTGTCTTTTTAATATGTGGCAGTTTGGCTTTGTTCGGGGACCTCTTATTCCTTTCACACGCATTATGAGGAAAGCTTAAGGTTGAAAGAGCAACAACAGCATGTCCGCAGCACATGTCAGAACAAGCTTCTGTTCTGTCTCATATTTGCTGTCATTACATGTTGCGATGGCATCTCATGTTGCAATGACAGTAAATATGATACTTACTTAGCTTTGACACGAGAGGAGAAGCTGGGGCAGAGGCGGGTTGCAAAGCAGCTTGCAGATGTGTGGCTTTTAAAAGATTTCAAATTGGGAGCAAGGAAGGCTAAACCATCAGCTGATGTGGGCTCCTGTTGTGCCAGGACTGGAGGCTGAGCTTGACCTAATGGTCTTCGTGAACTAATGCTATCCTTGATATATTTTGTACTGTGGCCATGCTTCAAGGGTGCCAGAAAGAAGCAAGCACAGGCCATTTAAAATATATGTGTGCCAGCATTACAGTGCATGACATTAATTTGGCAATGATGTTAGTCCTGGCAGGGCATAGATCGGGTGATTTTCCTGCCCGCTGTTGTTACATGTTGTGATGCCTTACAAGTCAGACCACTGTTTACATGTGAAGATTCAAGTTCTGCACCCAGGTAAATTTAAAAGTTTCTTCTCACATCTGGACAGCAAAAAACTTTGAGAAATATCCTTAATTATTTCATTATGATTTCCTAAAAGAGCTAAACAAACTCCTTTAATTAAAAGCATTATCTATTTCCTTGAATGTCATTCTAGGACATCATCATCATTCCTGCTGATTGAATGTTCTAAAGAGTTCAACGTTTTGGGTAATACGTTTTCTTACTGGAAGATACTGTAAATGAGAAGGTCAACACTGTTCTTGCACCTTAAAAAATCAGCCTGTAGCACAGAGGGGGTCAAACTCATTTTAGTTCAGGGACCAAACAGAGCCCAGCGTGATCTGAAGTGGGTCAAAAAGCCAAACTACTGCATAATAATCTATTGCAAAAAAATACCTTCAAATTATTGCCTGTCTTTTATTCTAAAGAAGTAGATTCTGTGTATCAAATGTTTGGTATTTTATTGATCTTTCATCAATTAATGAACGCTGTTTCAAGAAAAATGAGTGTAATTTCACTTATCTTCTCTATGTCATCAGTCTTTTGTAAATAAATCGAAATGTTAGACATGTGCAGTTCCTTGGCTTAACCACCGTCCTTCAGTGTGGTATGGTGGGTCATGGTTAATGACTTTGCCAGCAGAAAAGGCTTTAAAGCTAATGATGATTCACACCTCGGGCTCAGATGACATTTACAGCTTTCAAGGTGGGATATATTCTTAAGTAAAAAAGCAGCATTTATTTATGAAGTCCTTTTTCACAGAGCAGAAGACAAAATCACAAGAAAAATCCAGTACACAGCAGATAATACTAGAATTAAAGGAAAGTAAGTTGTGGCCAAAGGTTTTTGTGGGGGCACTGCTGCCCAAAATGAAATTTTGATTTATTTCCCATAAAAAATACTTATGCAATGCTAATGATTGTCATTATATCATTTGCAAAATCTGAATAAAAACTGAAGTGCAAATGTGTACTACTGGCAAAACACTTCGCCCTGTCTGTGCACAATTAAAGAAAAGACACAAGAATAAAAAGAATGTGAAATTTAAAGGACCACTCCCCAAAGCAACAGATCCCTACAGCTTCCTGGACAGCTTCCTGGTCCAGGAATACTGGAGGTTTCTGGAATCCTAGTTGTCATCTTCACAAGGCTCTCTTGAATCACACTTACTCTGGCACCTCACCAAAGAACAGTTTTCCTTGGATGACCCTACCAGACCAGAACATTAACATAGTTCCTTGAATTACTGGGACACAAAGCCCCTCCACAGTGACAAGGTAGCAATGGAGAGGAAGTCAGTCATTCAAGAAGATCTCAGAGTAGAGCTGCTTCATCTGCTTCCTCTACATCAAAAGGAACCAGCTGAGTCCATATGAACACTTGACCAGGATACCTCCCTCCTGCACACCTACTAGGTGAGGTTTGCAGAAAGCAGAAAATGGACGGACGGACGGATGGACAGACGGATGGATGGAGGGATGGATGGAATTTATAGAATTATATAAAAATTAAAGGAGAAACACAGGTATTAAAAGCAGTACATACTTGAATCTCAAGCGGACTTTCTGTAATTTTCACTTTTCCTTTCAACCAGATTTGGACCCTTTAAGAGGTTGATTCTCTTCCACAGTCTGTATGTTTGACAGAAAGTCTGCTGTACCACCTCTACAGCTCAGAAATTACTATATTAGATCTTGTTTGTTTAATCTCTACAAATATGAAAGCATAACAAAATGTAAATTGCTTCACAGGAATAGCATTGCTCATGAAGAAAACACACATCCAGATGTTTGATCATATTCCTTGTTTGTTGTCCTGTTTGTTTCAGTGAATAACAGAAAAATCAGTGTAATCATGCAAATGCCAGGAAATCCTTTTTGCTTAGCTTATTATGATCACGCTCAAAATATTCCAACTAGAAGTTTCAAGCAAATCTTTGATATGGCAACATCAAAAGTATTCAGCTACATGATGGCATTTGTATGTGTTAATAAAAATTCACTTCCACATTACGCCACAATCTCAGACCTTTTGGTATTTATAATATTTGCTGCCTCTGTCTCTCAGACCACCATCTTCTCCTTTGTTTCATTTCATTGTGTGAGCGCAAGTAATAAGTGGAGGCACAAATGGAACAGAGCCAGTTTCTACCTTGCGATGATGAGGTGCCCATGACTGTGTTATGGGTCAGATTGGAAATTTGGCCTGGCCGCCAGGGAAGGTAATTGTTTTCCATGGATGGCAAGGGTTACATGGGAAAAGGAAAAGGAGGAAATGTGGAATGAGAATGGGAACAGTAAAGGGAGAGTATGAGTAGGTAAGCAACATAAAGAGCCATTCCCTCCTCCCCTTCCTCTTCTTCTGTCATTTGTATCAGCATGTCCCTCCTCCTTTTTCATCCCGATCCTTGTCCTTATCAGATAAGCGGACGCCTTCCTTCTAAAGGTGCTACTAGCCATCTCTAATAACTATGTGTGCATTTATGTGTGTGCCTGAGTGTGTGTTTTCATGGCAGTTATGGGAGCTTGTCATCGCGCTCCCCTAGATCAATGGAGCACAGTTGCCTAGCAACCTGCTGATCGGGAGGAAGGAGGCGGAGGGGAGCGAGAGAGGGAGAGAGAGAAAGAGAGAGAAGTGAGAGCAGCATAAGATTAGAAATGAGGGAGATGGAGCAGTCTGGAGAGAAAGAAGGAAGAGAAGTGGGTGAGATCAACAGTAAAGAACACTGTGGTTGGATGACAAGAATTAAAACCTAAGACAGTAGCGCTTAGCGTGTCAAATCCTTCTTTGTGTGTACAGTAAGAGTAGAAGGAGGAGGAGGTGGGATGGAGTTAGTGGAATGTGTTGTGTGGATGCAAGAATTGTGCATATGTGTGTGACTGTGTGTGAGCAACAGTAGTTTGGGACTGATGAGTTGATGTTGATAATATAGTGCTGAAATAGAACATCAAAGTGGTGACGCCAGCAGCGCAGTCTCTCTCATTTAGTTGCTGATTTAATTATCTTTATCTTAAAGGGGAACAAAGTGGTTAAACGCAGTGCATGGGGAGGGAGCGGTGGTGGAGATAAACAGCAGGAGGGGTGAGAGGGAGGAGGGAGGAGGGAGGAAAAAATGGAGTGGGGAACTTGGAGGGAGATGAATTTGGACAGGGGGAAATTGAGGAGAGGGGGGACGAGAGCAAGGACGAGGCGAATGAAACGAGAGTCTGATGATCAGGTGTTGGTTGGCCTCATGAGAGATGCACACATATGCTCCAGATCCTCTGTGATATTTACATAGTCTCCCTCTCTCTGCCTGTGATGGCAGAAGAAAGCAGGAAGGAGATGAAAGAGTGTGAAGGGAGGATGGGGGTGTCATTATAAATGAAAAGAGAGAGGGAGAGTGGAATAGCTGTACATCCCAGAGGTATACTCTGTGAATGAGTTAGAATAACATGTGGAGGCAGAGTGGCTGTTAAAGTTTATGGAGGATTGAAAATGGACAATTAGCATCTCAACGATCTCCGTGTCACCTGGAACTTCTCCCCTGTTGTCATAGTAACCCTCCTCTTTCTGCTCACACTTCCTAATTCATGCCCCTCTCAAACATGGCCTGAGTGTTCACACTTGCACCTGCATGCTTGCGCGCACACACACACACACACACACACACACACACACACACACACATATACAGACACACACACATACAGAGCACATAAATGGGGCACTTCATGTGTGTAATCAATACAAACTACATTTTGTGTGCTTCTGGTCTGGGGTGGTTTTTCATTACAGGAAATGTTAATGCTACACCACACAATGATCTTGAATGATGAGACAATTGCAAAGTCCCTTTCAAGCAATCATATACAAAGCACGGTCTGGTCAACGTGACTGGCCTGCACAAAGCCTTCACCTCAACCCCATCCGTAACCTTTGCAACAAACAGTGAGTCAAACCACGTCAACCAACATCCATACTCTACCCTGATTCCCCTCCTTTGGCTGAATCAGGGCAAATCGCGTCAACCAGTTCTTAAAATCATGCGCAAATTCTTCTTACAGTACTATTCAAAAGTCTTGAGCCACCATTCACATTTATATTTGCAAGAAAAAGGGGGAAACAGGCACAGCATTTTATTGAAATGTGCAAAAAACACATATGTGAGTTTCTTTAATTCTAACTAACTTAAAAGTCAATATCTGTTAAGCCCGCCTTTATTCTTCAGCACAGCCCAAATTCTCTTAGGCAAGTTTTCATGCCATTTCTTTAAATAGACTTCAGGACCAGTTCTCCAGGATTCTTGGAGGACATTCAAAGCTCTTCCTTGGATGTTGGCTGCCTTTTGTTTCATTCTATGTCAAGACGATCTCACACTGCTTCAGTACTCCTGAGTTCTGGGCTCTGGGGATGTCAGTGCATGACTGAGAGTGTTCAATTTTGTGTTTTTCTATCTAGGTATGTTTTTACTGCATTGGCTGGGATTTGGGGATCACTGCCTTGCTGGAAAATGAAGCTGGGTCTAGTCAGATCCTTCAATACAGAATTGCATGATAGATGAAAATCTGACTGTATTTTTATGAGTTCATAATTTCATCATTTTGGGGAGACCTCCAACAGCATTGGCTTAAATGCAACCACAAACCATGACCACTCCACCATGCTGTACAGATGCCGGTAGACATTAATTATTCTACTTCTCCCCTGTACATATTGACATTTCTTAACAAATATTATTCTCTGCTACTGTTCCTTTGCTGTAGATAGTTTTTTAGGCTTGCCACTTTTTCTTTTTTCCTCCATTTGTCCAGTTTCTTCAAATATTTTAAAGACACAAGATATGAAATTTTTTGACTAAGGGCTCTTTAGGATTCTAGTTTATTGAGCACTTAAAACACAAAACTTGTCAAACTGTGGCATCGTTGACATTGTAGATTCAACTAAAGTAATGGGAACTTATTTTATGTTTATGCAACAGTTACGAAGTATCTAAAGAAACAATTTGAACCTGATGAGTTACTATTATGTGCAGACACAACACTGGTCCTCTTTTGAGTTGAGGGCCTTCGTATGCTTGATTGATTCATAGGTGAGTGTTAAGTAGTTCGACAAACTAACAAGAATAAAATATTTTTCTGAAAATTGTCAGGTACAAGGACTCTGAAGAAAAAGTGTCCAAAGAAAAAGTTTGAAAGACCTAAGGCTAAAGCAATATTGCTCAAAGGTTTACAAGAACGTCTGGCTCTTTGGAAGAAAGACTCTAGATTTTTGTATTTTTTTTTGTACAAAGCCACTACTATAACCTAAATCAAGATACATTTGGCTTTGTAATAAAATCTTCAGGAATCACCCATGCTACACACCTTTTTCTGGTCCTATTAATGATGCTTCTTCCTCATTAAGTGTCCCAGTAGCCTACCTAACTCAAGAAAGTGTCACAGTAAAAAAGAAGAAAGAAAGAAAGAAAGAAAGAAAGAAAGAAAGAAAGAAAGAAAGAAAGAAAGAAAGAAAGAAAGAAAGAAAGAAAGAAACTTGAATCCACAAACTAAAGCAGTTATTATTTTTAAAATGTGCCCTAGTCCTACTGGTCTTTTTAAATGAGAGAAATAGTTTGGGGGTGTCTGTATAGTTTATTTGTCATTTAGTGCAGTGATTTCTGTATCTCATGATAACTAGGGGTCCATGGAAATATTAGTTTAAACAATCTGAAAGAAATGCTAACAAATAACGTCAGGTAAGACTGCAGAAACAATAAGATAAACTTAATGGATAAACAGTTAAAACTGGCTGCTAAACATTATGAAAGCTGCCCAACCGGTGATTAAGCTGATGCAGTCATTAACAGTAGATGCTAAACTGAAATGATTCCACATTCAGTTTGAAATGGGTTGAAATTAACATATTTGAACATGAGCGGTGTTGCTGATGAAGAGGTTCTTGAGTTGACTAGGTTGCGGGGGTGTGTAAGATGAAAAAGCTCGGCAACTGCTTATACAGTGTATGAGATCCCATTGTGGTGTGTGTGTGTGTGTGTGTGTGTGTGTGTGTGTGTGTGTGTGTGTGTGTGTGTACTGAAGGTGTAATTTACATGTAAAGTGCATGCATGTTCAGGTACTTGGGTGCTGCAGTGTTCTCCGTGCGTGGTATTTCGGAGGCCACAGAGCAAAAGGTAAAAGTTCAGATGTACAAGGTGGCGGTGTGTTCCTCATTACTGGTTTTCTCTTTTATTATTAACTCTGAAAATCCAGTCCACTGCTCAGAACTGCTCTGAACCTTGACCTCTAACTGTAGGCCATGGAGTGCCGCAGGCTGTGCTGAGCTGCATGACAACCAGTCGCTGCTCTGAGGTCAAGAGTTATGGTCATTTTGATTTTTGCAGACACACAAAAAACTCTGCACATATCCACATTTACAAATGTGAAATCGGTGATGCAAAGCAAATTTACAGTGGATCTTGATTTTTCTTCTTTTCTCCTTTTTTTTTTTTTTGGCCATGCAATACATCGCCTCACAGACACTCACTCTCTCCTGTCTTTCAACCTCTTCACCCACTTCTCTGCAAGCGCACACACAGACACACAGACACACAATCAGACAGGCTTTGTTTGGTTCTTGTCGGTCACTCTCCATCTGCTGGTCAGATGATCAATGCTAATGCCTGCTGAGAGTTCTAATGACACACAGATCCATACACAGATGGACTTGTGCTCGATGTGTGTGAGTGTGAGTGTGTGTGTGTGTTTGTGTGCGTGTGCACCAGGGGCATCCATGTGTGCATGTTTGTGCACACGAGCTAATGTTATTTGTGTTTCGAAATTGCAATCCTTTGATGAGGACAGGTCAGCGCTATTGTTATAAATGAGAGTAAGATTGCAGGGAGGTGACCTCTGCTACCTCCCACGCAGAGACACACCCATACACACACATATACGCCCATGCACACACGTGGCTGTTTGCACTATTGGCAAGTGGAATTAGTAAATGTATGAGCTACACAGAAACTCATTACAACACGATTACAGACAAACCTCCCATTTAATCTCATTTAGAAAAGGGTGGTTGCCTGTCAAACACACTCACGCATACACACACTAACTCACTTATGCGCACGCACAGATACACACTTTCACATACACAAAGATCACCCTCTCTCCATGACAGCAGTGGGCCTGACTCAGAAAATGTTACCATAATAATCATATTCTCACACCACTGTGGAATTAAGTGTTTTAAATGACGGGAAAAACTCCTCTGCATGCGTATAATCCCACTTTTATATCGCATCACCGCTAAAAACCTGCGATTTCAACACGCTGTTTGTCACCATTCATGGCATCAGCTAGGTAAACCTCGTCATCTGAAGCTCAGAGCTCCAAACACAGCGGCGCAAACTGACATAAATGCAAGCACAAAAATATGGGCACACAAACACACGCACTCACGCTGGATGCTGACAGATGAGTTTTTATTTTTGGCTGTATATTTTCTCCGCTGGCAGCCCAGACACATATTACCCGCGCACAAGCGCTGCTGCACACACGCACACATACATAAAGGAAATATGTATACACACCCACGCACATATACAGTGACCTTCTCTTTGCTGAGTAGGCAAAGAGTCAGGGGTCACTGCCTGCTGTCAGCCTGTCAGAGGGAGGAAGAGAGAGGGGAAGTTAGAAGGAGGAAAGAGAGGAAGAAGGGATGTGGATGGAGGTATGTACAGAACCTCATCATTCAATAAAGACTAATGCAATCAGAGGCGGCCCATATCTGTCACGCTTAATGCCGGCTGATAGAGTCGCAGCAATTTAAAATGCTCACGGTATAATGCATTTCCCTGTGCCTCTTACAGACTGATGATGCATCACATCACGTCTTGATGGCTCTTGTAGAAACAGATAACCTGCTCTGCAGCATGCTGAATTGAGCCTCCTCTGTGCCTGTCCATTTTGCTCATTTCTATCTTAATCAGCTGAGGAGTTTCATCCCGGGTTCATCCACTAAATAAAACAGAAGTCGCGTGAAGTTTGCTGCCCAGCCTTTTAGAATTATTGCATGTAATTATATGAGGGTACCCATCATTAAACTTTGAATCAGAAATCTTTCCTGGAAAAAATATCCATATATCCATCCGGAAAAAAGTGTTTCTAATTTCAAGCATCTTCTAGAATCAGGAACAATTTTTATCAATTCTAGTGAGAAAAAAAAGCAGTCAGGAACACACTGTAAACAGAAACTGCTTCATCAATACTTCATTCAGTGACTGCATGTGAATGAATTTGTTTATGCATGTCACACTCTGCGCTAGAAACGCTTACCACATCTTCTGTGGTGTTTCTTTATTTCACAGGGGAACACAGGGAGGAACGTTATTATTTGATAATGCCATTTGGTCCAAAAGGTCACGAGGATGGGAGGAGAGACCGAGAAGAAGGAGGAGGAAAAACGAGTAGTATGAGGCAGTTATGGTGGAGTGGTGTTGGTGGTCAGTCCAATGGGAAACCAGGTGCTGATGTTGGGATAGTTTCCATAGTAACTCCTCCTCCTCCTCCCTGTCTGGTTCGCTCCTCTTCTCTCGCCAACACTCCCGTCACACATAAGAACACCCACTGAAACAAGTGCACAACTGCTCGCTCAGACCTCCCATCTTTACCTCATCGCGGGGTTTCTGCGGTTTTGCTTTGATATCTGTTGCTCAAATCAATTTGAGCCTTTGTGTGGTCATATTTATTTACCATAAAGCTGCCTTCTTAACAGTCGTCTGCCTTGGTGGAGCAAATGTGTACATAAGCAAATATCTCAAACAGCAGTGAGACTGTGCAATCCTCTCCAAACAAACACAGCTAAAGATGGTAGCTAGCGTACAAAGACAGGATTAAAGATGGAGTGCATTTAACAGCTGAACATCAGTGTAAGGACTCCATTCAGTGTTTCTTTAAAGTGCATCTTGAATCAGCTCCTCCAGTAAGGTCAGGGCTGTTCTTTTTACAGGAGGCGCCAACCTTCAGCTGCCAGTTTCCCAGTTCTATAACTCATTCTCCTTCCAGCACCTGATGAAGGTGTCGGTATGACAAAGTAGTAGTATGGCCAAAGTATGGCTTGTACTCTCAGTTGAAATTTAATAATGCCTATGTCAATTTATATGTAACCAAAGTCCTTCTTGAGGACATTTAGTGACACAGCAGTCATCTCATTAACTCCCTTTATTTTGAGGCTTCTATCAAAATTATACTATACCCATATTAACAGCAGGCAGATACAGTAGGCCAAGATTATTTTTTTTACATACACTGGACTTCATATTTAGTATATAACAAGAAGATGTGCGTGCTACTGCACAGTTGAAAGGGCTCTAATCCCTTAATAGTGCACAACTAGATGATTGGCTCATATGTTTTCCAGTTCAGCTGTTGATTGGCTCCTTGGGGACAGAGCGAGGACAACCGCCATCCAGAACTGTACCATAAATTTCTATTGAGGATTCTTTGTTCCATGTTAACAGAAGTGTGGTTTTCAAATAGTCATAACATAGATATGAGATATGAACCTCAAAAACAAACAGCATTCACATCACCATCATGCCTGATTAGAACAAAGAAAATCATCTTTGGCTTTGATTTTTTGCTTACAATAAACACTAACACTTCATACAAAGACATGCATTTGTTCTTGACATACATGAAGTTTGAACTATTTGCACATTGTGAATGACAATAATCACGTATAAGTGTATGGAAGTCAATTTCAGATGTTTTAATTTTAGTCATTTTGTTCTTGAGCTGGGCTTGTATATAGATCCAGTAGAAGAGAGAGAAGAAGAGCAGCAGCAGCAGCTGGCCCAGGGAGCCCAGAGAGAGCACCTTTGAGCTGGGCTCAACACAGCTGGAGTCCCCTCCCTCCCGGGGACGGACTGGAAAAAAGTGTTTGCTCTGCATGTGTGTTTGCTGAGGAGCTTGGATGGGATCCCAATCTGTACATCTAGTTTACACCACATGCCCCAAGAATGTGGAAGCCTCAACTTTTGCAAATTTCAAAAGTGGATGCTAGTGCATGTCTGTGCATTACACAGTTATACATAATGATGAACTAAAACTACAAATTACGCTCATTTTTATATTTCAGTTTTTTTAATCCTCAGTTATCTTACAAACATAAAAGCATTTCCATTTTTTAGTGGAAATGTAAAGCAAAAGCACTTTTTGTTGCCTGTTTTGGCATCTGGACGTGCAACTTTTGTGAGTATTGCCACTTTCGTCTAAGGTTTCTGTGATTCAGTGCTTTTACTCAGACCAGTGAACAGCCTTGCTGACACTGGATTAGATCCATTTTACCTTCCTTGCATGAAGCGTATGGACATAGCCCCTGTGAGCTCACACAATGTTTAGAGAAGTCCCGTTAGAAAGCCTTGTGCTGAGCTTTTTGATCATCTACATATTGGTGTTTTTTTAAACCTGAAATGACACCAGAGAAATGGTTCTGACTATAAAAAAAACAAGGACAGTGCATGCCACATCCCCTGGATGTCTTGATGCATTCTCAATCATCCAGGAAAATAAATCTCCAAAAGTTGATTCTGTTCATCTGGACGTAGCGTATTCTGGGAGAAACGTTTCGTCACTCATCCAAGTGACTTCTTCAGTCTCAGCTGACTGCAGGATTCCCCAATCTTATAAACAGTACATTTGGATAATGACTGAAACCAGCCCACTGAAGGAACAATGGGCTGCGAGGTCAGTTCCTTAATCATAATTATGCCCAAAACACGCTGCGCCAAAAATTGGTCCACCCCAAGGATCGGGTCCCCCGACACAAACAGAGTAACATAATGTACGCTGTTAAGTGCAGGGAGGATTGCCAGGATTTATACATCGGGGAAACCAAAAAACCTCTGGCGAAGCGGATGGCACAACACAGAAGAGCTACCTCGTCAGGCCAGGACTCTGCAGTCTATTTACACCTACAGGCTAGTGGACACTCTTTCAAGGATGAGGATGTACACATCCTGGACAGGGAAGAACGCTGGTTTGAGCGTGGAGTCAAGGAGGCCATTTACGTGAAAAGGGAAAGACCATCTCTGAATCAAGAAGGGGGGATAAGGGTACATCTTTCGCCATCTTACAATGCTGTGATTGCAGCCATTCCCCAACTCTCTATGAATGGTACTCATGGCCATTGATCAGTGGTCTTTGATCAGTGGGTTTTGGTCAGTGGTTGTTGATCAATGGTCATGAGAATTTGCATAATTATGATTAAGGAACTGACCTCACAGCCCATTGTTCCTTCAGTGGGCTGGTTTCAGTCATTATGCAAATGTACTGTTTATAAGATTGGGGAATCCTGCAGTCAGCTGAGACTGAAGAAGTCACTTGGATGAGTGACGAAACGTTTCTCCCAGAATACGCTACGTCCAGATGAACAGAATCAACTTTTGGAGACATCCCCTGGATCTTCCTCCTTTACCCAGGTCATAGAGAAAGGGTGCTGAGGAATCTTTCCCATCGCCTTTGTTTTAAAACCTTGTAGCCTTTTTGCAACCTAAGAAGACCTCCATTATGGCTGTTAGAAAGAATGCAGGTTCAAACTTCACTCTTCAGTGCAGGAAGCTAATCCATCTTTTATACTATCTATGAATACTTGAAATTGTATTAGCATTGTCCAACTTTACCCAACAGATCAGAGGCTTAACACTTCAAGCTTCTCTGTGTCTGGCTGCAATATTCCCCACAATCTGACAATGGTGCGAATGGACTTTAGCAAAAGTAATTTGTAGGAATTTTCCTCTGTATAAGAAATGAATGCATAAAGTCCTGGCACAGTAAATTACCAATTCCGTCATAACTTTAGCGCTTTAATAATGTATGGTTGGCGCACCTGAACTTACCTCGCGGCACACTGGCGTGCATGGGCATACCATTTGAGACCCACTGCATAACACACACACAAATCATGAGTCAGGGGGATTTCAAACACTGTTCTGAAATATATGCACACCAAGGTTGCTAACTGAAACAAAAGTTGAAACTAAAACTAGTTGTGGGAAAAAAAAAAGTTACACAGAGTGCTGTGAAAACGTATTTGCCTCCCTCCTGATTTATTCAGTTTTTGCATATTTGTCACCCTTGTTTCAGAGCATCAAACTAATTTTAATATTAGACCTGAGGAAATACATGGTGCAGCTTTTAAATGAGGATTTATTTTTTTTGTCTAGCATGAACAAACTGTTTAAGGTAATGCCAAAGCATTTCAACCTGATTTAAGTCAGAAGTTTAAATAGGCCACTCCAAAACCTTTTTTTTTTTTCTTCTTTCACTTGTTTTTTAACATTCAGAAGTGAACTTGCTGGTGTGTTTTGGACCATTGTCCTGCCACATAAACTAAGTGAACTTGAGCTTCAGGCTGGAAATTCTCTTTCTTACATAGAGCAGAATCTATGTTTTCATCAATTACAACAAATTCTCCAGGTGCTGAAGTAGTAAAGTAACCCCAGACCATCACACAACCACCACCATGTTTGACTGTTGGCATGATGTTCTTCTTATGAAATGTTAATTTTATGCTAGATGTAGCAGGACTCAAAACTTCCCTGAAAAGATTATGCCTTTGTCTCGTTAGGCCACAGAATGTTTTCCCAAAATTCCTGAGGATCATCAAGATGTTATTTGGCAAATGTGAGACAAGCCTTTGTGTTCCCTTTGGTCACCAGTGGTTTTCTACTTGGAACTCTCACATGGATACCATTTTTGTTCCATTTCTTTCTTATTGTTGACTCATAAACATTGATTTTAGCAAGTGAGGCCTGCAGTTCTTTCAATGTTGTTCAAGTTTATTTTGTGACCTCCTGGATGGGTCGTTGATGTGCTCTTTGAGATATTTTAATAGCCTGGCCGCTTCGGGGAAAGTTCACCGCTGTTCCAAATTTACTCCATTTGTGGATAATGGTTCTTACAGTGATTTACTGGAGTCCCAAAGCTAAAAGTGGCTTTGCAACCCTTTCCAGATTGATAAATGACTTTGTATCTCATCTGTTCTTGTTCCTTTAGATTGTGGCATGATGTGTTGCTTTTGAGATCTTCACTTCGTCAGACAGTTTCTATTTAAGCGATTTCTTGAGTCAACGGATCTGGCGGCAATCAGGCCTCGGTGAGGCTAGTGAAATTGAACTCAACTTTCGCCCAAAATTTGGATAATTAACAATTAAGTTAATTAATCATTTAAAACCGGGAGGCAGTTAATCTGTCACATATAGGGCCAAGTAGGTCTGGAGAGCTTTATTCTCTTAATAAATTCAATAATCTTTTTAAAACTGCATTTTGTGTTTGCTAGGGTTATCTTTGTCTAATATTAAAATTTGTCTGATGATCTGAAACATGCAAGTCAGACAAATATGCAAAAACTAAGAAAGAAATACTAAAATCCACTAAAACAAAACATTGTGCGCATAAAACTGGAAAGGAAATGTATTATTTTTTTCAGCTTGTTGCATTTGACAACAACCTGCCCATTGAGGTGTGGGTGCATCTCTTTACCTAGACCCAGGATTCAAGATGAGTGTGATTCAACTGTCTTCACAAAGTGTTTTGTTTGGAATACCTTTTGTAAGGTTCTTAAATCTTGACCCTGACAAATACCCTCATTATGACAAATAAAAAGACTAAAACTAAAACTGAAACTAATGAAAAGACAGCAAAAACAAAGTGTTTTAAAACACTTAAAAGGAAAGTGAAACAATAAATTCCACCGTGGGAACAATAACTAAAATCAATTAAAATCAGAAACTGAAAATAAAATAATAATAATAATAATGCTCTAATTCTTATCTAATAAATGGCAGCCATAAATTATTGTTGAACATCTCAGTCTAATGTGCTGACACTATATGGTTGTGGATTTGTTCCAGTTCAGTCACTAGAGCGTGAGATTAACACTCCTGGCACAGTTAGTAAGACACTGGTGGGCTTTAAGGCCTGACACAGAAATGGCACTAGCTCATCCCAAAGGTGTTGGAAGGGGCTGAGGTCAGAGTGTTCAAGGGCCTTATCCACCCTGAAGGTTTCTCTTAACTGGAACTAAGGAGGGTGTGAACAGTAATGTGTCCGTGTGGTGTCTGAACACCGTATGTAATCTATTTTCAGATGGATTATGTTTTCTCTGTGTGAGAAGAGAAACAGATTGAGAGAGATCTGTAAACTGACACGGCCTCTTCAATCCGTCCTTCCCCCCACAGTTCACTGAATCGCTGTCTTTACTCTCGCTCCTGTGGCGCCAGTGAAGTAAAGGCCATCCTCACTGTCACTCACGGATTTAATCATTCGGATCTACCCAGGCTCTCGCCTCATTTTCTGCCTCCGGTAATAGCGTTTCAGCTTCGTACGGGCGGTGAGTGCGCGCTGTCCAAGGTGCTGCAGCGGCGCGCGGCCCCGCCCATCCTCTCCTCTCACTCTCTCTCTCGTACACACACACACATACACACAAATACACATTCACACTCCATCGTTCTCCTGCGACCACGTGACGTTCCCTCTGTCGAGTCTCGCGGAGAGCATCAGACTGCACCTTTTCCTCCTCAGGAGAACGGAGAGAAGGAGAGGGGGAGAGCGGCATTGAGTCAGAGAGAGAGAGAGCGAGAGAGAGAGAGACTGAGCGAGAGAGAGGAAGGGGAAGCTAGAGAGAGTGTGTATGAGAGAGAGAGAGCAATAGCACCTTGTCGCCTGGAGGCGATCCTATGATAGTTTCGTCCCTGTCCGGTAGACCGACTCAGTCTGCCACCAGGCGCGCGCCTGCTCTCTCCTCTCTCGCGAATTCGGGGGAGATTCTCCTCAAATGGAAGGGAAATCGATGAGCCGCGCGCGGCACTGTTGCCACGGAACCACAGGATGCGCGTGAGGTAGGTCGGTTTTCTAGTGTAATATGTGCCTGAGCTGAGGGAACACCGCGGTCGGTTTGCCTTTTATTTACCGGGGCGAGGCTGCCACGGCACTATTACAGGTGTAATTCCAATTAAAACAGCAGGTTAACTGTATAAAGAAAAAAAAGAAGTAATTAACATGTAACCGGCGAGCTAAGCTGTAGTTAACGTCAAGCGCTAAGGGCTCAGGTGATGAGACCGAACCCCCGGTGTAGTCGAGAGGGAGAAAAAAATGGAGAGAAAATATAGCCGCAAATCGAGAATCGATATTTCAACCGCATTCATTCACCCCGTCTATCAATAACTGTGATGTCGCCGCTTTTCGCCTCTCAAAGACTCCGAGAAGACGCTACGTGTAGTCCACTGTGCGTGTACATTTTCTGCCACTGTGGGGTTCTGCCGTGTGTGCGCGTGTGAATGTGTTCAACTGTTTGAAATGGGCTCTGAAGCCGTTAATTCGATAAAAGCGAGGCGGTTTGAGTCATCCGCCGCAGCGCGCGGTGCTGCTCCCGCTCTTTGTGATGAACCTAACACAGTGTTTGACGGTGCCGCGAGGTAGCCTCGTTAAACCCATTTACAAAATAAACTGAAACGCGAAAGCTGTTGATTAAAATCTGTAAGAATACCGCCAGTGTCAGAGTGGGTCCAGCTGTTCTTTTTGGACATTAAGGCCGCCGCAGGTATGCCACCTTATAAAAATCTCCTGCGGCATGATGGGAGCTCTGCTGAAGGAGGTGCTGTTTGTGTATGTATGTATGTATGTATGCGCGTGCCTATATACTGTATGTGCTTGGCTTAAACCACTGCCGTGTGGGCTGCGTGGAAGTAAAAAATCTACGTGTTATTCTGTATGTTTATAAAGAGTTATGTGGGCCTGCTCCTTGTGTAGTGTGACAATATGATGTCTTTGTGTGTATGCGCGCAGAAATGCACGAGAAAGAGTAATCTGAGAACAACAGCGGGATCAGGTTGTGTATGTGTGCGTGAGAGTTTGTGTATTGTATATATGTATGCGTGTGTGAGTGTGTGTGTGTGACCCTGGTTGATTGTGCCGTCTCTGTTCTCTCTGTAGGTCGCTGGAGAGAGTGATGACGCGGCAGTGAGAGACACACATACCTCACTTGCACACACACATACATTCGAACACACACACACATATTTTTTTTTTGCCCACACACACTTTAAGTCTTGCCCTACTAAGAAAGGGAGGAGGGGGAGAAAATACTGCTATGACGGTGTCATTTCTCTCCATTACCAGTGTGTGAGCCACACACACACACACACACACACACACACACACACACACACACTTGCACTTGTACTCTGTGGGGAATTGCCTGCATGGGGGATAAGGCCCTATCTAGGGCACAAAGATGGAGTTCACATACGATTTGTCACATATCTAACACTCACACAGACGTTCACACAAACACACGCACCTGGAATCTCATATGTCAGAAGATAAGAATAAAGACTGAATGGAGAGGAGACACTGAACATCTCAGAGACGACACAAACAAGAGGCCAAGGGAAAAAAAGATGTCCAAAGCATACTGAAAGGATGGCGGGAGCCGCTGTTTGACCCCCTCCCTTTCCTGGAGCTGAATCCTATAGGAGCCAACCTTTGAAAAGAGCACTTGCAAGATAGAAGGGTCACCTGAGAAACCCATAAAGAGTTCTTCGAAGGCCCCTACAGTTGTCACCATGAGCTGTAGGCTAGAGGGAACACCCCAGCTCTAGCCACTATCTCATTCCGTGTGTGTGTGTGTGAGTGTGAGCGTGAGTGTGTGTATGAGTGTAATGGCGGTTTGTGTTTGGGCGGCAGCCCCACTGCTCTTCCTGGGGCTCTGCCTGTGCAGCGTGGGGGGCCAGGCCCAAGGCGAGGTCCTGGAGTTTGGAGGCGTTTCCAGCCAGTGGGGGCGGTTCCCAGTATGGAACGCTTGCTGCGAGAGTGTGCTGAGCTTCAGCCTGCGGACTCACAGCCAGGAGGGCCTGCTGCTCTACCTGGATGACGAGGGATTCTGCGACTTTCTGGAGCTGCTGCTTCTCCACGGTCACCTTCGGCTGCGTTTCTCCATCTTCTGTGCTGAGCCGGCTGAGCTGCAGTCAGGTGTGGCGGTGAGTGATGGGCGGTGGCACGCAGTGCGTGTCAAGCGGGATTGGAGGAACACCTCGTTGGAGGTGGATGGGCGATTGGAAGGATGGGCGGAAGTGAAGAGTAAGAGAAGAGACATGACAGTATTCAGTCATACCTACATGGGCGGGGTGAGCCCAGAGCTACATTCTTCGCCCCTCCGCCTCACCTCTCCTTCAGTGCGGGAACACCCTGCCTTCCGTGGCTGGATCACGGCAGTGAGCATCAACGGCTCACTGGTGACGCTGGACAGCTCAGAGGGCGTCACAGTAACAGCTGGCTGTGGCCCAGACCATCAGTGCCAGAACGGAGGGGTGTGCAATGTGGTCAACGACCAGGCTGTCTGCGACTGCTCCGACACCGGATACCAAGGCAATGACTGCAGCGAAGGTAAGGCCCAAAATCATGCTGACCCATCCTTTACATCCCATCCTTTACACATACACATGTACACCTCAAAAGACACATGTACATACACTTACACATGTGGATTAACATCTCAAAATTTATACCTCTCTTTACAAACACCAAGTCCCTCAACAAAGATATCTATTTCTCATTCACACCTTCACATTTACCTTCAATTTGTGTGTATGGACCAGCAGCCTTCACAAACAGTGCAAGACATGCATACTGATT
Source organism: Neolamprologus multifasciatus (assembly GCF_963576455.1). NCBI lineage: Eukaryota > Metazoa > Chordata > Actinopteri > Cichliformes > Cichlidae > Neolamprologus > Neolamprologus multifasciatus. Next base: position 10,085,209 of record NC_140446.1, on the reverse strand, counting down.
ATGTTTGAGATTGATTTCTTACGCCTGCCGGTGGCTCCCAGTTTAAGTGAGCTCCTCCAGAACCCAAAATTAAGCCCACTCCTAGGAAGAGAAGTCAGTGTAGTGAAGCTGGAGAAGAGAGCTTGAAAACAATTTGAAACAAATTCCTGAAAGTCACTGAAATGCCTGGCTGCAGGTTTTGAGGAGCTCAGTAGGTGCATTTGGCAAAACACAATAACTATATAGATCAGTTGTGGACATGGCTGTTGGCTCATGTTGAGAAACTCTAATTGGAGCAGGGCTTAGATGCTGGAAATCAGTGGTTGTTATATGGCCGACACCTGCCTGCCTGTGTTAATGGATTTGCATTGATTCTAAATGGCCTTCAGAGGTACCATACATAGGGTGCTGAATGATGTGTGTACAATCTATCGCCTGCCATTAATTTGAACAGCTTGCAGCCTGTTAAGATGCTCTGTTTGCGTCTGTGTGATTGTGTGTAATGATTTTGTGTCAGTGCTTTTATGCATAATAAAAAAGGAGACAGTGTTGTGTTTATAAAGATGAAAAAGTCAGACTATAAACACTTGTAAGTATGCCGCAGATGGTTTAATAACTGCTAGAAGACCTTCTCTTAATACTTCCAGTAGTGCCTTTGGTCACTACAAGTGGCAATACATTGGGCAGCGTACTGATGGCTGTTACAAAAATGAAACAGCTGCTTAATGAACTCAGCTACCAGGTTATGGTTATCATTGCAAATTCGTTAATTTCCCCCTTCTAAGTTGTGTGTGTCTTCAGATTTGCTTCAGTTCATTCAGAGATAATTTGCATTCTTAATCGATAGCTCTCTAAAACGAGTCTGTGCTTTTTTGTTTTCAGCACCAGCGATACCAATCAGCGCCCCCCCACCCCCACCCCTCTAGCAATTGATTTTTCTTCTTTTTCCTCTTCTTTTTTTTAAATGACACAAATGCATCAGCCAAAAAACAGCCGAGTGGCCTTCCACCATGGCTACTGTTTGTCACCAGCCTAACCTTACACCCCACCCAGCACCAATTTCAACATCACACATCCCCTTTAGCCACGCGTCATATCGCACCCTAGCATTTAGTGGACAGTAGGCTGGCTTAGGTTACCATGGAAACAGGACTAATAAGAAGACACGATGAAAGATGCGTTCCTAACCCTCCTGCTTCCACGCCTCAGCTCCGGCCTACCCCCTTCTGCACTCGTTTGTACCTGCAGCTCCAAATGACTTCAGGCATCATATCTGCCACGCACTCTTTCCACTCTGTTTACACGCATGTGGCAGTGAGTGGAGATTACTGCGTGTTTAATCTAGGAGGCATGTTCACAAATCGGGCCACCTGTCCTACAACAAACAAGGGAGATGCACACAAACGAGGCAATTAACAAACAGTTAATTTAAAAAAAATAGGAAGCATAAGAAGTGAACCTAAACTAACAATGACAGATTTAGTTGTAAAGTCAACGCACTGGGTTCAGGTGTTGCCAGGGTTGCCTGTGTTGTCCACCTCTAGTACCTGGAAAGAAAATAGCCACACACATTCCATAGCAGGTTATATATATAATATTATTCAGTACTTACCAGTTTCAATGGTGTCTTTACAGATTTTGCATTGGACCTTGTTTTCAGTTGTTTTTCTTTAGAACTTTAACAGCTGTTGCATTTTGTGGACTCACAGAAACATTTGATTTCCCCATGTCTCACATGGTGTAGTGGTCTGGCGATGGTCATTAACATCTGTCCATCTATTTTCTTAATTGCTTATTCAAATGAGAGTCATGTTGGAGGGCTGGAGACTATCCCAGCTATCATAGGTCACACTGGACAGGCACCAGTTCATCACTAGGCTAACAACAGGGAGACAGATAACCATTCACACTTACAGTCACACCAATGTCCAAATTAGAATCAGTTAATACCTTAACATGCATATTTTTGCACAGTATCAGCACAGGCAGAATATGCAGACTCCACACAGAAAGGCTGTGTTACCTCCTACCAGCCACTGGTAAAAACAAGATGATATATAAATGTTTTAAGACAAGAATCAGTGACATAGTCTATTTATTTATTTAGAATTTAATGACTTTGAAATGACCTTATTAACCACTACAAAAGGCAACATATGGGCTTCTTTTCAATATACTTTTTTGCTTCCTCTTCTCGCATCTCTTTCTCGCATCTTAGCTCCTCCCAGTAAGGATATAAGGTGAAGATGCAAGGACGAGATGCAAGGACAGCGGTGCCGAAGCTTCCATTATACAAATCCATGGATCCATAGTGCCAGCCTTAAGAGCTACTGGTTACTTATAACAGGCTTCACAGTTGGACGCCCTGTCTAACTGATTCATAAAGATTTCCTAGAATCTTCTATAAGGAACAATTTAAAACTTTACCTTTTAAAGACAGATGGATATGAAAATCTCTTGTTTATAAATTTATGAAATATGAAAATTGTTAAATACATTGAATTATCTGCAGCTATAATAGTAATTAAATGAACATTTTAAATCCTCTAATTCATGTATAGAACAGTGCTGAATTGTTACATTATTATTTGCATTAAAATGCACCATGCGGCTTCATAAAAATGTTTTCGATTGTAAATGAAAAAACAAATTGGGGCTTTGCTTGACGCCAAAGCACAACAGTGCATTGCGCCTCAGTATGTGCTTTCTGTCAATCTTGTAAATGACACTACAAAGCAAGCACTGTTTAAATAAACTGCTACATGTGGAGTTTTCCGGGTCATCGGAGGAAAGGGGATGTGAGGAAGCAAAAGTTAGTGCAATTAAAAATCAGACGCAGCGCGGAGTGGGTCGTCAAAGGCAATAATGAAAGTCTTGACCACCACTCCTAACATGCCACGGAGATAAAAACGGTATTAAAGCAGGTACGTTTATGTTCATTTGTGAGGAAATAATTAGTCTATATGAGAGAGAAATAAGAAGAAAATTAATTAGCAGCTGTTTTGATGATTAAAAATTAATTAATTAGGAAGAAAATACAAAGAATGTCCCCGAATGTGAGCATTTGATGTTTTTCTTTGTCATATATGAAAGTAAACTGAATATTTATTGGGTTTTGTACCGACTAATAAAACAAGTATTGTACGAGTATCTTACCTTGACTATTATTTAACTATTTTCCAATATTTTATGAGCAAAAAGCAATTAATTGGGTGAGTCATATGCTGATTAAGTAATCATGAAAATGCATTTAAGCCACTTCTAAAGTAGAAATGCCAAATATTCCCTTGATCTAGTTTCTAAAAAGTGAGAAATGCTGTCTTTTTTGTCATTTGTATCATTTTACATTTAATATATTTATGTTTTGGGCTGCTGGTCAGAAAAAATAAGAGTTTAAAAGAATCATTTTATGCCCCGGTACTTAATGCCAGACAATTTTTAGTATTATTTAGTAGTTTTGGCATTTTGCAGACTAAATCATTAGTGCTAAAATAAATAGCAGTTGTTGGGCTTTTGCGCTGCACGTGTGTTCAGGAAGTGACAGGTGAAGCTATGATCAGCTCTGTGCAGAAACTCAGTGCTGCACTGAGAATTAGGTATGATCCAAGCCAGTCTAATCCAGTCTGCTGTTCTGCTGCTGCTGCTTAGGGCACAGTGGGAGACAGACAGCAGTGGCACACGCATACCTGCACAAACACGTGCAAACAAAACATACAATCACACAGAGAAACACATTCACACAGTGCACTGGCTCCAGCACCAGCATTAGTCACAACACCACTGAGGTTCCTAACAGCGGTGTAGCTTTACAGGCTAAATAAGAGGTGAAGACATTTTATGTAAAAGCTCACACCAGATACAATATCTACTTTTCTCCGGCACTCGTCGCTCAACAAGAGGCCACTTATTCCTTTTAAGGGGGTGTTTTATATTCCTAGTGTTGGACTCACATTTCATCTGTGAGTGAAGCCAATTGTTTTGGAAAACATGTGCCAGAGTCGTGTTTTTTCTCTTGGCACCAGTGGCTGCTGTTAGTAATTGTAGTCACATAAATTGTAGTCTCGAGTTTGGAGGTCTGCTTAGATGGATGTGCTTCTGTGTCTTAAGTAAGAAGCTTCGTAGCATTACATGGTTAAAATAATGTGGAAATTCTCTTTTCAAACTAAATTGCAGCTTCAGAGAAAACATATTATGGTGTTTTACTTTAGAGCTGAAATTTGCTCTGAGACTTGGTATTGTAGCGTAGCATTAAGTTTTGGTGTAAGCAAATCAGTTCAGACTCTTCTCTTTTTATTTTTGCAGATTAAGATTTCAGAGTTTAGGCATAAATGTTGAATGAAAATGATGTGCAATTGTAACTAGGGATGGGTATTGATAAGATTTTCACGATTCCGATTCCATTTTCGATTCTGTTTAACGATTCGATTCTTTATCGATTCTCTTATCGATTCTTTTTAAAAAAGAACACTAAGGTCGATTAGCTTAGAACTTTGTTTTATATCTTCTCTTTGAACAAGATAGAAATTTAGGAGTAACATGGCCTTATAAACACAACAGTGAGATCTTAAGAGATCCGCAGCCTACAGCTCTTCAATGGGGTGTCACAGGGTCCCCAGGAAAAAAATTGTAAATGTAAAATAATAAAATAAATATTCTTCTGTAGCAATAACAAAGTTTAACATAAATTATTCTGTAGCAATTACACAAGAATATCCAGTAATGTCCCTGCCTACAATTAAACACATTCACTTACCGATAATCGGGGGCATCTGCTGTGGCAAATGGGTGCAAGCCTTTTACCACAAACTTAGTCACTGCTCGGTGACATTCGTCTATCCTGGCCTGAAAGGAGACGCTACCGGTAGACTGCAGCAAGAACTGCCAGCATCTGAGCCAGACTCTGTCTGTCTGTCTCATCATGATCACCTAAATGCACAGTAATGGCAGGTTTTGAAATAAGGCAGATCCGCTAACATAATATGCACTGTTAGTTGATTATTTACCTGCTGCATTAACGGGAGAGGACGTGCAAACGTTACCGCTGCTGCTGGGTTGAGATTCACGAGTCCGGAGCGGAATTAAAAAACACGACATTCATTTAAGGTTATCGCGTGTTTTGTGAGCAAATGCTTTTGCATATTCGTAGTGTTTCCTCCCTTAAATGAAATATCTACTTTGCAAGTATCACAAGTTGCCCTGTTGTCATCCGTTCTCGTAAAGTCTAACCAAACTTTTGAGCTTAGGCGTCATGTTTCCTGCCAGGTAAATGACACATCGCAGCGTGGTGACGTCATTCGGGGCGACTGGAATCGATAAGGGAATCGTTTGCAAAAATGGCTAACAATTCCAAGGAATTGAAACAGTGGGAACCGGTTCTCAACAAGAACCGGGTTGCGATACCCATCCCTAATTGTAACACAACATTTTTCAATGTTTTCATTATTTTATTATTACTTCTGGGTTAAAATGGCCCCCCCAAAAAGAGTTAAAAATTTCACTGGCTGTCTGACCAGGTTGCACCCCAAGGCATTTGTAGCTGAGTTAAGCCAGGCTTTCCCCTTATAGCCATGAGGTTTGGCAGATAAGGATATAGTGCAAAATAGCATGCCTTTTATTTGCAGTTTATGCATCGGAAATGGGTTGATATGCAACATTTTGGGGACATAGTTTTGAGAGGCATTTGCAGACAGTGAAGTTCAGATAACAAACACTGGAAATAGCATGGCTGTTTTTGTGTGCAGCTGCATTTTTGGTTTCTATATTTGGTCAGCTTTTCACGTATAGTATGACAATTATTAATTGCTTTTGGATTTAATATATTAAATTCTTTGTGGGCAAAAAAAAAAAGAAAAGAAGAGGCAAATTCTATACCCTAAATTCTAAAGCAATCAGTCAAAGGAAAACTAGTTGATTTGTGCAGTTGCTAGAAGGGGGTAAATCAAATGCCTTGATTGATAGGAAGGACAATAACAAAATCTGTGAGGGAGGAAAATGCATCAGTTTGTTATGTGGAGGAAACTGCAGTTAACCAAAAGGGCAACTCAGCAATTAAAGAAAAATGAGAAGGTGGGTTCAGCTGTGTCAAGCATATCAGCAGCAGTTTTTTCATCTGTCAATTTCATCAGTGTACATTAGGCACAATAATGTAAAAAAAAAAAAAAAGCCTAAAGAAGTTTAACAGTCAGCTCTTGAAGGTTAATTATGATCTTTTTTAGTTACTTACTGGTAGTAGTATTAAAAAACTCACAGACATTAGTTCTGGAAACAGATTTAATGGACTGAGCTTTTCTACTATAAGTGCAGTTTTTCTTAGTCAGCTAACCAACACACAGACCTTGGACAGAAGAATGCAACACCATCTTTAAATTCTCAGAATCATTCTTGGTAGATAGTTCAGAGATATAAAGAAGTTGGAGAGGAAAAACTGAGCAGATGATGTGTTTTCTTTGGATAGCCCACATTTTCTGGAGGGCTGTTTTGTGTGTTGTGGATCTATAATTTTTTATTTTTTTTAAAAAAGCTGGCCTCATGCGCTGTTGTTCATTTTGGCGTGACAAGATACCGGCACTGTGGGATATCTCAAATCCCAGGAACCGCAGGCTGAACCAATATATATGCATCAGCAACACTAGCAGTGAGTTACTCTTACGGATTTATAGTTTTTCAAAGGAAATTCTCATTCTAGATGCACTGACACACTTAAAAGGAGATAATTCTCAGTTTGTGTTTAAAATTAAGTGGATGGCTAAAAAAGAAGGGGACTAGAGGCCCAGGTCTTTTTGACTGAAGCAAAAACATGTTAATAGCATCTAAGGCTGCAAATATGTTGATTGTAGGTTGTGAAAGAGTTGTCGCTTTCAAAACTGGGATGATCATTATTTGCGAGTATATGAGCCGAGACTGTGTAGTTGTTTTGTGTAGAGTCAGGCAAAGCCGGGCAAAAAGGTTTATCTTTTATATGGTACCTTGAAGTTACTGTGTTATTTTGAACCCAGCAGCCTCGGTGTAGCTGCACAATAAAGCTTTGAGATAAAATTATAACCCTCTAAAAATTAGAAAAAAATTCAGTTATGAATCTTTAATACAGAATGAACATGCTCTGCTAGAGGAAAATATGAATCCTTAGGACTACGTTTGAAGCTAGAAATAAGCAATTTAGCTGTGGCAGTCTTAGTTTCCGTACACGTTTACAATTACACAGTATCTTCAAGGCTCCCAAATGATCCACTTTTATTCCTGCTCATATTTTTGCAGATTTGTGTCAAGCCTAGAAGTATTTGCAAAGCGTAATGTTGTTATTTACTGTAGACATTCTCAGCCCTGAAAAAAAAATGCAGTATATTACATATTTAATACCAGTGCAATGAAGGAACTATTTATGAGGGTTTTGTTCCGGAGCACATCAATATGTCACTTTGGAGAAATAAAATGATTTGAGATACTCAGAATATAGATGTAGTAAGTGAAGACAGTTTGAGCAGAGCCCGTGCATAAATGTAATTACTGTCTAAGTTATTTTGCCCTCCAGTGAAGGCAGAGTGAACCTGGCTTGTTAGGCCTGGCCTGGCTTGCATTGTCCTTGAGGGCAAATCGCTGTTAGCATGCTAATGGTTCCACCTGTTTCTGCCATGCCACCGGCACAAGGGCAGAGGCAAGGAAACACTCACATGAACACAAAGCTCAAGACTCACACATCTACACACAGGCGCCCAAAGTTTAATGTACACACAAGCACACAGACACACAGACACACACTCTGTCCCAGTATTGGACCATGCATGCCCCTTGTCTTCCTGCACTGCTAATCCATCCCTACATGTTTACCCTGCTATTTCACATCATTATTACTGCCATAGTCGACGTTAGTGTGAGTGTGTGTGTGCGTGTGTGTGTGTGTGTGTGTGAGAGAGAGAGAAAGCGAGAGAGAGAGAAGGAGGGGAGAGAGGTAAAGAGGATGTGGGAGAGATTGCGAGATTGAAAGTGTGTGTTGCATGCTATATGTCGGGGGGCTCCGGGGAGAGGAAGCGGCTACAAGGTAAGTTATGGGGTAAATGGCTCTTGAATCCAAACCTACAGGTAGGACTGTATATTTACACCAACACCCCCTCCCCACCCCTCTACCTGAATACCCCTACCTCCACCCCTGTGTACCCTACAAGTGTGGGTGGGCGTGTGTTTGTTTACGCACTTAGATATGTGTATTTGTACCCGCGTGGAGTCGTAGAGAGACTGTTCATCTGTATGTATAGATAAATCTCAGTTTTGGCTACCAGTGCAGCATGGTATCCATTGTGTCCGTGCGTGGACTTTTGCATGTGTGTTGCCGCGGTAACCCCGGACAGGTGTGCATGTACAGTAAGTAGCCATGGTAACCCAAGGGCTGAGCATGCATGTTAATGAATGTCTGTCTCTCTCTCTCCTCGGCCGGCCGCAACACCTTTCCAGAGCACAGCTACACTCCAGGTAGGTTGTACTATCTATCTATCTATCTATCTATCTATCTATCTATCTATCTATCTATCTATCTATCTATCTATCTATCTATCTATTTCAATATCCTGCTCTTAGTTCAAACTTTTCCTCATTCTTCTCGCTTCTTTTTCTAATCGACACCTTTCTTGCTCTTCAGTCAACTCGTAATCATGACCATCTTTTCTTTTTCATCATTCCTCTTCTCGCTTTCACATCTTTTCCATGTCAGTATTACCTTCATCTCTCACTCAGCACATTGTCTGTTATGGAAATACATTAGTAATAGGTAGCCAGGTTAAAAAAAGGTAACCAGCCTAGATGTATGTTGGTCTGTGTGGGTATGTAGGGGTTGGATGCTGATATCTGGTAAGTACTACATCTCATGCGCAATCATCTGAAGTGGCTCTTGCCTTGAGGTTATGTAGACGCGCAAATACTGTAAAGTGTACGACCTAGTTTATGGCTATGTGCAAACGTCTGTGTTCATACCTGTTTGTGCGTAGGATCGGTGCCTAGGATAAGTAAGTGTCTTCAAAGCGAGGGTTGTTTTGTTTTGTTTTTTAGACATTTTGTATAACCTAGATGACTCATGCACTCACAGATACACACACCGGCACAGAGAAATTTAGCCATCATCAGCATGCCATTGACAAACTCCTGTATCACAAAATCACAAACATGCGCACACACACACCCCATGATCCTTTACTGTGCTGACTGTGCTCTTGTCTTCCTTTAAGGTCTGGCACACCTGATGATTGGCGACCAAGGTATGGCCTCCTCTTACCTCACTTCCTGTTGTCCTCTGCTATACCATCACCCTTCCCTCCCCCTTACCTCTTAACTCCCCCTACACTCCTCCAACACTCCTTGTATCCCTCCCCCACCTCATCGCCACCTGGAGCCGAAGAAAGTTGTCTCTCTAGGCACTGAACGAAGGTCAGTTTTTTCTCCGTGATTAAGACGTTAAACAGTCCAGAGTTTTAATTTAAGCTGAAACGAATGCAATTTGCTGAAACAGTTAGACCTGAACTATGCCTTTGAAGATTATTTTAGGTGTTAAGTGATGAATCTGAGAGAAACTTCTTCTAAGATATATATTCAGTAGTCATGGCTGGAGTAACGGGAGGGTGTAGATGGCTGCTGCTTCAGCGCTTGGTTGGATTAGACTTGGCAGGGCTCCAGGTCATGGAGATGGATCTATGGGCCGACTGACCGACTGACAACATGGATGGTTTGATTTGGTCTTTACTATTCACCTCATTTCATTTTCTCTCATCTGTGTGTAAGAGTTTGACTGAGAGGGATGTGAGTGCTGAGTGTGTGTGTGTGTACGATGTAGTCATACATGTGCATGTGTGCTCTTACAACAGGGTTTGAATCAGTGACTGGAAGCTTTCAGAGAAACGCACATCCGCACTCCTCCATGGCTTTTCATCTGCTTCCAGCATGTCTCGCTCTGCCGTTGCCGGTGCTCACATGGGCTCCCGTTAATACGTTGGCGAGCGCATGTGATTCTGAACAGATGTTCCTGCAGCATATGAAAGCATTGCTGCTACACCTCAAAACCCAAGTTGCCCAGTGTTTTTGAAGACATCCCCAAAAACAAGTGCCACTGGTCTGCTTGAAAACTGTTCACTGATGACCAAAAATCTCACACTGCCACCTTTTTTCTTCTTGCCCCACCCCCCTTCTCCTTCTCCTTCTTTGTTCCTGCCCTCTTACACTCTGTGTGGGACACCACCCTTTGTGATTTTAGGAAAGCTCAGAGGTACCTCCCATACTTTTTTATGTATCTATGGCTAATGAGCTATTCTGGATGGTTTTGAAGTTGAATGTATTGACAGGCTCTTGAATGTATGGTAATTTCAAACTTTTAGAGCTGTTCAGCTTCAAATTCTTATGTGCAGTTGCTGTTAAATTGGAATGTTTCATTTTTGGTAAGGTAAGGTGTTGACATATGAGTGTGTGCGCATATGCGTGCGTGAGCGTGCTGTTACTTTTGCCTGCATGCGTGCGACTGAATAGAAGCTCGAGCCTACCGTGCTTTTGAAAATCGGGAAGGTAGGTGCTGCTCGATCAGTCGGCTCTGCATGACGCTGATGAATACACTGATTGGCCCACATGAAGACAGGCCTGATCGTGACAGGCTGATCTGCGTCTATTGTGCTCTTTGATTGGATGAGAGAGACGATGTGATGACGGCTGTCTCCCATTGTGACAGGGCTGCTGTGCATTCGCTGAAATGTGCCATTTAATGAAATGTTCATCCTAGCTAGCAGATAGAAATATCTTGAAGAGAACAAATGGTGTCTCTAAACATCTATCATGTAAGACATCTCTATTATGACAAGTATATTTCTATCTGGGCTTGTTTTCTGTGTTTTGATTGCTAAGTAAACTCACATTGCTGAAGTTTCTGCCTTAAAATGTCTGCCGTGAATCATCCAGGTGGCAGTGAAAATTTAATGGCTTCATCTGGCTTATGCTCAGCATTTTAAATCACCTACTTAAGGACAGACATGTATTAACATATGTTTCCAGCATTATTACACAATGTATTCAGTGTATTTGTGTATAGTGGATGCCCTCGCTATTACGGATGTTTGGATTGTGATAGGCTAAAAAGTAAAACTGTTTCTCTTATTTATTTTTTAAACCTTTGAAGCCTCTTTCAGACTCTGTACACATGAAAAGGCTGCGTGTGTGTTTGCGCGAGTGTGTTTTTGCTCTGCATACTGAGATGTAAAGGCTGTCAAATGGTGCAGACGAAGCCTAGCTTAGGTTAGCTCAGCGTAAAGAGGCTTTTTGAGGAGCCTGCAAAGCTGAAATGAGTTTCTTTGAGGGGGTGGATTGGTGTGGGGAGGGGTGTCTTAGAAAGATATATAGCATATGTGTGTGTGTGTGTGTGTGTGCGTGTGCGTTTGTGTGTGTGGGCAGGAGAAATTGAGAAAAAGAGACCGTGCCTGTGAGAGAACAGCTAAAGGAATGAATGATAGAGGGAGCAGAGAGGGAAATAGGAAGCGAGGGAGAGATAAAGTGAGTCGTCTTTTCTCCTGTGATGTAGAGCAACTGCCTGTATCTGCAAAGGGACAGCGGTGCTCCTGTCTGCCCTCCCAGCCCAGTCATTCACCAAGGGAGATCAGCCCTGATGGGGAGCGCTGGACCTTTCCCCTCCTCCATAAAACACAGTTATCATTCTCCCTGGAAATGATACCCACAGATCACTAATCACTTTGAGTGGGTGAAAATGCATGAATTGTGGAGGGAAGAAAGAAAGGAGGGAGCCAAATTGGATTTTCATAAGTATCGAGCAGCCAAAGGAAGAGGGGGGAAATGGATTTTTTCATGAAAAGTATTGAGCAGCAATAATCTGGATGGAAAATGTGCTTAAAGCCAAGTAGCAGATTTTGCCCTTTTCTTTTTTCTCTGTCTCTCCAAGAATAGACCGTGAAGGGTTCTGGGTGAATGAATGATTGTAGATTCTGAATAGGATTGACGAGTGGCTCTTGGTCATAATTGGCAGCTATGCTTGTTTATGATATTTGTATGTTCTTCGAGCTCTGAAGCGGGCTGCCTAGTTAATAATGGTTGTTTGTCTGCATGTCCAAGTGTTCTCGATATCAATCCAACAATCTATACGCTACACAGACAAGTGGTCAGCCTCGCTTGAAGTGACCTTTAAAAATGCGTGTACGTGAACGGACGGACAAATAGACGCAAACTCACACACAATAACCTTTAGAAAGTGCCCGCTGAGTAGGTGAGTGAGTATGTGTTCAGTGTAAATATGCATGAGTAAGGCTGCCTGCACATATTCTTCACGGTCAGTGGATGAAGGCAGTGGAGAGCGAGGTGTGTTTGTCTGTATGTTAGTGTGTGTCTTGTGTGAGTGCATGGGTGCATGTTCAGGGGAGGTGGATTGTGAGTCATCACTTGTGACTCATAAAGCGTCGGCAATCAAAGCGGCTCATTTTAACACATTGTCTTATGGTAAAAACACGCAGATGGACGCACACTCCTGGCTGTGCACACACATGCCCAATATCACAGTCTTTGGATTTCTTTTTAAATTGTCTCTTTTGTGCGTCCCCCCCCCCCCCCCCCACCCCCACCTCTCCACCCCCTTTTGTTCTTTCATGGATAAATGCGCTTTTTCGGAAGAACGAAAAAAGCACACATGTACACACACATACACAAACGCAGTGGACGAGCTCCGTGCTGACTCCACCATATGTGGGGTTGGGAGTGGTAGCAGACGCCAAGAGGAACCAGTCAGTACCAGCAAAGTACAGCATGTCTCCTACCTCTTACTCATCACCACCAACAGCCCTAATAATAAATCATACAAGAGCGGATTATTTTTTAATAAACTACAGGCCTGCTAAAACAAAATTTAAATACATATTTTTGTTAGTCTAATTACACTTGTATAATTTCCCAGCACACTCTCGTCTTACTCTGTTATTTTAGGTGGTACTGTTGAAATGCTTCGCCCCTCATCAGAAGATTAATCAGCAGCAGTTTAAATTATTGATAAATGATGTGTTGCTCTTAGCAAAATGCCTTCCTTTTTAGTTTTAAATAATTTAGGTCTACAGATAATGATTACTTATTGATTAATTGGCAAGTTAGTTAGTTTTTTGATCAACAGATTCTGGTGCAGTGCACTTTTATTTATATCATGCCAAATCTCAGCAAAAGCCATCTAAGGGCAATATTATAGAAAGAATGTGTAGTGTAGCCATTAACCTCGACCAATTGGTGGGGCTTCTATTTTTATATATTTTCTTTTTTTACCCGTTACATTTAATGAAATAAATAGAAATGCTTTACAGCCCAAGTTGATGTCTTGGATTTGTCTGACCAACAGTCAAAAACCTCAAAATATTAAGTTTACTCGCATGTATGACAAAGCGAAGTAGATACAAACCCCATGGCATTACTAGTAGTATAATTAAACAAAAACATTACCAAGATTGGACATTAATTTCAGATTAATTAGCCTAGTTAAACCCAATATGTTTTGGTTTAGCTGGTTGATCCATTGTTGATGTTTTACTCCCATGGTGAGTATTTTCCACCATATTATGACATTTTAAAATGATTAATCAGCAAATTAATCATCTGCAAAAATATTAGTTAGTGTCAGCGCTGTCAGGAAGCAGTGAAAGAACAGGCCCTGCGTTTATGCTTGTAGGTACAGTGAACAAGTATCAACTCAAAAATGTAAATTCACTCAGTTATTGTTTACGTTGGCCTGATTTCTGTTCCTGCGGCTAATCCTAGCAAAGTACAATGAATGAAAGATACTCATCAGACGCACATTAGCCGCTGATGTTGTAAGGCTTACATAATTAACAAGACGGGCAAGTGAGCAGCTTCCAACTCGAGGTGAGAGAGAGAGATGCTTAGTGTTAGAAGGCAAGAATCTGATGATTGGCTGCCTGCCTTACTGACTGGCATGATTTTGTTTCCTGATGGCCTCATCTTGAGCTGTGAAAAAAGAAACTGTGCGCCCTCTAGCAATCAGCAATGGTAAAGCAATTGCAGCAAAGTTTTTATTGGAAAATTGACAATTATCCCAGATATAAACTCTCCACTAATGGGACTAATTCTGCCTCTACTCTCCACTACTAACACCCATTACACTACTGTACTACAACACTCATTAATGCTTAACACCCATGCAGTTCTTGTAATGAAAGTCACAGCACCACATACAGAGCTCAGCCCCCACATTATCAGGGAGATGCGGTTACTGAATTCAACATGGGAAATGTGCTGCAATCCCACTACTAAATGTATACTTTTACTGGTAATTATATGCAATTACCAGCTCATTAGCAAGCGTACACATTTACATTTTTTAGCATTCACCGCAACGCTAATAGGGAACACGCGAAGCCGAAGCACCCTATAATGGCCTAAAAATAAAGACATCAAACGGACTCTCCATTTGCAGAGGATGAAGGGGAAAGATAGAGCGGAGGCTGGCAATGAGTATGTAAGGGAGGGTGGGAGGACGGGTGGATGGGATAGGGTAAAAGAGTGCAGAAAAGTGATGGTGACGAAAGATAGGAGCGAATTCAGAAAGTGGGAAAAGAGAGGTGGAAAGAGAAGGTCGACGCACGGGGAGACAGGAAGGGAGATAAGACTGCAGCGTTTCTCAGCAGGAGTGCTGCATCTCTCCTTGGGCTCCCCGACTTGACAGAGCCTCGCATCAGCCGGCATGGTATTCATCAGTGATGCACGTACCTCATCGAACACGCACACTCAGACACACACACTCCATTTTTAGAAAGAAAGAGAAAGAAACAGGGTACTTGGTGCTCCAATTGTTTCTTACTTGTCTTAGCAATTTCCATTGTGCCTGGGTGGGAACCGAGAGTAGCGGCCCAATTGGCGATTCACTTCACTACCCCATCTGGCATTTGAAGTTCATTTCTTCGCTTTTTGCCAAAACGACACATGAACGAGCATACGCACACTCAAAGGAATCGTGCATGCAAACACTCATTTACTTGTGGCACTTGTCTGGTGTAACTATGACAATTAAAATAGCCACAGTGTTCATTAAAAACCCATCACATTACATTTATGAAAAGAGCTCTTTATGTGCTTGTTATTTGTTAACAACATGCCACAAGAGGGTTTCATTAGGTGTGCGTGTGTGTGAGGGATGTTAAAGCATGTGTGTGGATCTAAATGCTGCCAATTGTCTGCTTTTTACACATTTTTCTAATTCTGGTGCTCTTCTACTTTACTGTGCATATGTGCCATGTTGTATGTACTGTATGTGTTTGTCTGCATGCCGGTGTGAGTGTGTCTAAAAGGGATGAAACTGACTCTGATCTTATCCAGCTTAAGACAAATACACTGTTCTGCCTGAAGACATTGTCATGGAAACAAGCCAGTTTCCCTGGGTACCAGAGAGAAGGCCAAATTTGAGCAAGACAGAGAGAGAGAGAGATATGAACACAGATAAAAGGAACAAAAAGGGACACGATATAAAGGATTGAACACAATGGCAAAAAGTGTGCTGTTCATAATTTTTTTCTTAACATGGAAATTGAAAAGGATTTTTGATGTACAGCATTATTTTTGTTATGCTTTACTTCTTCTATTTCTATCTCAAAGAAATTCACTTAAATGATTGTATCTTCTCAAAAACATTGTTAAATTTAATATGATTTGCGATAGTCCTGAGATGGACCTTGTTGTTGTTTGTCCAAGAGGTTGTCTGGGGAAGGCATGGCGAACCCTCGGACCACCTTGCACAACTAATGACAAAGCCTGATGGGGTGGCGGGGGGGGGGGGGGGGGGGGGGGGCTACATGTAGAACTGTTAATACATTTAATACCTACTGACCATCTAAGTGTTTCTCTGACACATTTAAATGGCAATTATCTCATGAGCCTTATCTTTATCAACAATTAAAGATAAATATCTTACACAAGCTCCTAAAGTGCACTTCTTCATTGAAGTAATGCCTGAAAAAGAAAAAAAGAGACTATTTAGGCTACATTAATTTAACACATAGCAATAAAACCGAGTCATCCATTTCTGTGCCACCCCGGCGTTTGGTTTGACACTGGCCACCGCTATAAAAAATGTCTGGCTCCACAGTGGCGCCAGCCGTGGGTTCAGACCTTTTAATAGGCTCACTCCACCACGTTGACTGATGAAAACGCTAGTATAACAGTTCTGTTTGATAAACAGCAAACCATCCATCCCCCATTCATCGCTAATGGATGGTGTGTGGATCATTTGCTGTTTATTAAGCAAAGGCAATCAAGCAGTCCTTTGTTTTTAATATTCTAAATAAGTTTTAAATACACTACATGGGACTCAAGGAGACTCATATCTTCTTACAGATTTAATTCTTTGTTGACAAAAGGACTGCTCATAATGATTCTTTTCAGTGCTGTTTAATGTGCTGCTCTTCTTTTCAATTATTCAATCAGAGCTAATTAATGGAGTGCTTCATCAACAGAAAGCCATCATTCATCCAGGGAAACAATTACTGAATAATCCAGTATCGTAAACGATAATCTCTATAGACATACACCTGAATGCGAATTTACATAAACTGATGGTGGGGAAGATTTTGGTATTTGTTAGATTAAGGTCCAGATTAAGCTTGGGTTTTCTTAACCAATCATAGTTAAGCAGGCTTTGGTAGCTTAATCATAATCAGTGACAGGGCTGTAGGGACGAACTTGCCTTTGGTTGATGTTGTTTTATGTTCTAGTTTCTGTGAAGCACTTTGTGATTTTATCTTGAAAGGTGCTATATAAATACATTTTTACTTTACTTTACTAGTTAGCTCACAACACAACTATTGAGGTCACAGGTCAAAACTTAAGGTTTAGCCAATCCTGTTAGTCAGTCATTGGATACTAGTGCAAAGCTAATAAAAAGTCAAAATGTCTTCATAAAATAAATTATGGTTTTGAAAATGCATTATAATAAATCCAATAACTCTTGGACTTATCTTTAACAGTAAAGGTGTGCCAGACTTGCTGGAGTATTCTGAAAGATTGGTGCCGCCACTCAGACAAAACCACTGATCAGTGCTGGTATAGGACAAGAAGTCAAAAATCTCAGTAAAGGAATTGTGGCATTTCTTTCAAAGCGTTCTCCAAAAAGTCTTTTTAAGTTTTTGCAACATCCACATCCGTATAATCTATAAATCTCCAGGCTTCTGCATTGACCTGTCGTTGAAATTGCAGCACCAACATTATCACACATTTGTGTCTTCAATCCACGCCAGCCACGAAAGAATGCAAAAGTTTCTTTCTTCTCAAAAGTAAAATGCTGCTGTTCACTGTTAGTATCTAAAAATTCTTATGACTGATGATCATGATTATGTAGATAACACCTGGTTTCAGTTGCATCTGATTCTTTCAAGTCAATGAATCACTGCAAAAAAAAGTTGGCTTTACTTAAAGTAGTGTGAAAATTCAACCTGAAACAAGTGAATTGTGCCATCTTGTAAGGTTTAAAAAAAAAAGCCAACTTAATGCAGTATTAACTCCCTTATTCACAACAGGCCACAGCCTGTTTTATTCATTGGAGCAGGATCTTAATGATATGGTCTAATGCCAATCACTTTCCATCTTTACATTGATGCTGGATGCCCTTCACTTCTTTCTCCGGCCAGAAATGAACTGGGTGATCTTTTGCTTGTTAGGCAAAAGTGTAAACCACTACACTATGGAGCCACTTCCAACTTAATATAGTGTACAAAGGTAAAGGAGATCTTTTTAATCTTTAGTTATATCACGCACCCAGAGCACTTGCACGAAAATATATGACCATTATTTGTTAAGCGGCAAGTTTCAGTTTTGTGTACCATATACCACAATGTTTCCAGGAAGACTTGTTTTACTGACATCACATTGACTGGGAGTCTCTGCTATGGTGGTCTATTGCTAATAAGCACTTGAAACCACCCTGCATATCTTACATTCCTGCTATTGCAGAAATTATATAAAACCTTCCTATCATCAAAGATTTGCAAAAAATGACAAACATTTAGAAGAAACCATTCAGACAGGTGTCTATATTGTTGGTGATTTTTCAACTCAATCACAGTTTCTACACTATTCTTCACTTTTAGGTCAGTATGGTATTTTTCTGTGCTGGTGTAGCATTTTTTAAAGTGCATATTTCATACTGGGAATAAATGCTTTCAATTTAACAACAACAACAAAAAAGAAATAAGACATCAACATTGCAGACGAGCAATCTGTCACTTGTGTCCTGACAGTAATATCCTCCTCTACAGTATTGCTCCCTTGGCTGTGATGTGATAGCCCAATCACTTTCAAAGCCAGATGCTGTATATCACCGAATAGAGATGGAAACGGCATTTGCAGCCTTTAGTGAACTCGACTGTATGAATTCTCACACTTTAACTTAATATGGAAACTATGCATATGTTAGCATACATTTACATACATTTCCAATGCTGGTCATCTATCTGTATAGTGTACAAGTCTATAGTTAATCCACCTGTCTGTTATTAAGACGGGATGCCTTCGTGCAGGATGCTTGAGTTTATGCTGCGTGTGTGTGTGCATGTGTATTTGCATGTGTGGACAGTCTGAGAGGAGCTGATAGCAGAACTGCATGGTGGGCTAAAAACGAGGTGCAAGGGAACTGCAGCGTGCTATCTTCAGAATGACAGGGCTGCCATGATTGAGGCTTGCTACACTAGGATTTAGATACACCAGCATTTTTCTGTCTTTACCTCTCTCTAGCCATCCATCCCTTCTTCTCTGCCACTCCCTTTCCTTGTCTCGTCTTTCTTTCCTTCTACCTTATTCTCTCTTCTCTTCCATTCTGCATTGCCCATCTCAAAGAGTCTCCTGCTCCCTCTTTTTTTATTCCTTCTCCTTTCAAATTCTCCAATGCATCTTCCTCTTTCCCTGCTTCTTTCCATCCTGCTCCCTCTATCAGGTGCTGTATAATGTAGGCTCCCCCGACGTGCTCCCAGCCTCCATCCGCCATTTTGATTCAGTACAGCTGTCCATGATAATGTACTGTTCACTCAATCACTCTTTCTCTCTCTCGACCTCCTTCTCCATCTCTCTTCCCGTCTCTCCCCCCTCTCTCTGTTTCTTTCTCTGAAACACATGCATGCACAAACACATTCATATTTGGTGTAGCCCCTGTAACAGTGGGTTGCCATGGAAATGACAAATTAGTGTGCGAAACGCCGGGGACACACATGAGCAGAAAAATGCAACACACACTCGCCATGAGAGCGCAAACAGACAGAAACATCCAACTGATGTGTGTTTGATCATTGGAAGGGTGGTACAGCTGCAGCTGGTCTCTGAAGCAGCAACCATCAGATCAGTTATTCTCGCTCCCTCTCTCCCCCCTCGCCTCCCCACGGACTGCTTTATTCATTAGAGCAGTAGCTTAACGATAGTCCTCAAGAACTAATGCCAGTCACCTTCCATCTTTACATTTATGCTTATTCTCAATCCTTGCATAGCCTTCAAAGTTCGCTTCATTAATTTTGTACAAGTTCCTTTAATATTATCCTGTTTCTAGACAGACCTCTCCTTCTGCAAATGCAGTCGCTGGAGTGTGTTTTGGACCATTTTGCAACCCACATATATTCACCCCTGACAGCCAGCTGTAGAAAGACTTACTTTAAACGTTCAACTGATAGCTGGAATCAATTAATAGTGACATATTTTCACAGCTTACCAGGAAGTTGCTCAGTTTTTTTCCAAACCGTCACTCGTTTTTTGTTTTCTTTCTCTCTGTATGAAAGTGAAGTAATTGAAAATGCAATAAAAAAGTCTGTCTTCCTCTTCTAATTGTCAGTACTGACAGATGATGGGAGAATCTCAGCTGATAGGCTTTTGCATAACAGTGGCAAGTGTATGTTTTTTTTTTAGTGAAGTTTTATGCTTGTCGCCTTGTGTAAATTTGTTTTAAGGTGCATAGAGTCTTAATGTAATTGCAGTGGTCTCATTACACCATTAGTTAGAACAAGATTTGATTTGAGAAAAGCATATTTTGGTAAGCTGCAGAAAATTTTCTTTGTTCTATTTGAGCCAACCACAGGGCCCATAAACCAGATTATTCCTAGCGTCCTGTCCAAGTCTGGATTAACAGGGAGGATTGCATCAGGAAGGGCACCCAATGTATAATCTTTGTTCAAATTAAACAAGTGAATGAACAATAAGATTTCCAAACCAGAGCAGACGAGGGCCAGGCTAACAACAACCACTAGTTACTAGGTTACCAGTGAAAACTTTGCGAAGGTATGTTTGGAGACAGAAGGAAAACTGGGAGTGTAGAGGTGAGACTAAGGACTTTAAATGTAGGTACTACAATATCTGGAGCTTTAGTGTGACAGGAGACAATGTAACAGGTTTGAAGGAAGGGAAATAGATCATTTGCTATAGTGACCCCTAAAGGGAGCAGCCAAGAGAAGATTTGATTAGTCACTGAGGTGCAATGGAGGAAGCTGTTTTTGATTCAGTTGTATTTTTCCTGGTAAAAAGACACTTCAGGAAAAGTGTTTTAGCCTATTGACCTTCATTAGAGCATATTTTTTCAGTAGTTTGCTGTTCAGTTGCTGCATATTGCAACACATTACAAACCCCAGCAGTGCTGCATCCTTGGTGTTTTTTTATTTTATTGATCACTGAGGGTTAAAAGATGAAATTAAAAATAATTGTTGGACCTGTCTACCAACAGTCGGCTTGTGTGAATTACTTACATACAAGAAGTTTCACAGCTCTGTGTCTCTCCATTGCTCACAGCTGGAGGAATTCAAAAGAGAGCCTGCTTTGTTTTTAGCTGAAAAAAATTGTTGATACAACCACTTATTTTATAAAGTGGTAAATAAAATAGTAAATAAATACATTTAACAGCTTCCCAGTATCCAAGAAAAGAAATCTCCTGATTAATAACTTTGTAAATTCAGTGGTGTAAAATCCCAACGTATTTATATGACCCAAAGAATAGAACATTTTAGAAGTTTAGGCCAGCAGATGTTTGGTATTTCGTAACAATGAACGGCCAATTAATTTTTTTCGACTAAAAAAAAACAAGAAGAATGGATATAAAAACAATTTTTACAGTTTCAGAAATATCCTTTAATTAGCTTTAAAGTTACCCAAAGCCAATTAACTTTAAAGAGTTTTCTTTTCCCTTCTTCTATTCACTCGCTTTAATCAGACAATTTAGGACCGTTATTGCAAAAAGTGACCTCAGAGCTAAAGTTAAGCTTAGCTTAGCTGTCCAAACACGCAGCCCACGAGAAACAATTCCCACAGTAGGGGTGGGTGATATAGACACAAAATGATATCACAATATTTGAAGAAAACTTCTAGTATTTTTGACAAAATAGAAAAAACTCCTGAACATTTTATTGATGCTAGCAGCCTGCATTTAAGTGCAAGTTAATGACAAGTATTTTTCCATCCTCTTTTCAATTGAGTCTACTGAACCAAAGAGCCAGCAATAGCAGCAGCCATAGTGCAACAGTGGTGACCCAGCAGTACATTAAGTGACACCACATAAATCAAGCTGCTTTGCTTGTGTTTTCACTGGAAATTTAAGTAATTTTATGTTAAGCAAGTATCTTAACACTTTTATTGAATGGTAACTAAAGTAACTTGACCTTGTAACTTTTCAAAAGCCCCACAAATATTATCAGATAATAAAACTGGAAAATATTTTCTACCTGGGATGGGTTGTGTCTTGGGTCAAGCTTTTTAAACCAGCTGCTTAAAATTTCCATCCACTCTATGTGACCTTCCTGTCATGTGGAGTGCAGCTAGCTATGAACTAGCAAGTGCAAATACCCTGCACAACTAGTCAGCACACCAACAACACATGTGGAGTCATGCGCCTATATCTGGGTTGACGTCCAGTCACCAAATGCTGGTATCTCCTACTTGTAGCCTGGTTATACTCAACAGTTTGTTTTTGCATCCAGGGGTGAAACGAGTAGTTTTCACCTTTTGGGGGGAAACATTTTCTTGCATATTCTGCAAAGCACTGCTCATGATCGAAGGTTATTAAAACAGCTACTCTTTTAGATGCTAAATTATGACATGGTGCTGTTGTGCTCTGATGTGCCTGGGCTAGTTTGTGTTATGTTGCTATAGCAATGATATCACAATAATGATAGTATTTTCAGATATAATAAAAGATTTAGGGTATATGGCCCAGCCCTATACCAAACTTCTACAGTACATTAATAAATATAAAGTACTAAAAATTCTCTACAGGAACATTTATATTATAATTCTCATTCTTAGGCTCTCCTTTTCTTTCCCCTTCATTTGACGGTTTCTCCCTCGTTCACTGTATTCCTCCGTTCTCCGACTCGCTTGTTTTGATCGACAGTGCTTTCCACAGGATGAAGTGTGACATGTGGTGTGTATGTCAGTGTCTGTCTCACTGTTTACTCTGAGCTAATACTGACTCACTCCATTAATCTGAGCTACAGAAGATCCACTCCAACCTGCCCACTTGAGAGCGTGTGCGTCTCTGTGTGTTTTAGGTGTGTCTTCACAGTGAACACATGCACGCACGTCTTCCTTGTGTTTGTGTCACCCAATATGCATTTTCCTGTCTGAATGTGTGCGCGCACGTCTGTTGTGCATGTGATGTAATAGAACGAGGAGTGAGCGTTTGCGGGCCAGAGCTTCCAGATCGATGCAGAGATGCTTTATGTGCTCCTGTCTGCTCTAATGATGTGTCTGTAAATTAGCAACAGAATAGTGGAGCACTACACTGAAACCTAATGGCACCTCTGTAAATTACCGCTACAATGCTGCTGGACGGCTGCGTGTGTTCCCATTGTGAACAACACACACCCACCCCTTCTCGCTCTGCCACCTCATCTACATTCGGCTCCGTTTGCGTGTGTGTGAGAGAGTGAGTGAGTATGTGTGATTGTGTTAACATTTGTGGCTGGTCTTTCTGTGTACGTTTGTGTGTGGGGGTCTCCTTTTTCTTCGCTCCTCTCAGTAAAGACTAGCCCGAGGCCCTGAGTTGGTAATAGCTTTTCTGACAGCAATACACCAATATTTACAGAGACCAGCACCCACCCACACCCCCGCACATTTCATGCACACATAAAAAGCATATAGTTGTCTACACTTTCAAACGCTTGAACGCGAACTCGCACGCAGTTTTTCTTTTTCTCTTTGAGGCATGCAGACACATACTCTTAATTAACATGCTGGGAGGGAAGGAATCACACAACACAATGTGTTGTTTCTCACTCATATATTGGCATTCACACTTTGGATTTTTTTTTTCATGCAACAAAAGCAAAGAAAGACAATTTGCCACAATTGGCCTTTGAATTGTGATATATTCTCAGTTTTTCCTTCTCATTATTCTCTCTGTGTTATATTCACTCAAGTGCGGCCGATTCCATTTCAACATCCCTCACTCTGCCTCTCACTACCTTAATAACCTATTACACTTCAGTCTATTCATTATATGGCATCTTTCCCCCCCTCTTCTCCTCTCCAGCGGTTCCTCACCAAGTGTCTCTCCTGCTCCAGCTTCACCTAGCGCGTGCTAAATCCTCCTCTGTTCCCCTCGTCATTGTGAACTACAAGATGGTGGTTATGCCAGAGGCTCCACAGAGCAGAGAAAAAGAGGCCAGTGAGATGTGAGGAGAGGAATGGTGGCATGAGGCCAGGAGGGAGGTGTGAGAGCTATAGGGATGGTGGTGAGGAGAACGCTGGAGCAGATGCAGAGGAAGGGTGATGTTTTTGACGGTGGGGGGAGGTGAAGAGACAGATAATGTCGCCCCTACTTGTCTATGGCAGCACGATAGTATGATCATTTTTGCGGATGTGTGCGTAGGTGTGCATATTTGTTCTGCTGCTGGCTTGCGTATAGAGTAGTGTGTGTAGGTGTGAGAGCAGATAAGTGAATGCGAGCTTAAGTATGATGGATTGTAAAACCTTGGTCTAGTGTCCTTGTGGGTCACTAAGGGTGTGCAAGGTAAGTTGCTACTGGCTGTCTGCCTGTTACTGAATTCTAATTGGCCACTCCTGCCTGCTTTGGCTGCCATTATGCTTGCAGGCTGCTCTTCTCCATTTTCATCGTCGGTTTTTGCCATTCACTTTTAAAACTTCCCTAACCTTTGCTGCTGCCACACACACATACGCAGACACATACACATTTCTGGCATTTAACAAACATCATGAAAGGAGCCATGTTGTCAAACAAGAGCACCTCACTTTAGACTGCCAGCACAGCTGTTCTCTCAAAAGAGAGGCAGGTTTCATAACGAGTTTGGAATTCTACAGACTCACGACTGTCTCCCTCACATCCACACTGTTTAATCTCTAACCCACATGAATGATCAAAGCTTGTTTACACACCACTCTGTGGTACAATTAGAGGTATGGAAGGAAGTGTTTCTTCCAAGTGCTGGCATCAGTGAGGCTTTGCTTGACAATAACAGCATTTTCAGCATCTTAAACAATATGTTTTGTACTGCATATCCGAATCAAATTTAACCAGCTGAGCTTTGTTTTACTCAGCTGGCTCTGATGAACACCCACCATTTTATCATCTTTGAGCATTTTGTGAAGAGCAGTGTGGGAAGAAGCAACATAGCTTGGAAAATGTACCACTCATTATGATAATGCTTTGGCAACAACGTAATGGTTCCATGCTTCTGTTTCCTCCTCTTCTCCCTCTTCCTCCTCTCCCTTTGCCTCCCAGCTCGCGAGGAGTACGTCGCCACCTTCAAGGGCTCAGAGTACTTTTGCTACGACTTGTCGCCCAACCCCATCCAGTCTAGCAGTGATGAAATAACGCTCTCCTTCAAGACACTACAGCGCAATGGCCTCATGCTGCACACCGGCAAGTCAGCTGACTACGTCAACCTGGCGCTCAAGAATGGGGCAGTGTCACTTGTCATCAACCTCGGCTCTGGGGCCTTTGAGGCTTTGGTGGAGCCCGTCAACGGAAAGTTCAACGACAACGCTTGGCATGACGTCAAGGTCACCCGCAACCTGAGACAGGTAACCAAACAACAGGAGATGGAGGAGTGAGCGACAAAACAGAGAGGAGAGGAGACAATTTATGTTACTGATAAGGCTTTTGGGAAGAAACATTTAAAGTCATGTAGAGAGGGACATAAAGATAACAAGGATGAATGGAAGTTTTAGTGATAAAATGCTTGGCAAATGGCAGATGGAAGTAAAGCACAATTTGAAAATATTTTAAGATGTCAAGATAAAAAAAATACTTGTTCCAGCTTCTCAAATGTGACAACATTGTGATTTTGTTTTGTTTTTTTATTTCATTAGCTTGTTTGTGAAGTTTAGACTGACCAATCATGTAATAGAAACACCTCAGCTGGGGTTTTCAGAAACTTTGCATTTAATGTCTCTTATTGTACAGCATTGTATTCAGGCTATAGGTGCAGGCAACCCAGCACTCCTCATATCTCGTGGCACTGATTCTCTGACGAGATGCAGAGAAGCCAGAAGAAGCAATGATTAAAAAAAAAACCAAAACGTGTATACTAGAAGGCTATGCCAAAACAATAATTTAGTTTGGCTGAGAAATAATTGACTCATTAACCAAATGAAGATGTTTATTAGTTGCAGAATTAATTCTGACTCCTTGTTAAATAGGTTCGCTCTGTATTTGACTTTGATGAACCACAGTGCAGGTGTTCCAGGGCCACACGGGGCTGAAAAGACTGTAGTCAGCAGAAGGAAGCTAAACAGTGTAGAAACCATGGTCAGTGGTCTGTTGTCCAATTGCAGTGATGCTATGGTAGTAAGAAAATACCTGAGGTTTTGGTCTTAGTTTACAGTGGCTTTACCAGCAGACCTGCACTGCTCTCAGCTCTAGGTGAGTGCTTTTTCAATTGTGTGTTTGAGTGAGTGAATGACTGAGAGAGTGAAAGAGCGAGGGAGTGGACTAGAGAACATACAGGGTCACTAGCACCCAGGTGCTTGTAACCTACCTGTGCCCTGCCTCTACCGTTTGCCTGTCTGTACTACTAACTTGACTACTAACTTTACTAACCTGCTAGTGAAACTAACCACCATCCATGGAATGATTCATTCTACTAACCTAACCTGTGCCCTTCTCCTAGCGAAACCACTCCAACCAACCTACTAACCTCACCAGAGGCCTTCTAGCTTTCCTTTTTTTGTTCCCGAGGTTGTTCTGTTCACAGTTTTTTGCTTTCCTTTCTCCCCCTCTCCTACAAAGCACTCAGGCATTGGACACGCTATGGTAAACAAACTCCATTGTTCGGTAGATATCATTCTAATTGTTTCTTAGTTTGGGTTTGCCCCGTGTCTATTTCCTTTTGAACCATAGACATCAAAACTAAACCAATAACAGGATAAATGCGGTTGGTAATCTTTTACGCTTAAAAAGCCCACATCCACCTTCCTTGCCAACCACTTTTTTTTCTATAAATCCTTTCCCCCCTTACTTCTACTGTTTTTATTTTCACCCCATCACTTTGTGACTGACATGTAGGCCCACGCTGATTGGCTCATCCCTCACCTGCACGCAAATGACGAGCCCTCCCCTTCCCCCATCCTGCATGGCGTGACTCAAAAACCCTTCCCCTCTCTAATTGGTCCGTAAAGTGGATAGAGAGGTTCCTTCCCTTCTTTTTTTAAAATTCTTTTTTCTTTTATTTTTCACCAATCCTCCACTGCATGTTCTCCATGGTGCCTCTAACTCATCCTGTTGTATGTTGTTGGAGTTTTTTTGTATTTTATTATCTATTGTGTCCTCTTTGCCAGTGCTTGCATGCAGAGAGAGGAACAGACTGCATGTTTGTATATTTATGTGTGTGGAATGAGGCGTAACCCATCTAACACCTGTGCGTGTGTGCATTAAATCTGTGTGTTTGTCATCCTGATTCGCTGATCTAACAAACCCCCCCCAGACCACTAACTAACCAACTAACACCATCATCACAATTCACCCTAACAACACAATAACATAACATCATCACAATGACTAACAGCATTGAAATCATGAACCCTGACCTCAGTAACCCAACACAGCTTGGCCTGACACAAGTAACACTTCTGTGGCTGCCAGCAGTGCAACAACTAACAACTACTAACAAGTAAATAGTACTAACACCTTACTGCATAGCACGAAGATGCCTGTGGAGACTTACTAACACCTGACTGGCTGGGCACGTTTGCCTGGCAATGATGAGCACCAGCAGTCAGAGGGAACTTATTGTAGTGGGGAAATAAAGAGCTCACAACCTTTATGGGCAGCCAGACATGGTCAGTAATGTACTGTAGAATATCAGAGAGTGATAATGTACCACTAACGGTGACTTGAGTGTGACAAGATTGGATATCAGTGACACCTAAAAGCCTCTGTACAGGCTATTACACACCAAAATGAGCTGATTAAATTATAAGAGCACCAGTGTCACTTTAGGCAAAGCATTTAGGAAAAATCTTGTTAGCATATTAGGAAATAAATCAAATTGCGTCTTCTGCCTAGACCGTAAAGCAGCTTAAGAGTATGAACCATAAACATAAGTTGGAAAATTTCACTGATATGGGTTAAGTTGGCTTTTCCTTTAATAAACAAGGCTAACCTTTTAGCAAAATCACTATGGTTTAGTCTATTTTTTACCATGCAGTCACAGAATAATAAACTGCCTTTGAAGTCTGGGTACCAAGAGAATTGTGGCCCTGAAGCTTTGGGTTTCAGCAAAACTTTATTAATCGCATAGAGAATTTACAATAGACTTTTTTGCTCTTGATAGGCTGAAGATAGAAGATTATACCGTTTTAATTCTCAGAGCGCACAAAAGAAAATGAAAGTTTACCACTACCTGCAGGAGTATTTAGCAGTGCATAGTTACATACTTGTGAAGCCGGTTATATCAGCAAAGCCAAGAGGCGACACTACTCAGTTACACCACACAGCCAGCACTGATCCAACTGCTGCGAATCAAAGTGGCCAATTCCCAAAACCAATCAGGCCTTCTCCCTGCCAGAATGCATATAGATTGGTTACCAGAGCAACGGGGGCTAATTTGGCTGGTCAGCGCCTAGCTAGCGCTTAGCGCTGCCTTTGGTGTGAGTATATAGCGTGTCCTTTCCCTGTGCTTTGTTGTGTAGGTGACCATCTCTGTGGACGGCATCCTGACCACCACGGGCTACACACAGGAGGACTACACCATGCTGGGCTCTGATGACTTCTTCTACGTGGGAGGAAGCCCCAGCACCGCTGACCTGCCTGGTTCTCCAGTCAGCAATAACTTCATGGGATGTCTGAAAGAGGTGGGGCGCATGCTTGATAGGTTAAAAAAAGAACAACCTAATTATTTGCATAGGATAAAACTTTGCATGTGTAAAACGTCTTTCTAAGTGCTTAATGCTGTCCGCTTTGACCTAAGATTGAAGAAATATTCATTTAAACTAAAATAAATCTTCTTTTCTTTCTTCTGCCACGCATCACACAAACATTTTTACACACAATATCTTATAAAGCACACATACACCGACATGCTTCCATTTGGCAGACTCACACAAGTAGTCCCAGACACACACGCACACACCCTCCCCAGCATCAGAGAGAATCAGTGATGAGTGTAGCTGAGAGAGTAGATACAGAACTAAGCACTAACATGCTAATTAGGTACGCCACAGAGATGCTCCATCCATCCACTGTGCTTGAAATGGGCCACAGCACCACAGAAACAAAAACTCACACTGCACACATGCATGCATGCACAGAAAACACAGTCGTAGTGTAATATTATATGCCCAAATATTTCCGCTGAAACAGTTGCTGCACGCAAATAAACATACGTATGGATACCCAGAGCTTGATACAACGAAACTCCCAAAGACATCCTCATGCCCATCGGATACACACCCTGCCTGAGTCTCCCTTTCATTCACGCAGATTCACACAGAGGCATAAACAAACAACCAAACAAGCCAACAGATGATGTGCCAAACAGAGAGCTATCTGTATCAGTAGTGAATGCACTCTGTGTTGCTTCATTAAGAGTGATGATGTTTAAATGAGGCTGCCGCTGTCAAAGTGAACCCTCCACTGGCACATTTACATATTTAATACGATGATATGATAATCCATGTGAGCAAATTAAGATGTATGCTGCGAATCATCATATGCATGAGCAATCACGGCTGTAACAGTTTTGTGCATTGGATGCAGCACAGGCACAATCCTCCCCATAAACACCCACACCGTAAGACCGTTTGAAGCACTTATTGTGTTCAAGAGCCACCCCCTTGCCTTAAACACACACACACACAATAGCACCTGACATGCAGAAAATTAAAACGCAGAGCCAATGCAGAGGAGTATTTGGTTGCTCACAGGTCATAGAAGGAGGTCTGGATTAATAAAGCGGAGCCTGTGTGCTCATCTCTCAACATCAGAATGCTCAGCACAAGCACACTCTATACACTGAGTCAGAGAGCGGACTGTGTCAGGGAAAGCAAAGAGAGAAACAGTAAAGCAAAGAAAATAGAAGATGTAAAAGCAATCATGCAGGTGGCAGGGACAAATGGGAGTTTTCAAAAGATGAAGCCGGAGTGGATGCTGGTCTTTAGGTTCTTGCTTTCATATAAAAAACCCATCAGAACATTTGAATAGAAAATGTGTTTGAATAGGTTAAACATTAATCGATGTGCGCTCAAAAGTTAATCAATCTTACTGTTGCTGAGCCTTTTTATACATTTTCCCCCAACGTTATCCTGGGAACTGTCATGTGTGTGTTCTCTTACAGGGAAACAGTCTGGCATCATTGTGTGTGCTAGTACATAATGTTTGGATAGCAGAAAGCAGATAGAGGGATAGTGAGACTGAGACGCAGCGAGAGAGATACATTCCCCCAGCTTACTAATAAGAATTTAGCATTACTTTAATAATTTCTCTATCAGAAATGTTACGTGTGTTGGTTAAAAGTGAAGCAGCATTCAGATATCATTATTTTCTTTCAATCCTCTCCCCTCAAGGTGGTGTACAAGAACAACGATGTACGGTTGGAGCTGTCTAGACTGGCTAAACAGGGAGACCCCAAGATGAAGGTATGCGCTTTAATCAACACGCCCCAACAAGCCAGACAATGCTGGATCCCCTCAAACACAGACACCTTTTTGTAGCTCAACCTCATGTCTCGCCCTGTGAGACTCACACTGTAGCGATGTAAATGGGATTATATATTTGAGAGGTAGCCACAAGCTTTTATCTTTTAGCCATTTCACAGCTGGAATCTGGCTTTATTTCGGTCTCAGACTACAAAGGAACCATACTGGTCCAGATAGTCACTACAGCAATTTAACTACTCAACTGTTTTCTGTACCAGGTAAGTGGGGTGGTGTCCTTTAAGTGTGAGAGTGTAGCAACGCTAGACCCCGTGACCTTTGACACCCCAGAGTCTTACGTGGCACTGAGCAAGTGGACAGCGAAGAAGGCGGGATCCATCTCGTTTGACTTCAGGACGACAGAGCCCAATGGGCTGATGCTTTTCAGCCACGGCAAACCCCGACAGCAGCAGCGCAAGGATCCGCGCACACCTCCAACCGTCAAGGTAAAAAAAAAACATTCTAGGTTAACTGTATATTGGCCTGTCAGGCTGTAAGAAAAGTTGAAATAAATTTTAATGACAGTGTTGATGTTTAGCAGCTATATTTTGGGTCACTATAGTACAAAGTGCAGAAGTTCATATGAGTTACTTTAGTTTTGAAGGGGTGTAGCCAAAAAAAGTATTAGTTATTATCAGTGTTGGGTAAGTTACTTTAAAATAGTAACTTAGTTACATTACTAGTTACTTCTATCAAAAGTAACTCAGTTACTTCAAGTTACTCGTTACTTTCAAAGTAACTAGTTACTAGGGAAAGTAACTTTGGTTTTACTCAGAATTCTCTTGTTAATGTGTTGCTTCCACAACTTTGCCAGTCTTCTAGCTTGCTTACTTGCCACAAGTGCACTGTGCCACCTACCAATAGAAAGGAAAAGATAATGTGCATATTTCCACGACAGAAATCCCACGCCTGGACCATCATTGACCGCTGCCATGATTCTAGCCTACGTCACAGCGTCATGTGCGCCTTTTACATCCAACACAAAAACTGCAGTCGTGGTGCTTTGATTGTACTCAGAACTCGGAAATTCTGCCTTCTGAATAGGAAGATATAGGTAACACCAGACTGCAGATGAGCTGCATACAGGGCTGGACTGGGACAAAAAATCGGCCCGGGCGTTTTGACTAGAGACCGGCCGCCATTATAGGAAAACTCATAAAGCCTTTGAATGAAAACAAACGCTGTTGTGACAGTGATGTACACTGTCTTGATGGTATATATGCATCAATCTATCAATCGTTTGTTGTAAGATTCAGATAATTATTTTTTAAAAGCTAGACATTTTAAATGAGAATAAGAAAGAAAAGTATTTCTTTGTGCCCACCTCTCCCTGTTAATGCCCTACCTGGCCCCCCTGGCAAAACTTTGCTAGATCCGCACCTGCACAGTTACCAGCTGTCAGCTTCATAAAAAAGGACCCTGGGGTTATCTGTCTCTCAGAAACAGTTCATAACTTCCCTTCAACTCATTCATGTCACCTAAAAGGTAAACCTGTTTCTCCATCACCTGTTCAGCTCTGATGATTCAGTAAGGACGTCTCCTGGTTTCATCTTCATGTTTCCCTCTCACCTGATAACCAAACCGACATCATGACCAGCAGCTTTTTTGCAGCTGTGGCTCCAGCAAACATCAGCTGATACTAGAAATTAATATTAAATAAATTCTAACAACTGCTGATCAAGCTTAAACGTGCTGCTGTTGTTTAACGTGACATTGGCTGGTTTCCTCTTTCTGGCGCAAAGTGGGCGATAAACAAACAAGAGAGCCGATCAGCTGATCATTGATCAGTTTTCATGATTGAAGTAGAAACAGGAGAGGGAGGGGGGAGAATGAAAGAAGAAGAGGCAGCTGTGCAGCAAAGACAGAATAACTCCAGCTTTGTGTCTTTTTCATTGTAGCTGAATTACGGGACAAACTGTTCTTTTTCACCTCAATAAGAAACGCGTAATATTTTCTCTGAATACCAGACGGGACGGTTGGCAACTCTAATAACTTATGAACAAAATAAAGTTCAACATCATTAACTTCATAGCACCCACCCAGCTGTATAGAAACTCCGTCATGCTAGCTAGTACGCAGTACGGAAAAAGTCAGAATAACGAAAATAAACTCCACCTAAACTTGGTTTATATTTGACTCGGATAGCCTGCAGGTCATAACTTCTTACCTGAAGTTCAGTTCACACTTGGACCGGCGGCCGCCTCGGGTCTCTTTTCCTTCTGCGTCCCCTTTCCCTCATCCACCTGCTGCCTCCACCACTTGCTAATGTTACTGAATCTGTGGAAGCTCCGCGATAGCCACCACACGAAGTAACGAGTAACGACCCTATCTAAATCCCAGTAACGACTAACGCGTTCCTGATTTTGGCATAATAACTAGTTACCGTGCTCGTTACCACAATAATAACGTAGTTACTGTAACGCGTTACTTAATAACGCGTTAGTCCCAACACTGGTTATTATCAAAGTATACATTTTTCAAAATTCTAATGAAATAGTACAAAATCCATCTAGCCATCTACAAAATCCATTTAAACAGAAATAGAACAGAAATTAATTTAGAATATATTTTGTAGAATATTATTGGCTGACCACTCACGTACTGCAAGGTGGCTAAATTCATCTCATTAATCTTTTTAGTCTGCTGGATGTTGGAATGATTATCTAGATAGATATGAAGGGATGTTACTTATGAAGAAGGTGGAATAGTCCACTAGTAAGTATACGAACAGTAAGTGGAACAGCGTGCGGGCGTTCAATTGAGCTGTTTTAATGAAGTTTATTCCTCCAACGCATCTGTCGCTTATTAATGTGTACAAAGATTTTGCATCTGAAAATTCAGTTCATTAAAACGGCTACCTTTAATCATCCTCTCTAACAGGGCAGTGACTTTATAATCGTGACTGATATTCTGAGCGTTTGCTGCAGAATGATTTT
Organism: Neolamprologus multifasciatus; assembly: GCF_963576455.1. NCBI lineage: Eukaryota > Metazoa > Chordata > Actinopteri > Cichliformes > Cichlidae > Neolamprologus > Neolamprologus multifasciatus. The sequence continues at coordinate 10,052,171 of NC_140446.1, read as the reverse complement.
AAACAAACGAAAGTCCCAACTTCTACAAATTCAAATGAATAGTTTATTAATGAGAATTCAAAAAGAAGTAAATTGAACAAATTGCACTCATGTCACACCTGCAACTATAATTTGCATTTTTACAGCTTACACAAATGTTCCTGTTTGGGTTTTTTTTACACCTGTCTCTGGTTAATCTACAGGTGGACTTTTTTGCTATTGAGATGCTTGATGGACACCTGTACTTACTGCTGGACATGGGCTCAGGAACCACCAAGACCAAGGCCATCGACAGAAAGGTCAATGATGGAGAATGGTACCATGTTGACTTCCAGAGAGACGGACGCTCAGGTACAATCGCAGCTCTTTTAATTCTGAAGCTAATAGCAAAAGTTGAACTGACAGTAGATGTGCAGATTTTGAAGCAAGCAGCAGATTAGCATGACCAATTTTGCAACCATCTGCATTCTGTATCTATTTAATTCACCTGTTTCATTTTAATCTGACTTTAGGGGGTTTTATTTTGACTATTTTAACCCAATTCATATACAGCAGGTCTGTCAAGTTTATTGTTCATGTGCTGGTATAATTACACTCAGACTAAAATGAAAGCTTTTGGTGGCCTGTTTCGTATCAACTGGTAGACCCATTAATGTTACTTGACATCATAATCACATTTGCTCTAAACCTTTCCTTTCTGTCACAATTACTGTCAGTAGGTATGTAAAACATACTTGCACAATGTCTTAAAATCATTTTACAGTTACAGTTATGTGCAAAAGTCTTGAGCCGCCCATCATTTCTTTATACTTTGCTGCTAAGGACCCAGATTCTCTGGTAAGTCTATCGAGTGCTGTGCAAAGTCTTGAACAACACTTCCCCAGGCTTTCTGAAGGTCTTGCGAAGTTTTTCATTGAACATTCATTGCTTGTTAATTTATTGTTAGTCCAGTTCTTGTACTTGTACTTGATCACTGTCAGAGGAATTGTTTTTTTTAAGCAATTTAAGACTGGCCTATGAATCACTAGATTTGTTGTGTCTATGCATAACAGAAAAATTAGCAAAGAACCCATTTTAAATTGTATCTTTAGGGATCTTTAGGGTTATTAACTGCCTGTTGCAAAAATACATAATTTGTTCCAAATGTTTTTAAATTTAATCAACTCAAAATACCAAAGATAATACAATTTGGGAGGCATAAAATAGTATTTTTGCACCAACAAGGTGATTCCCAAAAGAGCCAAAAACTTTCTGTATGGTGTGTACTGTGTTGTAAAAAGTGTAGGGACAAATTGGACAAGTGAGGACAAACGAAGAGGTGGAAAAAAACTATCTACAGCATCTGAACAGCATCTGACAGTTATGTCAAAAGAAAAGGAAACAAATGCAGATACAGGACCTGTGAGATCTGGCCTTTCTGCCAGATCCATCTACTTTCCTACTCTTCTTACTTGTAATCTGACAAAAGAGAGAGTTACAGTAGTGAGTGTCTGTAATTGGTGGAGGCTCTGTCATGGTTAGTGACTGCATTTCATCCAGTGATGTTGGGAATTTTGTTAAAATTGATGGAATTATGAACACTGAAAAGTACCATCAGATTTTGATCCACCATGCAATACCATCTGGAAAGCACCTGATTGCCAATGGCTTAATTTTTCAGCATGACAATGATCACAAAAACAAATTACCAATGCAGTGAAAGCATACCTGGATTAAAAAACACACAATGAAACACCATCAGTCATTGATTGCACTCCCCAGTGCCTGGACCTCAACTTTATTGAAGCAGTGCGGGATCATCTTGACTGAGAACAAGGCAGCAGACATCCAAGGAAGAGGTTTGAAGTGGCCTTTAAGAAGCCCGGAGAACTATTCCTGAAGACTGCTTAAAGAAATTAAAAGAAAGCTTGCCATTGAGTTAAGGCTGTGTTGAAGTGTTGTTAAACTCATTAGAATTGTACAAGCTCGGTTTTTGCCTTACACATACTCTATTTCCATGCATGTTTGCAGGTGTTTTAATGAATTGGTGCTCCTATTTTTCCATTGGTGCTCCTATTTTTCCATTTTCCTAGCAAAATATAAAGAAATGAGGGGTGACTTTATACTTTTGCACAGTACTGTACAGTTCTATTACAGATGGGGATGTTTTACACATGTCAGCCTGTTATGAGCATATAGTTATTGCTTGAAACTCTGTGTTAATTACAGAGGTCTGTAGAAGCTGCCTTTCCTCTCAGTGGGAATCCTATTTGTTTGCTCCAACCGTGCGTTACTGTTCCGAAAGGAAATATATTATTAGCAAAAAAAATGTTAAATGTGGCATTTTTTAACTCACAGGGACTACCTGAGGACTGTGTAGAATTTCAATTACTTCTGATTGTAGCTGTGATTTGTTGTGGTGGTGGTGGTGATGAGGAGGAGGAGTACAAAGAGAGGCGCAAGGATGATGATGATAAAGATGATAATGATGGCACTCATAATAGTGGTGCTGGTGGTGGTGATGGTGCTGGTGATGACAGTTGTGATTGTGATGAGGATGTTCACGCTGAAGGTCATAACAATTACTGAAGTTGTTTTGATGTCTGGCGGCGTGTTCAGGAACTATTTCGGTGAACAGCGTAAGAACAGCATACACGGCCCCAGGAGACAGTGAAATCCTCGACCTGGATGACACCTTGTACCTCGGAGGTTTACCTGAGGATCGCGCTGGACTCATCTTCCCAACAGAGGTTTGTGTGCTTATATGATAAGCATTCTAGCTCAAATAATTAAAAGAAAATTTCCAGCAAACATCAAACCTTTGATTCCTCACTTTTTCCTGTGTTTTAATATAGTCAGTGTGGGTGTTTAGGACTGGCAGATGATGTCTAGATGATGCTCTAGTAAAGTGTGGCAGTTGCAGACAATAATGAATAACCTAAACCCTCCATATTAAATTTTTTTTACCTACATTAACAGAATGTCTGATTCTGCCGGCAATTTACTTACAATATGCAGATTTTTTCTTCTTTTTTTGTAACATTGACAAAGTTAATTTCAATAAAGTCCAGCATTCCAAAGCTGGATGAGAATGTGCGAGAGATCTGTTAACAACTCGTGTGCAGCCTGTTACTTGTAATCGGACAAACGTGTAGGTTTTACGCGTGTTTCTCCCAGGAAACAGCATGACATCACAGACCAACGAGAAGCAGTGGAAGTTTTCTGCGGTAGAATCGGAGGCGTTGGAGGAGGTGTTTCACAAGTTCATTAAAATACATCAAAACAGCAAGGTCCCACTTCTTACAAAGAAGCAACTTTAACACCATTGTGGGCACAGTAAAAAAGTGCCATGCAGAGAGGAAGTTTAAAATAGATGCTATGACCTAAAGAGGTACACTAAAAAGAAGTCATTGTTTATAGTGCTTGTATGGTTGGCAGTGATCTGGGGGAGAAAACTGTGTGCTGTCCATGGTCCTGAAATGTGAAAAAACAGCAGGGAGTTTGAATGTCATGAAGCTGAATTTTGGGTGGCACAAAGCCTTAAAAGGATTTATGAAAAATTAATCTTTTGAATTTTAAATCAAGAACCAGAGGGCGAAAAATAAAAGTTTGAAAGAAACATTTTGGTTCCACCTGCATTGAATGCTTTCTTATAGTTCAAGGTTTCAGGTCGTTTTTGATTTCCTCCAGCAGATTACGAAATAATTTGCCATGGCAATCAGCATGTCTTCACTTCTCCTGGCATTCACATATATTAACACAATTGGAGAAATTTCTTTAGCTTGCAGCATGTGCTCTCTGTTCTTGGCAACATCTAACCTTGTCAAGCACAGAGTGACTTAACATATCCTTTTTTTATTTCTTTTGCTGTCTTTCACCTCTTATTGTTAGTAATTTGGTAGTATTTTAACTCCAGGGTAAAACTGACCGTAAGTCTCCAGTACTTAATCAATAGTGATTTAATTTACTGACCACAACTTACTGAGTGAATTTACTGAGCAACAACTTACTGAGCACTTGTGTCTGCTAATCGAAAGGTCGGCGGTCCCTAGCTCTTCCTGCCCACATGCCGTAGAGTATTTACCAAAGACACTGAACTCCAAATTGCACCCACCAGAGTATGAGCATGTATGTGAAAGTTAGAAAAACGTAAGGCATAGACTAAAGAGCTGCATGAATGGGTGAATTGGGCTGGTAAAATTACCATTTAAAACATATTCCCAAATATACAGATTATTTGATTATTATGTTCTTGTTTTTGTTGTTTATACTTCTTTCTCCTTTTGGCATGGACATGAAATTTTCATTTGTTTTTCCTGATGTTTTATCAGTTAATTGAGAAAACAACTGGCGGGCCTATAATTGAAATTGATTTTAAAAAATTATATTTGGGGAACCTTTTATGTTAACAATAATAATAGGTATATAAAAAAATATTAAACTAACTTTTAAAAAAATGCAGCCTATGCATTTTGCAGTCTTGGAGCACAGATATGCAACCAGTGTTTAGAGAATGATTTTCAGCAAAAGGTTTTAGTAATTATAGATGAAACAACCAAGTTTAAACTAATTTTTTGTTTTTAGATTAATACCTTTTAACATGATGTAGTGCTTTGTAAAAAAAAAAAAAAAAAAAAAAAAAAAAACATTATTTGTTTGTATTTAGTTTTGCAACACACAATGCAAGAGTTTTGACAAATATCCAGTAGTCATGACTCAACACTGGCATTCTCTTCTTCAGGTGTGGACGGCGCTGTTGAACTACGGGTACGTAGGCTGCATCAGAGATCTATTTGTGGACGGGCAGAGCAAAGACATCCGGCGGCTGGCTGAGGCCCAGAGGGCGGTGGGAGTGAAGCCCTCATGCTCCAGAGAGCCGCCCAAACAGTGCCTGTCCAACCCCTGCCAGCACAACGGTATCTGCAGGGAGGGCTGGAATCGCTATGTGTGTGACTGCTCTGGGACGGGCTACCTGGGACGCTCCTGTGAGAGAGGTGAGAATAACAGGGTAGGAGGCTGGGGACGAAGAGCAAGAGAAATGCTAATGTCTCCTTTTCACAATGGAGATGAGTAAGAGGGTTAATTAAAGTCAATGCACAGCCACATTGGGTGAAAACTTAATAACATGTCATGATGCAAATTGTAGTCATCATGACAGCTTTGTCATTTGCTTTTTTGCCTGAGAACACTGAGTAATGCCAAAGGCATGAGTGACAGATGATGTGGGGTGGAAGTACAGAAGTCTTAAGATCAAAAATAAATCAGCTGCTGAGAATATGTTGTGATCATTTGGTTGTAAACATTTGTGACTTTGAATTATGCTTTTTCACTCATAGCAGATTAAATTAGTGTGATAGGTGCATTAAAAAAGGTGCACTCGTAAAATAAAACAGTAGATAAAAATGTGACTAAAGCATTATTTCATTTTTTTTAATGCTGAAATCAGATGTCCCGATGTGTTTACTTTGCACTAAATCCCTGGTGATGGAGTGTAGGAAGCTGAAAATAAAAAGAGGAGTAGATACTGTATGGATAGGTGAAGATATAAAATGAAAAAAATTTGTCTGCTAGCTCACCAACAAAAATAATAACGGTGCAGGTTTTCTATCTTTGGCTGTATTTTTTGTTTATTTAAGAATACACATTTTCTGTACCAAAGAAAGAGTAGTGGGAAAGGAGAGAGGGAACAGAGGTCGAGGAGAAGAGGCACTATAGGAGTGCTATGGATGCAGTGACTGGGAATCAATGGGAGAGGAAGTGAGCAGAAAGCAGGGAGCAGGAGCTTGTGACAGAGGAAGGTGGACTCACCGGGCTGGAACCGCCATATGACAGCGGGTGAGGAGATGAGGAGGAATGGGAGATGGGAGAAGAAAATCTGACAGAGAGAGAGAGAGTTATGAGAAATGGTATGAGACCAGGGCAGGGGAGAAATGGAAAGCAGGAAAGATTGGCAGAGGGACTGATACAGGCCTGTTTGAAGAACCGAGATGGGAGTCAGACAAGAAGAAGAGAAGAAATGTTGTTTGTGCCATAACCGCTGATGCGTCTCAAGTGATGATTGTACTATCATCTAGCAGGAGATATGCCCATGCAGACTCACACACAGGCTTTCTGAAAGGAGTTGATATGAAAATGTTTTATTCCATAGGACAAACATCCACAGTGTGTATGTTTATCATAGCAATGCAGCATCTATTGCACTCTTTTCCTTAGCTCTGTGTATATCTTACTTCATCCCACTCTGTGTGCACTGAGGGGTCACTAACTGGTGGTTCAGTGGATTAAAGGAAGCCCAGATGGAGAAGCAGATGGAGAGAGTGATTGGCCATGTTTATGCCTTCTACCTGCGGTGTCTCCCTCCCTTTTTTCCCCTCCCTCGTTCTCTCTCTCTCTCACTCCTTTGTTCCCCCTCTCTCTTCATTAATGAACGAAGATGCTCGCCACGCTCTGGCTCCGAGATTACTTTTATTTTTTAATGACACATTTTAATGGCGAGTATAATGGGAGTAGTAAAATGACGAATTTGAATTTATGGCTAAGAATTATTACTTTTCAGTCAAAAAGATGACATGTCAAGATTTTCTAGGATAAATTGTGCTTTTTTAAATGTCAACAGGGGTTGATACTCACATCACCCTGCTACTAGGGCGGTGTGCGTGAGTGTGTGTGAACCCGTTGTCAAATAGTGGCTATTATATTTTTATTGTTACACTGTGACCATTGTGCAAATGTTAGCAGATGTTTAGCCTGGTTTTTATTTATTGAAATGTTTTGGGGAGGGGGGGAGGGGGGGTTCAGTTGCAGATAGTTTAGTTCATATTAGTATTAGAGTACAAGTGCTTGAATCCCAGTGATGTAGATATCCTGAGCCCAATACCTTGTGTTGGATGTGTCGACAAAGTGACTTAAAGTAGCCTCACATGTTTTTTACTTAACAACTTTGCAAGAACAAATCAAGTTGGAAATGAGGGTAAGAAAGTTAGAAGGCATTGAGAGATATGCCGGGATCTGATTTTGGGATTTTCGGGGGATCGATGACATGAGAAGAAAAAATGCAGAATGCGGCTGGTCTTATCCTTTACTTATTCTGTTTGTATGGTCCATCTGGTGTGTGCTACAGGCGTCAAATGATGCAACAGTATGTGACACAGCCAGCGTGCATTGTATCGTCAGTCTTTTTCTTTCCCCAGCATGAACGGGCTTCCATACTTTTCTTCTCACCAACCCTCTATCCTCTGTTTGCCTGGTAGTGAGTCAGGTGCTGTGATGAGGAAAATTTAGTCAGCTGTCTCCCTTATCAGAAACGTGTTCATGTGTGTGCATGCGCAGGGGCGGGTGTATGTGTGGCTGTTAGTTATGTTATGTGTGATATAACAGGCCAACCACCTTCTTTTTTTCCTCAAGTTAATGAGGGTTCATTTGCATTTTAGCCAGGAGCTTCTCTCCCTTTCCCCATCCTCCTTTCTCTCTTTCTTGCTCCCCCCCCCCCCCCAGCCCCACTCTCACTTTACTAAACCCCTCTCTGTTCACACTTAAATTCACTCACTTATTCTGACATGCACGCACACACACGCACACTGTCTCTCTCTTTCCCTCCTTCTCGGCTCATCAGTATTCATGACGCCTTCCTCTCTTCCTGTTCTCTTGTTTTTGCCTTGGCTCAAACCGTCTCCCACAGAAACAGGGAGAGTGAAAAGGGGAGAGAAGGCAAAGGAGGAATGGAGTGGAGAGATATAAGAAGAAGGGAAGAAGGAGGAGAGATAAAGACACAGAGGCATGGAGAGTGTGTTTAGCTGTGTATGTAATTGGCCAATAAAAAATAGGGTCCTCAGAGGTAAACAGTTTAGCAGTCGGGGATTGGCCCCAGCAGGAAGCAGGGAGAGAAGATTATGAATATGTAAATGAGTATGCAAAAGACATTAAAGCAGGTTCACCTGAGCTTGTTACATTATGACTCCAGGGTCTGAGATGTCAGTGACGATGGCTAACACATTCAACACCATGCATTCTGATTGAACCGGATAATAGGGCCAGCCAACCAGCTGCGGCTATTTTTACATACTCCTCTCAAAGGCGGAGGGAGTGATGATGAATTAAGAGTGGAAAGCGATGGGATCATTTTGTAGAAAGGTTTTCAACATGTATTGGCGGGGGAACCAGCAAAAGTGTAACCACGCAGTAACATACTTTGTCATGTTTAAATCTGATTCATTCAGCGTCAGATTGCCTTTCCCTCCACCCACCTCATGTGTTTTTTCCTTGTCAATCATCCTCCTTTTTTCTCTTTCTACCCACCTCACCCTCCTCTGTCGCCATCTCTCTCTTCCTTCTCCATATCTCTCTTTCTCTCTCTCTCTGTGGATCATGTGCAGATGCAACTATCCTGTCGTACGACGGCAGTAAGTTTATGAAGGTGCAGTTGCCTGTGGTGATGCACACCGAGGCGGAGGACGTCTCGCTACGCTTTCGCTCCCAGCGGGCCTATGGCGTTCTCATGGCAACCACTTCCCGTAATTCCGCAGATACCCTTCGTTTGGAGCTGGATGGGGCCCGTGTCCGACTTACTGTCAACCTAGGTACACAGATGTTCACAAACACATAGAATCTCAAGCATTACTTTAATTACCTGTCAAGGGAATGCAGCTGATACTGGCCTCTTGGTAATTTCTTGCATAGAAATGTCATTAACTGTTGATTAATAACTTTTTGTCCCGGTAAACTCAAAGGAGCCCTATTATGCTTTTCTTATTTTCTGTCATATATACATATATGCTGTTGCGATGGCCAAAATTTAGTGCTCACCGTTATGGCACACCACTCTAGTGTGAGCACAGAAGCCCTACCTGACTGCTATTGTTTGTGAGGGGCAGCCAATCAAAAGAAAGTATTTTTGAAGAGAAGGAAAAGAGAGGTAAAATGGATTGTTTTGGGAAATGGGTAAACCGGGGGACTGTGCAAAAGTTGAGTATTAGATAAAGGAACACAAATTTGAAATGTGAATCATGCAGAACTCATTCACTACCTAGAGTAATGGAAAAGTAGAGCACCAGAGTCCGAGGCTAAAAATATATAGCTGGAAATGAGCATGAGAGGTCCCTTTTAAATTAAAATTCTCAGTAATTCCAATAAATATTTCAGCTAATTTTGCTGCAAGTATGCACAAGAGATGGATTTCACTGCTTCAGCAGATATGTTGCACAGATTACATGCACACATGCAAATATAAACAGCTAAAGGTTATTGGTTTTGTGTTGAACAGAGGGTCAAGCCTCAAGCTGCATTCTCTGCTCACTCCCAGCAGACCTGTGCATCCCCAACACCTTCAACAAACAACACAAACGCACACGCACATGAATACTTTGCACATTTCGCAGCCTGAGATAACTGCTAAGCACTTTTTCAGCCTCATTTTTTCCACAGTCACACACTTTCACGTGAATTCATTTACATGCTAACACACACATCCTTACAGAGGGGTGCATGTGTTGGTCTCTGGTTGTCTGCAGCCACGTCTTTTCTGTGGTTGACGCCACTCGACACACCAAGGCATCATGGGGTTTTTTTTAAAAAAAGGTACAGGGGCTGAATCTTCCAACCATTTACGGAGATTCGCGCTCTGGATAGGCGACAAAAATTATGGGATGTGTTCAGAGTCGTTAGACAAAACTGACACACATAACCCATCACAGTCTACCCACGCTTTTTATTGGTGACTGAAGCTGTCGCTCAGGCCAGAGCAGCCAATGAGCACACCAGTCATGCTGTGACACACCGCTCTCTTTATTGTGCTCAAGGTAAAAATCCATCAGTCTTTATTCAGATTTTTCCTTTTATTGGCTACAAAATAAAAATCGAAGAAACTGCATTTGCTGCACATTGTCCAGGTCCAGCTTGTGGTCCTGTGACAAACGAGGGGCGTGTGTTTTCTCAGCATTGTGTGCGTGTTTGTATATGCATGCAGGGTGTGTCGATGTGTGCATCCCCAGGGCGTGGAGAGTATGTGTATGTGTGCAGCATTAACCCTCTGCTCTGCTCTCCCTCCAGACTGTATCAGGATAAACTGTACAGCCAGTAAGTGATCCTCCATCTCACCTAACTCCCCCCCCCCCCTTTCCTCTACTTCCTCAGAACGTGTGTGCGCCGTTGTGTGTATGTGCTTTTATAAATGTGTGTGGCTGTTTTTCCACGCTGTGTATCATGTCAGTTCATTTAATCTTCTTTCAACATATTTTTGTACCATTTGTCTATGTGCAGATATGTGTGTGTGTGTGTGTGTGTGTGTGTGTGTGTGTGTGTGTGTGTGTGTGTGTGTGTGTGTGTGTGTGTGTGTGTGTGTTTGACGGGGGAGGTGCACATATGCGTGCGATGTTCAGCTACACTGCAGGAGAGGTGCGATTTTTGCTGAGGGCCAGGGTTTTCCAGGTCGGCCATTTTAGCAAAGAGGGATCGATGGCAGAGAGAGAGAATGAGAGAGGATGGTGGGGGTTGAAGGAAGGAGAAAATAAAAGAAAGAGGAGAAGAAGAAACCTTGTTTAAGGCGTTTAAGTAAAATTAGGTGTGCTGATAAATAAGAGGTACGGAAGTAGAGAGTGGAAGCTGGTGGATGAATACAACTTAGAGCTTCAGGGTAATTACTTCTCCTTCATGCCGGAGACAAAAGACGTGTTATCCCTCTGTTTCTCTCTGTCGCACCTTCATCCCGACGTCTGTTGGGTTGTTTTCTTTGTTTGCTTGTTGTTTCTCTCTAAACTGTACATGAGGGATTTTTGGGTAGTGTTTCGTTTAGTGGGTTTTGGCGTGTGTGCTTGTGTGAGTGCCTTTGCATTCTGTAGTCTTTTCATTGCCCATCTGTGTGTCTGTGTGTGTGTGTGTGTTTTCTTTAGTGTGTGTTCCTGTTCATGCTGCTGTGAGTGGAGCTGAATCCCTGATGAAGTTTAATTCCCTCACGTGGAGTTTCTCTTTGTCACGACCACAGAGAAAGCAGGAGAGTGAGAGAGAGCGAAAGAAGCGGATGCTCTGTGACGGCAAAGAGGTGGTGAAATGGACGACTGCTGTTGCCATAGAAACCCTACTAGCCACACAGCACTGTTGCTATTCCGCATGTCTGCTGGCCAATTTTAGACCAGTTGTCTCAATGAACATTTTAGTAGGCAGCCACTTTTCTGGCACACCGTGTGCATACAATAAATTATACATATGATATTCAAGGGGGAAGGGGGGGGGAAATGTATTTAACAGGCAGGCGCCAGTGAAATAGTCCACTCAGCAGTCAAATAAAAGCCTCGGCATGGGAGAGATTTGAGGCGTATCCTTCAGAAAAGCCATTTGTTATTTGGAGCTAATGAAATATGAAACACTTTTTTTGTTTGTTTTTGTTTTCATTGTCCTGCTTTTATAATGTCTCGCATGTCATTTGGCTTGAATTATATTTTCCAAGCAACAATCAGCCTCCCTTATGTTTTTTTTGTTTGAGTCATTTCTCATCTTTTGCTTTAACCTCACAGGCTGTTTGCTGACCGCCACAGCCTTCACTAGTAACTCACTGAATGGCTTTTTAACGCTGACCCAGAATAGGTGCGTGTGTGTTTCTGTGTGTGTGTGGGTGTGTGTGTGGGTGCATTTGTCTCTCCCTCCCAGGTTAACACAGATCACTGCTTCACTGTCACATCAGTCTGCTCGTTTTTTGAGTATTCAGTTACTACTCAAAAAACTCCACGCATACACACATGACGCACATACATGCACATACTCTTTCCCTCACTCAGTGCAAGGCAATGATCCATGGTAACAGGATGAGATGCTCATGCCCAGAGCACAGCTGAGTCTCCTCAGGGGAACCCTCTGTGCTCTCCGAGTGCACCAACACACTCTTTTAGCTTCACAATTGCACACACACATTTCACACCACATCCATTTTGATTGACTTAATTATGTTTGCGTGTCGGCAGCCTGTACATCCACATTTCTTTACCTCTCTACCTGTGTTCATATGTGTGTGTGACTGTGTGGGACCGTATGTGTGTGCCTGTGTGCCTCCGTGATTGATGTCGGCATGCTTGACATTTTCTGCAGCAGAATTCGTTCGGGTCAGTTTACTTCTCACCTCCCCCGTCATTACCGCCTATAGGTCACTGTAAGCAGACTCTCAAAGCAAGTAGAGGGAAGGGGAGTATGTGTAAGTGTATGCGTGTGTGTGTTGGGAGGTAGTGGGAGCTGCGCTCAAGGTTGGTGGGGTGCTTGTAAAGAGTAGAAGCAAGGGGACACTGAGGATTGGGGAACAGTCAGCCTGTCAAATGTGTGCAGTCAACTATGTGAAGATATGAGCTGGTAGATGAGCAAAGAGAGAGAGAGACATCACGAGAGGACAGCTCAGCTTCTTTCATTCTGCAGCACATCAGCACCTTGGAGAGCACGCTGATGTTCCACTGTGTGTCTAGTGCCACCATGAGGCTGACTGCAGCATTGCATAAGCAAATCTCCTACATTCAGGCACCTGAACAAGTATAAGTGTGGAGGCGAGAGGGCTGTTGGGTGGTCAAGGGGGTCTGAATTTGCTGTCTGTGCATGTGTGGGTTGTAGGAGAACGTCATGGCGGTGTGATCTGTCCACAGATGGATTGTCTCAGCGTGGGCCTGTTGTGACTCACAGTCTCCAGTCTTAGACACCCCCAACATCCATTTATGTTAATCCTTCTGTCTGTCTGTGTCACGTCATCTGTCTCTCTTGTAAATCTGCAAAGAAGCCTGTCTGTCTATATGTCTGTTTGTCTGGAAAGAGTGCGTTAACACTGAGGTGTTTGTCTCCCCAGGGTATGAATGGGTCCTTCCCCTGCTACTATTAGCTTCCATTTTCTCAGTTTCTGTCCTTAATTTTTTACTCAAACTACCTGGCTCTCTTCTTCTCCTTCTTCTGGTTCTTTCTCTGTATCTGTTTCTCTTTCTGTCTCTCTCCTCATTTTTATGCAATATGTTAATGGTGCTCTGGGCTATGTGTAGGTAAAGGCCCAGAGACCATCTTTGCTGGGTCAAACCTCAATGATAATGAGTGGCACACGGTGAGGGTAGTCCGGCGTGGCAAGAGTCTCAAACTCACCGTGGACGACCTGCAGCCTGCTGAAGGTAACCACAGCAGCCTGACTTATTTTTTGTTTTCTCCCCATAAAATGACACTTTTTCCAGGTCTTAAGTTGGAGTGTAGACATCCACTTGAATTCTGTGTTGAACATTAAGGGGTTTATTTCTTTTTTAGAGAGCATCTGTACCTGAAAGCAATCATACTGAATTGTGATTGTGGTCATGATAGTGTCTACTTTAGTATTAGTCTGTCTTTTATTCATAGTGAGGATGTTGAATAAATAATATTTTTAGTTTTAGTGTTGAACAGTTCCACCTGAAACCCACCTTTCCAAAGCCCTCACCTCTTAAGTTTACCCCGCCACCAGGTCAGATGGCGGGTGACCACACCCAGCTGGAGTTCCATAATGTGGAGACGGGCATTGTGACCGAGAAACGCTTCATGCCTGCCGTGCCCTCCAATTTCATCGGCCACCTTCAGGGCCTGACGCTGAACGGCATGCCCTACATTGACCTGTGCAAGAACGGCGACATTGACTACTGCGAGCTCAATGCTGTTATCGGTTATAAGAGCATTGTGGCCGACCCCGTCACCTTCCGATCCCGCTCCAGTTTTGTCACCCTGCCCACGCTGCAGGCCTATTACTCCATGCATCTCTTCATGCAGTTCAAGACGACGTCCCCAGACGGTCTCATCCTCTTCAACAGAGGAGACGGCAATGACTTCATAGTGGTAGAGCTGGTTAAAGGGTGAGCTGGACAATAAGTTGTGTGTGATTTACCTTAAGTCAGTCATCGTCAAATAAAATATAAAATATTACTCATAAAAGGCAGTTTTACTTGTTCATGTTAATGTTTGTCCTGCAGAAATTTATAATGTACTATTAAGATCGTCCTCGATGAACAAAAAAATAAAATTTCTTGACTTTAAGGTTGAAATGGGCTGTTAAGTGTACGATATGAAAGCAGCTCTTTTTTTATTCTTGTAATTAAGCAGATAATAATGCCCCGGAGCAGATGACCCTGTGTTGTTCTTCATCACACGTACGATTAATTTCCCTTTTCACTTCTCAGTTATTTAATCCCCTCCCCTCTCTTTTTCTTTTTCCTTCTCTAGCTACCTTCACTACATCTCTGACTTGGGCAACGGAGCACACCTGATTAAGGGCAACTCTAACAGTCCTCTTAATGACAACCACTGGCACAACGTGCACATATCCAGAGACACTAACAATCTCCACACAGTCAAGATTGACACCAAAGTCACCACACAGACCACCATGGGTGCCAAGAACCTTGACCTAAAGGGTACGCAAAAATAAAGGCATTCAAAGTTAGATACAGAAGCTGACACGAGATAAATCTTAATTATCTTAATCTGACCTTTATCAGGTAAAATTCTTTGCATTATTAATGAGACCGTATACCGTAATACGCGCACCTCTTTTTGTTCAAAACACAAACTAGCTGTTTTTTTGTGGAGGTTGTGTGCCAGACTACTTCTGAGTCAATGAAGTTGGAGGTGTTGTTACCTTGAGCAGAACCAGGCTAGCCGTATCTCCCTGTTTCCAGCCTTTGTAGTAAACAAAGTTCAGTCAGACAGCTCACGTTTAAACTGATTTGTTACAGCAGCAGCATGCAGCTTGGCAGACACTCTCTGAGCTCATCACTCCCATTGAATATGTTAAATATAAAATTGGGAAGTGATGAGTAAACATCCCCCCGGAGTCTACAGGTGCATGCTGGGATGGTGAAGGGATTGCAAACAGCAGACAGTGATGTAGGGCAGTAGTGGCACTGACATGTCAGAGGGAAAGGTAAGAAATTTTGTAGCTTAAACAGACTACCAAATTGGGAGGGTGTGTTTGGTATATGATGTGAGGAGAGTTATGTTTCGTGTACATGAGGCAGCGCAGATCCAGTAGTCTGCCCGAACCAGCTTCTGGAGGTAGCTACTTATTACCATACAGATATGAGAGTAGTGTCTTTTTTTATTCTAACTCTAATTAAGAAAGCAATTAAACACTTTTATAAAAAAAAATATTAAAGGGTAAAAACATGCAAAAACAATTAACCTAGTGTAATTTATCAAGCTAAATTAAATTGGTACTATATATAACTAACTGACTAACTGAAGATATTTGGCTGAGTTCACTGAGCTTGTGATAAAACTGCTATGTGATTAGATCAATTAGTTGATAAAGTAATTTATAATTTATTGCAATTAAATTATTGATGCAAAACTAGACAGTTCATGTTTGCTTTGTGAAGCTGCCATTCACTATATTGCTCCTCGACAGGTGATCTGTACATCGGGGGCGTTTCCAAAGAGATGTACCGAGACCTGCCTAAGCTTGTCCACTCTCGTGAGGGATTTCAGGGTTGCTTAGCAACAGTCGATCTAAACGGACGGCTCCCGGACCTTTTGGCTGATGCCTTAGCAACCATGGGACAAGTGGAGAGGGGCTGTGAAGGTGAGGTGCAGACAAAACGGCAGATCTGCTCCAGCCCCGTGTCCCAACTGCTTTTTCTTTCAGTTTTCATTTAAATCATGCTCTCTGTTATTAGCATAACCCACTAACCCAGCTCCTGGCCTGTTAGATGTAAACTTTACTCTCTTTCTTTTCATCTCCTCCTCAGTCTTTCTGCACATTGTGTTTTCTCTCTCTGATCCACTCTTTCAGTAGTTCACAGGCATCTGTGTGCATTGACTAACCATCTAACTTAATTTGCTTGTTTGCTTTTTTGTTTGGCTGACAAAAGTTACATTGATGAAAGCTGACTTGCAAGGTATATCGCTTTGTGCGAGCATGTAAGAGACACTTGTGTGTGTGTGATGCTGAGGAAATGTGTGTGCGTGTGTGTGTGTGTGTGTGTGTGTGTGCGCGCGTGTGTGTGTGTGCGTGTGTTTAAAACTACCCAGTGGTGTCCAGTGTTGTGTGGATCCCAGTGATCCAGAGTCAAAGGTCAGAGGAGACCTATCCTCTCCTAGCCACCGTAGTGATTTCATCACAGTAGCAACATTACCACTGCTTGACTTGAGTTGACCACAGCTCCACCACCTTGCAGCATGCTCTCTAACCCCTCCTACTGACTCCTAACCTGAACTTCAATGCTCCATTTGTGAATCATTTCACACTCTTTCCTCCTTGCCTTGTGTTGAGGGCAACGAAGGAGAGCTAAGTTTAGCACTTTGACATTCTCCTCCTCCTGAGTCGTTTAGCATGAAGCAGGGAGAGAATGGTGACCGACTGCTCAAGGAAGAGTATTGAGATGAAGGCCTTTAAACATAACCCTGCTCTCTTATGTTTAATTTCCCCTCCTGTCATCGCCCCATTCCTTTAACCTCACCACCTGCATGCTCTCCACATTTGGCTCTTTTTACTGAATAACACACTTTAGGTTCATTCGTGTTTATACTGGATCCTGTTAGTGTAAAGCTAAAGAATGGGAGCCTTTCCACAACATCCTAGTCTGACTAATACTACTAATAATAACGTCATTACAGCACAAAAAAAAAAATTCAACCATTTGAAACTGCAAAGTTTTTCAAGGAAATGCAGTTTAAAGATAACCACACTGTATTCTAATAATGTTGTAAACACATTGGGCTCCACACAAAACCAAATCCATGTGTCTTTTTCTATTTCCCTAACTTTTGCACCCTTCCACCCAACCACATCTGTCACTGCAGGACCCAGCACTACCTGCCAAGAAGACTCCTGCTCAAATCAGGGAGTTTGTTTGCAGCAGTGGGAGGGCTTCACCTGTGACTGCAGCATGACTTCATACGCCGGGCCACTGTGCAACGATGGTGAGTCTTTGCTTTTATGGTCTTTCCCAGGCCCAGGGGGGATTACAGTTTTTTTGGTGGTGCAGACAGCTCAAGTGTAGAGTTTGTTATCTGCTGTATTCAAAGTAGATACCAACTTGAAAAACGTTATCTACCAGCATTTGGATCATGCTGGTTTAATCATGCATTTGCCTTTTGTTAGCAGGTTTGTTATCTGATTTAACCGAGTTAGGTGAATCACAGCGGCTGACTCTCTAAACTGCAAGAAATAAACCTAATCAAATCTTCACTGTGGTGCAGAACTGCAGATGTGAAAAATGCTGCAGTCGGAGGATTTGCTTTGAAACACCAAATCACAGCATCATCTTGTGCCTTTTTTCTTAGCCTCCACAGGAGGGCACTGTCAACTGTTGATTTTGATATTGTACAAAAATACCAATCCCTCAACTGGCTGTTCTATAGCGTGTCTATGTGTAACATTAGATTAAAAATGTCTCCACGCTCCATAGCTTTAAACATTAATTCATCCTCCAGAACCTTAGAAGAGAGATATATGTAGGTTTTTAAGTCACCCTATGAGTCAAACAATTATATGATTTGTTATTTGGTTGAGTCACTTATACAGTCAGCCTCCTGCAGTAATGGTGATAAGTAATTTGGGAAACAGCCTGCAGAAGGACTTGTCAGAATAGAAAAGGCCAGTCAGCTGTGACATTTTAAGTTTTTTGTTATTATTTTCCAATATGCTCCTTGTGTTTAAAAGATTTAGCAAAACGTAGATTTACCAGCTGGAGTGGTCGACCTGTGATGGCAGATAACACCATCACAACACACAGATTTACCTGTAATTACATTTTTTTTTATCTGTGTCGACCAGCTGGAACCACTTATATCTTTGCCCGTGATGGAGGCTTGGTGATTTACACGTGGCCCCTAATGAGCGTCCCAGCACCAGGGCTGACCGGCTTGCCCTCGGGTTCAGCACTCAACAGAAACATGCCATTCTGCTTCGGGTGGACAGCGCATCCGGCCTGGGAGACTACCTTCAGCTGCAGATAGTAAGTACAACAATTTGTCAAGGGTTATGTGATTTATCATTCTCATGTAATATTTCTTGTTCATTTAGTCAGCTATTGCTACAGTAACCACACTTGTAATTAGATCTGTGTGCATTCAATATCTATTAACAGTATTCACTCTTCATCATAATACGATGGTCCACCAGTCCAAATGACACATGTGATTATGGCAAAACCTTTACAGATTGTGTATTTTCCTTGTTTAAACCAAAAAGACTTGTTATGAATTCTCATAAGGAAATTATATCTCACTATGAAAGAATTGGACACGTTTATGCCTCCCTTCCAGTAACAGAATCTATGTGTTTATTGATTTCGGGCTGCATAATTACATTAATTGATTTTTAGTGTAAAAATTAGTGATCATGCATAAAATGGACCTAATATACTAATTTCCAGCTCCTTATTTATATTATAGAAGGCTTCTATGAAGTACCTCAGTTCAACCAACAATCTGGTAATGTTCTCTCTTTAAGTCAACTTTCTTCTGATTGGCTCTCTCACAAACAGAAGGTTTGGAGAGCCACCTGTCCGAGATGACTATATCAGGGATATCCCCCATAAAAGTAGAAACAACTGTCTTTAGCTGAGTGTTAAGAGCAGTATGAAGCTTTAGCTTTGGGATCATGAGGATTCCTTGTTCATAGCCTGACTTCATTATTTGAAACTTGGGCCATGTTTATGACCGTGAACTATTGTATCAGTATGTATAGGACAGAAAATAAGAAAAAGCACAACATGTTCTCTTAAAATGATAATTAAGTATAAATTAAGGCCAACAAAACTGCATTCAGCTGTGTATTTTACTGAGGGTCTTGGTGCCCTCAGTGATCAACCTTGTCCCAGCAAGCTCTCATAAACTTTCACTTGTACAGTCATAACAGGCACATGGACATTATTAAACATCCCAGCATTGGGTACTTGACAAGTGGTGAGCAATACCTCCTGAAATAAATTCTCACATTTATCTCTACGATGGTTGATAACACCTTCACAAGATTTCACATCCTCACAATCGAGCTTTTACTTGTTGCACGGTAAAATATCAGAAAATTGTGAAATATCACTGAGCAGTTTCAGTTTGAAGCATTTGTTTGCTCAAATAGCACTGTTACGATCATTAAAATAAGCCATCCATGATTGCTATAGCTGTTATTTTATGTCATCATTGGTATATTTTAGAATATAAAACAACTTTATTTTGGCAGGGAACTGATGTCATCCTCGAGACCAAGGATCTCAAAGTCATTTTACATTGAGGACCACATATGGCTCATGTCGATTTTAACTAGGCTTTATGTTAGTGTAAATAACTTTAATTACACATTTAAGCCCTGAGATATCTTAATATAAAAACAGAAGTGCAACAGTATGTCTCAGTCTTTCTACAGGATAAAGAAATTCAGCTGTAGTAAATGGAAGGATGTGTAGAATTACAGAAAAAGTTGGTTTTGTTAACTTACAAAAATGTTATCTTTTTTAACTCCTGACTCGTTGTAAAAACGAACAAAAAAACATAACATAAATTATTGTAGTCAATAGTTTAAAAAACAGGACATTTTCTGTCATTTAATTGTTAATCTGTTACTATAGTATAAATGTCCGTGGTCTTAATCATGAGGAAAAAGTGTGAAACTTATGAAAATACAGTTAAAAGTCCAAAATGTATATCCTCCTCCAAAACTGTCCACTGGGCCAGATTGGAGTTTTTCCTTGGCCATTATGTCTGACAATTCTGTCTAGACTATGACTGGAATGCGAAAGACTGATTCCTTTACTGATCCAAGATGAAGTTGGAAAACAGCATAACTTGTCACTAACCTGAGCAGATTTTGATCCAGGTTCAAAGGTCATCTACCCAAAGCCCAGTTCCATCTCAGCATTGATTGAATAGTTTTATCATTCTGAGTAAACAATTGAAGTTATTTGAATCAGTTGCAGCTGCTGGTTAAGCAGGCATGGGCCAAGTACTTCCTGTTAAAAGGGAGTTTTTCCTTCCCACTGTCGCCAAAGTGCTTGCTCATAGGGGGTCATATGATTGTTGGATTTTTCTCTGTATCTTTGAAGCGCCTTGAGGCGACTTTTGTTGTGATTTGGCGCTATATAAATAATAGCAAATTGAATTGAATTGAAATTCACCATACTTAAGACACCGTTGGTTTTCATTGTCCACCCCTTTGTTTGTCTGCTTTCAACTTTTGGTTTTTGGTCAAACTTATCAGGTCCTTTTACACCATTTAATACACAAATACTTGGTCACACACACTCTGCTGTGCATACCCAAAAGACATGAAACTGGTAATATCCTGACCTTTACACATCTGATAAAATGTTGTCATACCTCTCCTCCTCCTCAGGACAAAGGCAACATTAGAGTAGTGTTTAATGTCGGCACTGACGATATCAACATCGAGGAGAGCTCCAAGTTTGTCAACGACGGGAAGTACCACGTAATTCGGTTCACCCGCAGTGGTGGCAATGCGACCCTCCAGCTGGACGACCTGCCGGTCATAGAGCGTTATCCCTCAGGTAGGCCCTGCCCCGCACGTATAGGCCCAACCCTCTGACTCATCACACCACTGCCTGTCCTGGGGGCAGTGCCAGCTATACTTTAGTCCAATTCAACTCACTTTCTAATCAGTGTTTTCTTTCAATGTTTATATTCAAACACTGAGGTTGAGACATATAATTGCAGCTTTGTTTTATGTTATTGTGTTTGAAATGAAATATGTGTGATCTGACATGAAACATGACTTTTTAAACCATAAAATGAGGTAGTTTTTACAATAGCTTGTATACTAGCCAGCTATGTTATGTTAGGCCTGTTAAATAGTGTTAAAGGTAATTTATGAAAATATTCAATACAGTTGTTTTTTCTCACCATAAAAGAAAATAATAACAGCTGGTGCATTTTTGGTCAAATAATAATTTAAAAACATGTCATATTTGGAGATAAATGTTTAACTAGAGTAAAAAATAAGAAAAAGAAAAAAGTGTATTTTGTTGAGTATAGTATTTGTTTTTATATTTGTTGGGTTTTATATTTAAAGTGGTAATCTTAGTTAGTAGTCTTTAACACAATGAGGCTTTAGGTAGCTCATAGCCAAAATGCTAAATGCTAGTTGTTGTGAGGTGTGTGTGAGTATGTAACACTAAACTCAGTCAGTCATATAGGCAGTATGTGACAGCTGTAACATTATTTCCCTGTGCTCTTGCAGATGTTAACCCCTGAAATGTCTCTTTAAATTAAACCCAATGAACAGAGAGTAAGAGTCCGCTCAGTGGAAACCTAGTGAATTCAGCTCTTCTTCTCTTCAAGCTGACCTTAACACAGTGACATGCCAACAATGAGCAGACCATTACTTTCTTTTCATTGCTGTTCTTTTTGTATCCAGCTCCTGTACCAAGTTTGGATGTGCGTAATTACTACTGTGTTTTCATCTCTAAATTAAAGGCAACATTGATAACGAGCGCCTGGCCATCGCCAGACAGCGAATCCCCTATCGGCTCGGTCGAGTAGTTGACGATTGGCTACTCGACAAAGGTAAAAACCCTGATTAAAATTCCTTAAAACTTTCAGCTTAAAAAATACAATTTGAAGACAGTTGACTTATTGTGCACCATCAACTAACATCTAAAAATCTAAATCCATAACTAAGTATTTAAAAGTTGGGCAGCTGTAGTGTGTAATACTGTGTAAACTGTAGTGCCTGTGAACGTATCTTGTTAGTGTGTATCTGATAATATCAGGTTAAAGGGACGATGGAGAGATTTAAATGTGAATAAATCAGAAAATAGAAAAGAAGTACTGATAAAAGATGCTTTATTAAATAATTTTGTTTCCTATCAAATTGTAAACGATAAAGCATTTTACTAAAGACTATATGTTGAAAAAAAATTTGTAATCAAATTAAAGTACATGCAAAGTATTGTGCCATGTAAGAATTATGTAAATTTGAAATGACTAATAGAGCAATTCTTTTTGAAAAAATGTAAAAGTTTTCCTCCTAAACTTCAGCAGAGCTCCTTAAATTAGACTCTAGTCCCTTTAACAGTGAGCAGTGCTAGAGCTTATAACCTGTGCATGCTTCATAGGGCTGTGACAACAGTTCTCTAGATCTCTGTCTCTCTGTCTGCCTGTCTGTCGCTCCTTCAAATACAATGTCGTGCAGCACAGCCATCACCATAGCAACCATCTGTCAGCCCCGTCTTCTCGGGGCCCTCTGACTCCTCTCATCTGCTCACTCTTCCTCCTCCTCCTGTTCTTTGCCTCTTCATCCTCCTCGTCAACTTCTCAGTCTCTTCACCCCCTTCTCCTTCTCTGGTTCTCCGTTCTCACTCTTATCTCTCTCAGCCTCAGCCTTCTCCACGGTTCTCCACGGCTTCGATTTTGCTCTGCCATGCATAATCTATCCCATCCTCTCACCATGGCTTTGGGGTGGTGGATTGTGTAACACTTACTTTGTGTGTATGTACGCACGTATGTGACCACTGGAATGTGTGTGTGTGTGCGTGTGGCTGTATTTGCGTGCGCCTGTCCACCTTTTTTCTATGTGTGTTTGGTTGCGGGTGTTTGTGTGTGTCTGCGTAGGCCGCCAGTTGACCATCTTCAACAGCCAGACAACAGTGCGCGTTGGTGGAGGCGAGCGAGGTGCAGCCATGTTCCAGGGACAGCTGGCTGGGCTCTACTATAACGGCCTCCGCATCCTCAACATGGCCGCTGAGGGGCACCCCCACATCAAAGTGGAGGGGAGCGCGCGTCTTGTCGGCGATATGCCATCCTCCTCGATCACTCCGCAGTCCAGCGCTGCGGCCGGAGGCAACCGTTCAGACTCCGCCCCGTCCATCAGTGACATCACAACCACCACAGCCACTAACAGGAAGCAGGGTGGAACACCGCAGGTCAGAGCACCATCAAGCTTTTCTTTGTCACCTCATGCGAGGAAAACCTATTAAATCCAATCTGTGTGGTCACATAAAGATCTGCTGTTCCAATGTAATTCCTCAGATATCTTCCTTTCGTGTGGCAATAGGTAATTAAAAAGTGGTAATTTGCTTTGATAACTTTCTTTTAGCACTCAGTAAGAGGATTAGCATGCCGCAGCCCACTAATCAAGGATGGAAAGATATAACAGGAAAAGTGGAATTGTTTTATACTCCGCTCAGAGCTCCATTCAGTTTACTCATGAACCACGTTTCATATGCAGTGTTTTACATAATAATAAGAAGCACTGGATAATACGTCAGATTTCTTCTACTTTTGACTGCTCAGTTCATTTCACCCTATCCCTAGCATCATCCCCTTTCACACCAACCCAGTATGTCCTCCTCCTCACTACATCTATTAATCTTCTCTGTGGTCATCTTCTTTTCCTCCTGCCTTTCAGTTCCATATTTAGCATACTATTATCAGAGATGGCAAAAATACAGACGTTCTTTAATGTCTGTAAAAGGTAGAGCCTCTGAAAAGTAGTTCTTTGGACAACGTTTCTACAAGCTATTTTTGTGCAAAGCTAAGTGCTATATTAATATAGTAATAAAATAATATTAGTACATGGGAATGCAGACTTTTTTCACTTTGCCTCCATACCCAAACAGAAAAATGTGTGCTGTCAGGGTTTAAACTGGAGCTCCAGGAGTCTTTCTTAATGTACAGGCTGTCATCAGCTGACCTGTCCTGCTGCTGTTGTGCTGAGGTTGACTGCTCTTTGTGGGTTTTCACAAATGAATTCAACATGATGTAAGCAGATATATTCAACAAGCTATCTTGACTGATTTCCATCCCCTACACTGACAGCATACTGTTTGTGCTGTCTTTATACAAGACAATATACAGTTAGATGGAGACTTTAGTGAATAATTCTAAGCATCATCAGCTAAAATTCAAATTAATCTCTGCTACCCTTTATGTAAGCTAACACTGACCAAGAACACCAAGCCACTGTGCTCCAGTCCAGCACAGTGCTTTACATTCACCACATTACAGTAAGCTAAACTTCTTAAACTGTCCTTACCTTCAAATATAACCTCTTTTCTTTCTCTCCCATCCTGTCTTTCTCACATCTTTCTCCATCTCTGAGTGAAATACAGTAGCTGTACTGTTAGCTAGCAGACACGCTGTGTGACAAACTGCACACAAACATTTTGTGCGTTGGCTGATATTTGTCGAGCTGATAGAAATGTTGCGTTTGAAATGAATTGCCTCTTAAAAAAAACAAAAAATAAATTTACTTCCTTTATCCTCCGTTTCCGTATTGCTAGCTAGAAGTACTGCAATCACAACTTACAGACTAGTCTTACCAGATTAGATTTAAACCCCTGAGTATAGACTATAAATGATGCATAAATTACTATAAATTTCATCTATTTGTATGCAATAAGCCCTGATGATGGATACACCCATAGGGTTATCTTTTTTTGGGTTATTCCCTCCATTGTGACTCATATCATTTTGGTGTTTGAAGGTGTGCTCTGATGTGAGGTGATATCTTCTTTCAAATGTGTTAAATATAAAGTAATGAGCCTATTTTAAAAAAAATAGACTAGTAAAGTATAAATACCTGAAAATATTAAAATATTTGTGCTTCATTACTTCCCTTCTGCCTGCTATATATTGTCCTGTTAGGGCGTGCATTACCCATCGTAGATTAAAACTATAATTAATTAGAAGCACAAGGTGGACAATGATGACTCCTCAGGGGCTACTCAAAGGCAGATGAGGACTGAAAAAAATTGGTATTTTTCTCATGCATAGCAGTAATCTGACAGGATGTATAGCATAAAAAAGTTTCCAGATAAAACTCACATGGTAAATATTATAACTACAGCGTCAGCTCCTTAGGCCCCTTGTGCATTAGGATACTCCAGCATCAAAGTCTTTCACCTGACTTTAAAGGGAATCAAAGTCTGAACAAGTCTTATCATCTATAAGTCTGCTGCAGCCACAGACTGTATATAAAAGTTGGACATAGCCACTGTGATGTCACCCTGGAGTTTCCCATTTTAAAACTTTGATTTGAGCATGTTGGCTATCCTTGGCATTGCAAGATATGGTATTCTGTAGTGCTATTTAACAGCAACAATTGCAAGGTAGATTAGACATAAAATGCCAAAAACCAGTCGAACCCTATGAGCAGCACGTGGCAATAGCAGGAAGGAAGAACTCCCTTTCAACAGGGAGAGACCTCGTGCAGAAACAGGCTCAGGAAGAGGCAGCCATCTGCCTCAGGAGTGAAAGGAGGGAATTGAAAAATTGTCTATTTAAATGAGTCTGTGTTATTGTCTTTTTACTCTAAATATGAGCCAATTTTAAAAAAAAAACATGTATTAAATAAAACTTTTGACAAGCAGTTTACAACATAAATTCATTAAATGTTCACTGAGACCATAAATTTATTTATATCATTGCAACCAAGTTAGTCGCCACCTGCTGTTCATTACAAAGAATGTAGTTTTCAGTCCTGCAGGCTATGTCCATCTTTGTATGGGGTCTATGATTGCGGCTCATGGGATATATACAAAATTTATTTAGAGTTATATATCCGCAAATAGAGGAAATAATGCCACAAAACTGAAAAGTCCAATATCTTTTAAAAAAAACATAGCTTTTGCTCCAGGAAATACCATAGGCACTTTTCCTAATTAATTTCCTGATTAATAGGTTTTTATTTGCCCTGCAGCACTGTTTGTTTGTCTTTAATGGACAGAAGGCTCACTTTTTGCTCCAGCACAATCACAGAAATAGACTAGATGGCAAATTTACCGCTAAGTGGGCCCTCCCTTCTAAATTACTGCAGGAGAATTGTTTGTGCCAGTGGAGGATGTAATAGCTTTCCCATAATATGTAAACTGATGCAAATGGTACAATAGAAACACATAATTGTTATTGTGGCATTTTTATAGCGGCAGCAGCTGAAGAGTCGATGCTAATGTCAGAGGATACATTGTGAGCAGGTACGCCGCAGACGCCTCTATTGTTCAGATCACTACAGAGATGTTATCAGGCTCTTAGTGGGCGTCTGTGTGCTGCAGTTCTCCTGTGTTATAAAACTGTGCGCCAGCAGCACTGAAAAAAAAGATTTTATTTTTTTTTTCTAAGTGATACAAGTTGCCATGGAGATAGTGAGCCCCACTACCCGCTGCTTGCTTTCTTTCTCTCCCAGCCAGTCTCCCACAGAGACTAGCTCCTCTGTGTATAAACCGCCAGCTGTTTCAGACATAAATAATAGAACGCAGAGAGCTGTGAGCTAAGCCTCAGGCATCAATAATGGATATGATAGCTGGAGGGATAGTGCTGCAGAGTGACAGTGCTGTCACAGGGCCTTTCTTTTCACACTCTTCACTGCTCAATTTCTCAATGTGTATGTGATTTAAGCGAACTGTTCCTGCGCCTGTGATTTACTGATGTGAGTGCTGAATCTGGGATGTGGAGCTATGCAGTGCAGTCAGCATGAGAAGTGGGTCAGACCCACTATATGCTCGATATACCGCAGCACGGGCGTTTGCTCGTCTGTGCAAGTCAAATCACTCCAGTTGCCCTCCAAACTCTATTTTTGTGCGTATGTGTGTTTGTCTTGTTTAAGAAGAATCTACAGCTTCCCTATTGAGGCTGCCTAGTGTTGCCTGGCAACCAATCTGGCCTTAACCAAGACACACATAAAACATTGAATCCACACGCGCGCGCACGCGCGCGCATACACTCAGGTGGATCGGGAACAATAAGTTGTATTGCAGCACGTTGCATCAGAGGAGGGGCAATGAGAGATGTCTTACAAAGGTGCAATGGGTCCAGGCAATTTGCCGGTTTCTCGCACACGCCTCAAGTTTGCGTGTGTCTCTGAGTGGCTCTGCCTAAGTTACCCCATGAGTTTGCTCCTGCCGTCAGTGCTTTGTGCAGTAAGAATATGTTATGTGCTTCCTCCTGACGTCCACACTGTGTCGAGGCTTTTTTCGTGGGGTTTTTTTTGCGTGTTGAAAAGTGGAAGGGATTAATAATGCATGACAGCTGAGCACCAGCGAGAAGAGAGGGAGAGTTTGTGTGAGTGTTTATGCTAGAGGCTGCGCTGAGTCACAGAGCTCGAGTTTGGTTTTGATGTTCCCTGTTTGTCGGTGGATGTGTGTTTGCGCGCATTCATGTGTTTGTGTGTACCTGTGTTTGATGGGAAGACTGATGGAAGAAACTCGAGGCTCGGAGCTCTGCCCAATTGGCTACAGGAATCAGCTGACCCAGGCACTTCCACGTCTCATGCCTCGCTCGCTCCTCTCCTCTTTCTCCGTCTGTTTTTTTTTCTCTCTGCCTGCATCGCTATCTATACATCTTTCACATCTTCGTCTCCATCTTGCCTTTCTTCTACTTGTTATCGATCTTCTGGTGATACTTTCTCCCTCTTCCCTCGGTTATTTTCGCTTTCCTTTTGCTCTTTCTCTCCCTTCATATCTTTCCATATTTACTCGTCACCCCCCCCCCCCCTCCTCTTCTCCCTCCCCCCTCCCTCCCTGTCTGTGGTTGAGCTCCAGTGATAGGCTGTTAATGCAGGCGGTGTATGAGTCTATCTCACCATCTGCAGTAGTGGAGCTAGCTCCTCTCCTCTCTCGTCAGGATCTCTTCATCAGCCTGCCAACTTCAGCCTGATCTGGTGTATGCTCGCGTGTCTGTGTAGATGTGTTTAAATAGAACTAGACCAATGGAGCATGTTTGGCTGTCATAGAGTTTGTGTGAGTACATGTGTGTGTGATTTCCAGTTGTGAAAGTAGCAGACAAGCTGTTGAATCTTCTGCAAGAGAGTGTGAGGACTGAGTGCAGCTACTATGTGTGAACTAGGCAGTCAGGGAGGCATGGATGGTCGTTGGCACTGTTCGGCGGCTCAGGTAGAGATTTTACTCTTTAAGCATGCAGATATTCTTCTTGTCACGCTCGCTTTGTCCACCTGTATCTATTTTTCCTCCCTATCAGTGTTCATCTGTGTCCATTATTATGTCAGCATGCTCTATTGATAGACCGTGAAAAGATGGGAACAAAGAAGGAGGGTGAGGCAGAGGGGCGGAGGATCCTCGGGCATACACTTGCTTTGGCAGATTTTCTATGAACTTCTGTGGGTAATCAATGCGATTTAAGTTGTGTTTGGCATGTCCCCATTTTTCTCTCGTGTTCACTGCCTCCCTTGCGATAAGTGGATCAATACTCCAATTGACACCCTCCCTTTGAATGGGGTGGTCAGCTGACAAGGTGATGTCACAGATCAGAGGAGGGACATTGTAAAAATGTGCTCCTCGGCTTTTGTTTTAGCTGAAGTCAAGATTCAAATCAGGTGTCTGCGGAGGGCACATAGGTGTCTTTGAATCAATCATCAAGCACCGTGGCTCAAAATTGATCGGCGACAGGTGTCAGGGGTGGTGTGTTTCCTGCGGCCTGATTGGTTCATGTGCTATTTGAATCCTGGCAAAGGCACAGAGGGTTTATTGACTGGCTGAATTCCAGAGGCTAAGCTCACCCTAGCAGCATTTGACAGTCCAGTGGGCAGAACTGATTGGAAAGGCAGCTGAGGAAAGCGTACGAGTCAAGCATCAGTAACCTAATGTAACTTTTAGGCCAAACTGGACTACAGCAGACTTGTAAGGACTAACAACATACAAGGCCAGTGCAGGCTTTTTCAGAGGGCTCACATCTCCGCTACTCACACCAACTGTGCTCCTACAAGAAGAAGAGACTGCAAGGTTTAATGGCAGTTTAATGAGTTTCCGTTTGCTATTCTTGTCCTAACTTAGACATCTCAGCGCTTTGATTTGGTTTAGATTTCTCCTCCACTTTAGTTTCCACCTCTGTTGCTCTTCTCTCTTTTTTAGCTCCGCTGCTCTCTCGCCTCTCTTTTATTCCGTGGGTTACTAACATCCACTGCAATGCATCACAATCCAATTTTAATTTAATGCTGGCACTGAGCACCCAGTGTGGTTAAAGCACACACACGTATGCACACACACGCTCACACATTTAATATCTCTCATGCCGAAGCGTCAAGGCGGGCGATGTTTAACAGTAGTTCATGAATATGCGGAGCACATTAGCACCGTGTTAAGTAAAGACCGCAGCACTTTGAAGTGCTCCTCCTCCTCTCCTGTCTTCTTTTCTCTTTCTTTCTCCCCAATAGCCTCAACCTGAAATTCCTTTTATCCATCCATCTATCTTTAACTCCCTCCCTCTTTTCTCTCCTTTCTCCTCACACTCTGGCTGGAACTGCAAATCAACGCACAGGTCCCCACTGAGGGTGCACACTCCCTTTTTTTTCCTCTTTTTTTATTCCCCATCATTTCTAACAGCCTGAACTTAGAGTTGCCATGGCAACAAGAGGAGCAGGGACTGAGAGGAAAAAGGGCGCCTTTTCCATTGAGAGGTAGCAAGGCATGGAAAAGGATCGGTCATTGAGTGTATTAGTGGATTGGTGTAGGTTAGAGGTGGGCTATAAGTAGAAAATCAACATGGTGCTCGTGGAGAGGTTTTGAATAAAAGAGATTTAAATGAACTATCAAACGCTTAGCAGATATCTAATGAAGGCTGGTTTTATTTTTGTCCTCACGTATGAGCATTTGCCAGTATCAGATGGAGATGGCAGAATGCAGATAGAAAGGCCAGAAGAGAACAAAGGATGGGGAGGGTTGAGACAGTACTAGATAATAACTAAGCAGTCTCCTTGTGGTTTTAAAGGGATTCAGAGTTTCTCTTCTCCCTCTTCTTTCTTCTTCTCTCCTTGGCACTCAGGTTTTGGCCGCCTGCTATTGCTGGGGGCTGTAACAGGCAGAGGTGTTTATGGTCAACTGAAAACGGGTGGGCGAAAGATTGGTGCTGTGTGCTCACACATACAGGAAATAAACAGAAGGGGTGTGGGGAACTGACGGTTTCTGTCTTAGAAATGATGACGATCATGAGTTTGTATGTATATGAATGTGTGTGTGTGTGTGTGGACACGTTTGCCAATTTTTCTCCATCTTTTCTTCTCAGTCGACAGACGACCTGCTGGTGGCATCAGCTGAGTGCCCAAGTGATGATGAAGACATTGACCCCTGTGACCCCAGTTCAGGTGAGAAACATTAACTAATATACATGTGAAACTGCCTTTATGCAGCTTTTATGTCACTCATGGGCAAAATACATCCCCCAGGCCCTCTAAGTCTGGCCGCCAACATCCAATAAGTTAAAAAAAAAAAAGATTAGTTATCAATATACATGCTCAGTGTGTGGCCCTTGGAGAGAGAAAAACAATGCTTCCTACCTGTTTTACGTCCTCACCTCGCACTGCTACCCATTTTTATGCTCTCCAGTTAAATTTTTATTTGTGCTCAGGTTTCCACCCTCGGGCATTACCTAACACTCTCCATCTCTTCCTATCTTCCCATCTGTATCCTGTTCTTTGTCATTAAAATTTCATTTTTATATATCCCATTTTATTTACCTCCTCCCTCCTTCACCTTTTTCTTTTCCATCCCCTTATCTCTGGACAGCCATAAAATTTGATATTTAAATTCTTCATTATAAATCATTTAATACGGTGTGAAATCTCACCGTACTGCAGCCCTCTCTGGCTGTTGTAAAGTGTCAGAAGTATGTAATAAAACCTGATATAACGTGCACCTGTGCTCTGGATCCTCCTCTAAGCGATGTGTACTGTAATCTGTTTACGCATTATGTGATGATATGTAAACAGCTTTGGCTCTAAGCTGTAGCTTTCCCTTACCAGCGTGTAGCATTATGCAAAACGCTTGTCAAATAATTCATCACCACGATGCACTGTGTCTTCCAGTTCTCCTCCCACCATCATCGCAGGCAATCCAAATTAATAATGTATAAACTAAACCATCATATAACATCAATTTCCTCCTCTCTCCCCTCACAGCCCGCCCTCCCCTGCCAGAGGTGAAGATGTTCCCGGGTCCGTCTGAGGTGGTGCGGGAGAGCAGCAGCACTACGGGCATGGTGGTGGGCATTGTAGCAGCCGCTGCCCTCTGCATCCTCATCCTTCTCTACGCCATGTACAAGTATCGCAACCGCGACGAAGGCTCCTACCACGTGGATGAGAGCCGCAACTACATCAGCAACTCAGCCACACAGCCCAACGGCAGCGCTAAGGACAAGCCGCTGGGCATCGCCAAGATCTCTAAAAACAAGAAGAACAAAGACAAGGAGTACTATGTCTGAGGCGGATGACTTCTTAAACACAGACATATACGCATACACCTTTATATATATAACGGTATATGTACATAAATAGATATATTCTCAAAAAGAAAAAAATACACACAAACACACATGACATAGACATGCTGATCTTAATGTTTACTCCCCAATAATCACACCTGCACACATGCTGGCAAGCACAAACATGCACACAAACGAGCCCAGGCACACACACACACACACACTCAAGCACAAACATACACACACAGACTGGCCTGAGGGCATGAGCCCTTACTGTACAGTATTTACCAATGAGCAGAGCCTCTGCGAGAGGCTTCTTTTATGAACATTAACACCATTCCAAATGATTTAGAAAGCACCAGTTCAACTCCCAGTTAAGAACCATTTTGGGTCAGCCTGATAAGAAAAAAAAAAAGAGACTCCCCTGCCACAGTTGGACCTCTTCAGTTGGACTAAGAGAGGTCAAGGAAGACTTTAAGTGAAGCACATGGCAGACAGTGTGTTTGCGTGAGAGGCAGAGCACCAGAACAAAGATGTAAAAGCACCAAGACAAGCACCAAGTGTCTCTCTTCCAAGCTTCTTGGCCTTCCTCCCTGTTAGCAGACGGGGCTAGAAGAAGCAATGAGGATGCTGAGGAAACAAGCACACCAATGGTCCAAGTCTACCCCCAGACAGCACGGCAGGAATTCAGGGTGTAGCCAAAGAGAGACAGTGAGTTGCGAGTGGATAGGCAGCGGCAGGGCTGGTGCACCATTAATATAACGGATGGGCTGTGGTTGTTACGCTGCAGCGCTGCTGTTTTATGGCACCCTGAAAATCACAAAACAGTGTAATCAGTGAAAAACTGAAAGATGTTTTCCTGGACAGGAGACTTCAGATGCTACCTACAGACACCAGTCATGCGTGACTGTGGTGTCTTGCACACACACACACATACGTACATAGACTATATACAAACACACACATGGTAAAATTAAAAAGGATCTACACATGCAGACATACACTTACCTGCAATGCTAAAAGCGCAGCATATCTTCATAACTGACACTGAAGACTATACAAGAAGACATTGGTGAAAAAGACAACGCTCATAATGATAACTGTTATGGCAACGATAATGATGAATATGAGGAACATTTGGGCAGTATAGACTCTGGGGAAGGGAGGGGGGGGATCTTATTGCACGTGAATTATCTTACTCCGTGTGATTTATACCGCGTTGAAACTCCAGAGGTTACATCGTGACGCACCACCATCATAAACTCACCACCTCGGCTTGAAGTATTTCTGAGTACGCACTTCAAATGGTTTTTCAGTCTGTGGGATACAACAATGATTTCAGTCGCCAAATCGACTCTCAGATCAAATCTTCATCGGCAAAGCGTGACCATCTCGAGTGTGCTGCATGCCCGAGCTGTGCTGTGGAGTGGTGGCGTGTCCCACTAAGTCCAAAGGTGGTAGGTTTGTCTGCAGGTGGGAAAGGAGGAGGGGGATGTCGTGGGTTGCCGTCGGACACGTGCGCCCCACGACAGGCCACGTCCTGTTTCCTAGCCTGATGTATTACAGGTCACGGCCACTATACCTGCGCTAACCAACCACCTTTTATAGCAAAAACCAGCTGAGGAAAAGAAAAACATAACAAAGTAAATGTTACCATGTGTTGCTAATAGATAGAAAAGTCCAGTTCTTGATGCCATTGGCTATACGACAACTTGAGTTGCTTTGATTTCATTGGCTCTCCCTTTTCTCTCTTTCTCTTTGCGTCCTCATGTATTCATTGCTGTTGGTTGACAGATGAATCAATACTCGTGACATGTCCCAATATGGGACAGACGGATGGGTTTCCCATGGGCAATGGCGAATTATCTGTTTATGGACTTTTTGCAGTGTCTGAGCCCTCTGCAGCTCAATAAGTGTAGCCCCACGAGATACAAACAGTGCCATGACATGAACAAGCCCCTACAGTTCTTCCAAGCAATGTAACTAACCAGTCGGATGCATGCAAAACAGACCAGGGCAAGGAAGGACATGAAACAGACTGTGTGTGAGATTTCAAAGTATAAATGTCAAAATTAACTTAACATCTCCCCTTATTCTCGCCATCCTTAACTGGCCTTTTTGACCTGCCTCTTTCGTGTTTCCCTCTCGTTTACTACGTCTCCCTCTCCTCCATGTCTGTTGCTTTCCTTTACCTCTATCTCTGTTGTGTTGCCATCTGAAAACATAGGAGGCGTCTCAACCAGTGGGATTATTCTACATCTAGGTGTTCATTAACCATGTTTATTTTCTATATGTACAATTTTTCTACAGTATTTACTTTTATTTTTATTGTTACGGTTCTTTGATGAACATAAAGTGGAAATTTATTATGAAAAATAGTTTTGAAGATTAATGAGTAAATAAAATATTACCCAAGTGAGCTTTTTGCGTGTTTGTTTTTCACTTCCCATCTGCCTGCGGACATCATTAAAGCGCTTATTATCGCATCCCCCCCTCAGCTATGATGATATCGGATGACTGTCTAATTAACACAAGTCAAAAGGTAGCAGGGAATCAGAGGGCAGATCTTAGAGGAATAGTTCCCAATAAAAAGAAGATTGATGTCAGGCATGTCTTTTAGTTCCAGCAAACCTTATTTAATGGACATAAGAGACTGTCATCAGTCTTCTCGTGTAACAAGTACAGAAATGAAGGGCATTTCTGTAAATTCAGAGACCATAAGTTGCACATCTATCCACATTCTGTTTTATCCTTTCAACTTTTGTTTCATCAAATTAAGAAAAGAAAGCAGCTCTTCCATTCCAGGTCCCACGCCATTTTACTGGGACGGCAAACGCACAAAAATACCCCACTGCACATACTAAACAGGGCTTTGAAGTACAACTCTGTGCTGTAAATGCAAAGTCTCTGCAGAGTTGCTGTTTGCCGGATGAAAGATCCCTGAGACTGCAGAGCTGAGCTTGCATCCTCAGGTGAAACATACAAAGAGCTGCTATTTCAATAAACACCTCCCTAGTTGCATTATCTTGTTCTCTCGCTGTTTCTCTTGCTTTCTTTTTGTCTTTGCAGAACAGTCTGTGCTCAACAAAAGGCTTGTGTTAGGTTGTAGCCATCTGCTGCTTTGCTGTCCTTGGCCACAGACAGCTAGGACAAAGATAAAGACAGAGCCCTGCTATATTTATGGAGTGAATACAAAATAACTCTGTTTCTCGACAGTGTACAATAATCTGATTGTACAACACACAATCAGATTATTAGTATTAGCAGCAGATAATCTGAATTCTTTAAACAGGTTGTGTCACTGAGATTGAGATCTGTTTTTCAAGTAAGATGACACACAGATAGATTGTACATGTTCAGAAATGCAAAAAAGCATGTGCAAGAGTGACTGGAGATTCATAAATATAACCTTTTAACAAATGTTGCAGTGAAACAGGAAAATCCAGCTTTGCATTGTTTGTAGCTTATTATTATGACAATGTTAGAATCCATTTTTTTCAGCTTCAGTGTGAATAAGAAGCACAGTTAATGACAAGTATTACATTTAAGCAAAACAAAACAAAAAAAAACAGGCAATCTTGCAGTAGTGCAACCCTGTAAGTAAAAGTACAAACAATACAGTGTAAAAAAAATACTCACTACTTCACTAGGAAAAAGATGCATTTATTTATTTATTTATTTATTTATTTAAGGTTAAATTTAATTTATGTGACTCCAGCTAAATATTTTTGATGTTTATTGTTTTTGCTGAATATTTTTCTAAATGTGCGAATCTAGGGACTTATATGGAAAAAAATAAAAACGTGAAAAATGAGTATATGATTGTATATACTCGAGTATATAATTATGTGCCATTTAAGTCTTATTTGCAAAAAAGGATCAGAAGTTTGCTTCCTTAACACATTTTTTTAATAAAATGTTTGTGTTTGTATGTTTGAAGTAACTTGTACCTTTACAGTATTGTGCAAAAGTCTTTTCACCTCTCATTGCTTTATATTTTTTTTCCAAGAGCCAGACTTTCTTGTATTTTGAAGTGGTCTGCTCAAGTTCTTCTGGTTTTCCGTGGGTATTTCAAATAATTTTTGGGGGGACATTGACAGTGTTTTCATTCATTTTCAGTCCAGTCCTTGCACCTGGCTATTTTCAGAGGAATGTTTTGTGTTTGTTAAGCCACTTCACACTGACCTATGAATCATTCAAGCATAGAAAAGGACACTTGATTCAAGGTATGAACCAGTGTTGTGTCTACACATAACAGACAACTTAGCAAAAAAATCAATTTTAAGCACTTTGCTACTAGCAACCTGTCACAAACACATGTTCCCAGTTTTTAGCTGAATCTGTGAAAAATGCCAAAGATAGCGTACAGTTTGACAGGCATAAAACAGGATTTTGCACCAAGAAAGTGATTCCCAAAAATCTACTGGATGAAAACTTGAAAACTTTTATCTCAGCAGTTTGTTTCAATATATCTCAGTTGTGCAAGTGGGTCCTTAAAAATGTGAAGAAGCTGGACAAGTGGAGGACTAAAGAAGTAGTTGCAGGCCTATAAAACTATCTACAGCAGACGAACATTCATGTCATTAAGAAATATGACAGACCTCAGAGAGATGCATCTGGCGCTTCAGCTGATCCATCTATGGCATAGGTGTCAAACTCTGGCCCGCGGGCCAAATTTGGCCCGCAGCCTAATTACATTTGGCCCGCAAAGCCATACCAAATTACTATTAGAGCTGGCCTACTGGTATTATACAGCTAATATATATATTGTTTAGTATTAAGCTTTGCTTGTTCCATATTCAGTTTTTCAGCAAAACGTGTTTGAGTCCATAAGAAAAGATTCATTCTTATATCTGGAGGAAGATTTTTTTTCCAATAAATATTAATGTTAGCCCACGACTTTGTTCCAGTTTTGAAATTTGGCCCACTGTGTATTTGAGTTTGACACCCCTGATCTATGGCATCAAAACCTCATCAAAAATGGTCTCAGTGGAAAGGTGGTTGCTTAACTACACAAGAAATGGGACTAAAAACCAGTGGTAACAGGGATCATGGAGTGATGGATCAACTTGTTATCAGTATGTACGGAGGAGGTCAGGAGAGACATACAGCATTTAATGTCTACAGTCACCTGTAAAACATTGTGAAGGCTCTGCCACTGTTTGGGGCTGCGTTTCACCCAGTGGGGTTGGAGGTCTTGTTAAAATTGATAGAATTATGAGTGCCGAAAAGGGCTGGTGTGTTTGTGGTGCCGACCCAAAAGCTGATATAGAAGAGACTAAAACTAAGGCGAGCCATTTATTTGGCTGAACAAGAAACAAGAACAAGAATACGAAAAAAGGCACAGTGAACCGGAGCGAAAACTATAACCTAAACTGGGAAAAACAAAACTATGAGACATGAACATAAGATACCTGAAAACCTGACATGAAGGAAGGAAAACAGACACACCAACACTTTATTTTACTTAAAGAAATACCTAAGAGATTTCGGACTCTGTTGAAGAGCAAAGGTGGTCACAGACTTTTTGCACAGTACTTAAAGCATAGAGTTTGTGATGAAATGTAGCTAATATCTCTGTTTTCCTAGATGCCCCTGAATATAACAGGATAATGCTAGGCAACGTCACATGTAGTCTGTGGAATCAGAAGGGAAAATGCAATTCCAGCTTAGTTTTCTTCTCTTGCTTTCATCCTAGCTCATCCTCATCAATGTCTGCACACACCTGTGTTGGTATCGTTCAGCTCGTGCTCCACAACATCCTCCACCTCACCATCCTCATACACCCACATTTATCTGACTGACTTATCTGATAAACATATTGCAGATTTAAAATTCTCTTCTTGTTTGCTTCATCATAATAACTGTTCAAATTCACCGCCCACTGATGTGTCCCTTCTATTTTTGTTGTGGCCTTGGAGCCAGACCATGACACATGTCATAACAAAAACAGTGGTAAGGCATTGTTTGCAGACAGAGGTATCCTGTTGACAACATCAGAGCTGTCCAGTTTATGATTGTGGTCTATGGGGAAAATTCTTTGTGGGACAACAGGGGATTATATTTGCTGCAACACATCGATATATGCATTCTCTATTAGATTAACAAAACCCGAAGATAATCCAATTCGGATACCTTCAGAGTCATCCTTAGTATGACTTTTGCACTCATTCTGTGGAATTATACAAGTTACAGGCAATCAAAGTACCTAAGGTGTGCTTTTTAATTTATCATTTCAAGGCACATTTGAGCTCTCATATCTACAAGAGATGGACGCATGAAATTTTTAGAGCCGAATTCATTTTAGCTGCAACCAAATCAATTTTACACACTCCAACTGCCAAAAACCCAGAATCCTGTTTTTGTTAAGCACATTATTTTTTTGAGTAACAATCTTTGAGCATCAGTATGATGTAATATGATCACAGTTTTAATAACAAAGCTGCAGCAATCTGGACACTTTTCATTAGTATTCACTTGAACTTGTACACACTAGTACTGTGTTGGACCCCTTCAGGAACTTCATTCTTCTAAAAAAGTGTTGGAAAGATTGACATGATGACTGCACATTTGTCGGCTGCACATCCATGATATCCATGACATCCTAAAGATGCTCTTCCGAATTGAGATTGGTTACTGTGGAGGCCATTGTCATGTCCAAGAAACTGGCTTAAGATGATTTAAACTTTGTGACTTGGTCTTTAATCCTCCTGGAAGAAGTCATCAGAAAGTTCACTGTAGCGTAGATATGATAGCAACAATACTTAGACAGACTGTGGCACTTAAATGATGCTCAGTTGATACTAAGGGCTCCAAAGTGCAAAGAAAACCCCCACAGCATTACATCACCGCCATCGACGGAGCATAAATCTAGACTTTTATGTTGTTTACACCAAATTCTGACCCTAGTGTCTGAATATTGCTGCAGAGATTGAGATTAATCAGTTTTTCAGCCTTAAATAGTTGAATTTTGATGACCCTGTAAAAATTTTAGCCTCAGTTTTTAGTTCTAGTTTTGACATTCTGTGCATTCAGAGGTGCTCTTCTGCATACCTTGGTTTTAACAAGTGGTTGTTTGAGATACTGCTGTCCTCCTATCAGCTAAGACCATTTTCCTGAGGCCTTTTTACTCAGAAAACTGCTGCTCACTGGATATTTTCTCTTTTGAACCATTCTCTGTAAACTCTACAGAGGTTATGTGGGGAAAATCCAAGTAGATCAGAAATACTCAGACCAGCTTGTTTGGCACCAACAACCACGTCACGTTCATTGCAAGGATGTTGAAAAAAATCTTCAGGATATAAAAGTGTTTCATCAATATGACTATATTACAAAATGATTTTGACAGAGAAAGAATCCCAGTTAGAAGATTAGCCTGGTATGAAAATGTAAAAAGAAGGAAAAAAAAGAAAAAGATATATTTTAAAAAAAAAAACCTTTCACAGTTACAGTCGTTGTACAAAGAAAACCATCTGATTCTGAAGGCGTCTGGTGGGAGGCACTGATTGATTTTTCAGACACATACACTGTTAAGAAAGGTTCTTTTCTAAAGCTGTTTGTTCAGCATCATCATTAGTCTACCTTTTCATTTTGGCTTCTCACAGTCACAATCAAAAGAGGACATAGACACAATTACAGTGGCTTGCTGTCCCACCGAATCTGTAGCAGACCACAGAAATGAGATTGCCTAAATGGAGTGCAAAATATGTCTCAAAAAAATAATTTTTAATTGAAAACACACACAAGAAAAAGAGCACGAACTCCCTAATATTTTCCATCTCCCTTACAAAGGTGTCGAGCAATCAGCAACAGATTGATCCATAAATTCATATCAGCTGGAGCGCACACATGCACACAGGTGCTGTACAGCTTCTCCCTGCTTAGTCCTTCATCTCTACTCCCTCCAGCTGTGCTTGTTAGACTCTGCCTATCCGTTCTTTTTCCTTCTCTTTCTTTTTTTTTGCCTTGTGTATAAGCAAGCCACTGTGGGAGAGTGTATCCTTGTGTGTGAGAGAGTGTGCGTGGTCGTGTCAGGAGCTCAAGGCTGCATTTTTCTTCCTGCTTTGGAATAAATTACAAGGAGCTCTTTTCCTCGACCACATCAAATTCCCACAGTCTGCATGAATGTGTGTGTGTGCCTGTGTGTGTGCATACAGGCGCGCACACACACAAAAAAAAAATGTATAAATACAAAAGATGACAACATGAATGGAAAGCAAAAGCCGAACATTAAAAAGAAGAAAATGTCAAAGGGAAATAAAAACTGTATTTTTTTTTTTTTAATTACTGTGTGTGTGTGTGTGTGTGTGTGTGTGTACCTGAATCCTGAATGTCCTTGCAAGCTGGCTGCATGTCCTGCTGACGTGCGAGGAGAGTGTGGTAGAAAAGAATATTATGTCCACTATTATCGAAGTGTGCTCATCATTTACAACAAATATGAGACAAGAGACAAAACAGATTCACACCTGGTGCCTGTTCTAATTTTTACTGTTAGTTTTCTGGCACGACTTAATGCTTAAATGCTTTAAAAAACAAAAAAAACAAAAGATAAGTACATGTAGGTCTGAAACAGTTCCTTACTTGGATGTGAAACTAAAGGCAAAAACAAAATATAAAGGCATATGTAGATATCTAGATACCACAGAGACCTGGAACATTCTAACATAACAGAGTCGTTAAACTAGTTAACTGAATATTCTGGTTTTAGCTTAAACTCCAAGCATCAGCTACAAGATTTGCCTTTCATATCAGCTGACTGTCCTGCTTTGTTTTTGATTTTTATGTGTATCTATCTTTTGGTGTTGGCACCTGCCAGTACGGAGGAGATGAAGGAGACCATGGAGAAGATTGATTTATGTAGTGAAGGAAGAAATGCAGAGAGTTGGTGTGACAGAGGAGGATGCTAGGAATAGGATCAGATGGAGGCAGATGACCTGCTGTGGCAACCCCTAAAGGGAGCAGCGGAAATAAGAAGAAGAAGAACGACCAAGAGGACTGTGCAGCTGAAACTAAACTAAAGAAGCTTTTTGTAAACCTTCTTGTAACCAATAATGATGTAATGATATTCATCTATACACTAACAGACACTTTATTAGATACAACTGGCTGGTACTGCCTCAAGTCTTTGTTGCATAGATTCATCAAGGCACTGGAGTAACTTCTATGTGATTGCATGATTACATATCTGCTTTACACAAACTCTCAAGCAGGTATACATAATAAAGTGGCCACTTATGACCAAATGCCGAAAGGCAAAATCGAGTAACCTGAGATTAGACTCCGACCGAAGGCTCTTTGCTACATGTCTTTCACCACTCTTTCTATTTCTCCCTACTTTACTGTCTCCTCTTTACTGCACTATATAATAAGTCACTATAAGTCAGATGGAGAAAATATACAATGAAGTGGTGTGGAGTTGGGTTGCACAGAGGCTGGCAGATGCACGACAGCCAACAATGAGGTTAAATATAATTTTTTCGATCTTATTAAAGGGTTCTTTACCTACATTTGACATAATAGGATAGGAAAAAGAAAATACACATTCACAGAAGGAAGAGGACTGCACAGTTTTTCACAGCGCATCACTACACTTATTCTTCTCTTGCATTAAAGTCTCAGCTCATAAAACACCAGTCATTTATATCTTATCAAGATGTATGCTCTGTTCTGGAAGTTGTTACACAGTAGAAAAACACACATAACTCCACCCAGCTGAGACCTCCTACATCCTCATACTCCCATGAGCTTTTCACACGCCCCCACCATTCACTACTGCATGACAGAAAACACCAAAACCACCTCACATTTCTCTCTAACTGACCTGGCGCTGAGCCGAGCGGACAGACAGGCAAACGCGTTCATATCAAATGTGGAGCGTGGACCAGAGACAATATCAGAGTAAAAGACACAAAAAGAAGACAAACTAGAAAAGTGAAACCACTCTGTGGACCCAGGCAGACTGAAGTGATGTTGGTAATGACACTAATGATGCTGCTGATCGCTACAATAAAGACGGCAGCAGCCTCGGCACGCGGCTCTGAAATGGACATTAGACCTGGATTTCATCCCAGTTTGGCCAAACAAACCTCGTGCCCGTCTTGCCAGGTCATGTTTGGAGTCACGGCGTTTCCCTCCAACATCTCCAGCGCCCAGTGCCTGTGAGTACACACAAACACACAAGCACACAGAGACTCACACACAAAAGGATGCACTGCTTGTGGATCCAGATGTTTACCTTTTTTTGCCATCATTGTTAGATCATATTAAACTACCATGCCTAATCATCATCAATGTAACATTATAACACAGCGCTGTGGGGAATGAAACTTTACTGTATGATACTGTCAGCTGTTTCTTATTTTTCTTTGTGTTTCATCCTCATTTTCAAGAAGCAGACTATTCATTTAAATTAATTCAAATAATGTGATGTAATATTTAAAGTGTAACACTGCTATAGTGGTGAACAATTCATATAAATCCCCTGAAAAATAGAAAAGCCCATAGAAAGCCTTCAATGCAGTGTCACACATGTTAATAGATTTTTATTCCCCATTCTGTTTATTGTCTGCAAGAAAAGTTTTTAAGGAGATGCATGTACCAGTTTTCCTCGGATTACATTATTCCCCTTCCCCTCTAAATGAAGTCTACCTGTCACCTGATCACCATTCTTTTCTGGTAATTGTTTGCAGGCAGTATTTGATAGCACGCTTACACTTTTCTTTCTTTGAGACTCACAAGAGCTAGAAAAACTAAGGAATAGTCAAGTTCAAAGCAGCAGAGCCAAAAAGATACCTTTTTGCCTTTATCATGGACCAAGCTTTACTAAATACATGATCCCAGATATTCAATAATGCAGCTTAAAAGTTTTTCATTTCTTTTTGAGTACCCGCATCTCTCACGCTCCACACATTAAGTTTAAAATAGACCCAGTGATGTAATTCGAGTTTTTTTTTCCTTTCTGTAGCTTGAAAGTTTGCTTTCAAGAAAGCCTGAAACTTTAAACCTGAACAACCACAAAGTACATAAATTATAGCTTCTGCTGTTTTGTAGTCTGAGCAGATTTCCTTATGTGGAGCAACTTTAATTTGGCGACATCCCTCAAACTGACATGCGAGTGGAGCAGCAAATGTGTCTATAAATCCCACCACTCATTCACCATATTAAAGCTATACAGTAGCCACGAAATGTTTACAAATTTGAATCCCATCCGTGAACGTGCATAATCATCCGGACGTTCCTGTATAATCCTCGCTCATCTGCCTGGACGAGTGGTTCAGTTTTGCTCTCAACTTGACTCGGTTGGTTTCATTAAACATTTACTGATTCGGGGAAACGCATGCAAAGTTTTTCTGCTCATCCTCGGCACCTTGCAGCGCAGCAGCAGCTACTTAGTATTGTTGGCCACTGAGCAGGTAGCCACAGGTTAAAGACCCCCCGTGGAGTTTTCTTGTAAACAAACAAAATTAAGGGGTTAAAAGTCAGAGTTTCCCACCAGAACAGTCTGGGTTATGAGCTTGCAGTCTTTTTCTTTTTCTTATGCTACTTTGTGTGTTACTGTTATCAATCAGCAGAATACAGCATGAAACTGGTCGAAGGACTGCTCATTGTGTTGTCTGCACCGTAACACGATGATTGCCTTAGCTGCTGCCCAGTTATGATAAAGTCCTGTTTGTTTCATTTTTTTAATACAGATTAAGCAATCAAGACATTCATTCATGATTTTGGTACCAGGAAAATGAGCAAAGTTCCAATCTTTAGTGTAGAGAAATCCAAGCCTCAGGTAAAGTTATTTCTACTTTCATAGTGTCACTTTAACCTGTAGTGCTTGTTTAAAGGTAACATGATTGATTTAGGTGTCTCGTGCAGATCTGAGGGTGATCGCCACTCATAGTAAACAGTGACCTTTTGATTTGGCTGCCTAAACATTTGCAAAGAATCTCAAGGCCTTCCAGAGAAAGAGACAGGGTGAGGTGAAGATTAGAATCACCCTAAGCATTTATGCAAACTTCTATCGAAAAGTACACACGAGCAGTTTCGCCTTACACAATCTATCTTACCAAAGAAACAGAACAAAAAAAACATAGCCTATGAGTAAATACAGCTGACAAACACTCAAGACAAGGACACACTTGTGGCAGAAGAAGCAAACATCCCTAGAGATGCGCTGCGATCTCCCAGGTGGCGATGCGTGTGTTCTCTTCTGCTCTATAT
The DNA here is from genome assembly GCF_963576455.1 of Neolamprologus multifasciatus. Lineage (NCBI taxonomy): Eukaryota > Metazoa > Chordata > Actinopteri > Cichliformes > Cichlidae > Neolamprologus > Neolamprologus multifasciatus. The sequence goes on along the minus strand of NC_140446.1, from coordinate 10,008,872 downwards.
TTTGCTCGAAGGTCAAGGCTCGGGAACAGTGGGGATATTTACAAGTATGCAGTAAGTATGCTGCAAGTACGCAAGACCACATGCACAGAGCTTGGGAACTCATGTAGACTTTCTTCACGTATATTTTGTTTCACGCATGAAAAGAAAAAAAAATCTCATCGTGACCGAGTACCTGACCTTCTTCAGGGGTCAGTGTGCACACAAAGCCCCTGCGAGCCTTGTGATCAGTGTGAAGTGCTGAAACCTGATGTGAGTGGCTGTTTCTGCATCAACAGGGAAGTTAAGCAGACGCAGATCAGAGAGATTCAGCAGGGCGCCCTCTCCAGCCTCCAGCACCTAATGGAACTGTAAGTGTGCGCCTGTCGATTATGTTTGTTCTTCGATGCGGAGCATAATGTGCTGAGGAGGTCAAAACACACGAGATATGGATCATCCAAACAGACGGGGAATAATTCAGTGGCATTCCTGGTAACACAGCCAGGAATGCCACTGTGTTCATTCAATAAAACAGTTGATCCCCACATTGGGGGATCAATCATCTTGGTCCACATTCATATTTAACAAGAGCTGGAGTTATAGATATTGATTTTGTACTCATGTGACAATTTGTACATGGTGCCAATTAGGTTATCGCCTTGCTTTCTACATAAATATATTTCTACAATAAACTTTTATAATTAGCAAACAGTGATTTCAAATTAAATTGTTCTTTTTTTCTGCTGCTATGAATCATTTTAATTAGTAGTGATTAAAATATTGATCAAGCAAGGATCAGTTGTTCAGCTGTTAAAGTGAAAATAGTTGCAGGTGCTGACTCTTACATGTTAAAGTGTAAAAGGAAGCAATCACAGGCTAAAAAATAGGCAAATGTTTGATAATAGATTGAACTTTTTAGTTGCCTCTGTTGTGATTTTCATGATTCATCTGCAGTGTTTATTTAAGAGACTTATTGATTTTAAAACCATAGGAATTGCAAATAGAAACTGTGTTTTGCACATATATTTAACCAGGGTGTGTCCTACACTCAAAGTTTGTTTTTATTTTTTAATAACTACAGGGAAAATCCGAGGATTCTGTCTGATTTGAGACATCGATTACAAAAAAACCCTCCTATAATAACTTTTATATTCTTTACTTTTTCTTTTACTCGTCATTACTGCCAACTACAGGACCATATCCGAGAACGACATGCTGGAGAGTATCGGTGCTTTTGCCTTTTCTGGCCTCCCTCAGCTCACCAAAATGTGAGTATACTGATTACTAAAAGCCGCTGACCGCATAAAGCAGATTTTATCCTACATGTTTGTGTTTAGTCTTTGTAATGGAACATGAAGAGCTCCGGCCTCTGAGAAAGATCACCCAAATAGTTGAGAAGTTAAGCATCCGAGGGGTGGCGGAGACAAAAAAAGACTCCAAAGAATGAGTGTGAATGAATAATAGACCACATGATTTTTTTTAAATATATTTCATATCATTTCCCTCAGTTTAATATCTAAAAATGCTGCTCTGAGGAATATCGGGGCTTTTGCGTTCTCCGACCTCCCTGAACTCAGTGAGATGTAAGTATAACTGGCAGGATAATGGCACCTGTGAAACCCCGTAATTGCAAACCAGTCATTTATATTAATGATAATCTGACTGAAATGCGTTTCTTTCAGAATCATAACAAAGTCAAAACACCTGAGTTCCATCCACCCCGATGCATTCAGGAACATGGCAAGACTGCGGTTCTTGTGAGTACTCAGTGAGAGTTCAGATTTCTACCACAGTTTGTCTCTCAAAACTGATTGTGAGTCCAAAATAGGTCACGGGTGACAGCCCTACTTCTGATGGCCCGCATGATCAAAGACATTATTTTTTAATGAGCTTGGCTCCCCGGTGTCACCCTTCATCCCCAACATGGAAAAAAAAAAGTCTTTTTTTTCCACAAAATGACTTAAAGGCCATTTCATGACTGCTACTTTAATTTGTTGCAAACAAAAAAAAGTATTATTTTATGTCTTTTGAAACAATCTCAAAGTAGCAGTTTATAAAGAACACTGCAGCGCTCAAATCCCTTACAGACATTCTTAACTGTTACTGTTTGTCCCAATTTGTGAAAACTGGGACACATAAACAGCAATCTGCGACGGAAAAAACATAAAGCGATTGCTTTTTTAAAGAGGGCCACCTTAGCGCATGTTTAGTTTGTTTTCAAATAGTTTACTTGGGGGTCGTGGGGATGTTATTATGCTTGTTTATTATTGTTATTCCAGCTTCGCAAAATTTGTAGTTCAAAATACTCCTTATTCATCTTATGCTGGGCCTTTATGCAGCCCATGGAAATAATCCATTTCATCTTCTATGAGCAGGTGGGTGAGGCTCTAGACCGGGGGTCCCCAATCCCAGTCCACGAGGGCCGGTGTCCCTGCAGGTTTTAGATGTGTCCTTGATCCATCACAGCTGATTTAAATGGATAGATTACCTCCTCAACATGTCTTGAAGTTCTTCAGAGGCCTGGCAATGAACTAATCATGTGATTCAGGTGTGTTGACCCACGGTGAGATCTAAAACCTGCAGGGACACCAGCCCTCATGGACTGGGATTGGGGACCCCTGCTTTAGACTTAGAGCCAGACCTGTGTAAGAAGATCATAATAGGAATTCCGGCCCTCTTTAACATCACACAGAGCCAAAAGTAGAAAAAAACTGTATGAGCAGCCTGAGGCCTGAGCTTTTGGCTCACAGGTATTATTTGACTATATGAAAGGTCCTGGGATTGAAATTGTACACCGGTTAATGGGCGATTTTAAAAGATTTTAAATTGGCTGTATTGGCGCCTACAACTGATTTAGAATATTTTAAATGGCTGATCCTGTTTCCTGATCCACTAAAGGAAACACGAGAAATCAAATCAGAAGTCACTGACTGACAATCAAAGACAAAGACCAAGGAAACACTACATATACATACACAGACACAGATAGGGGTAACAGCTGGTTTCCAGTTGGCTATGAAACAGATGAAAACAATCAGTCTGATGACTAGGGATGGCAAACAATCACAAAAAGTAGGTAGTAGGAAGTAAAACCAAACATAAAACAGGATGTAAACAAGAGACAATTAGACATGAAGGCTACGACTAAACGTGATAACAGCAACAGGAGAACACAGAAAGCAGGAGAAACTACACGCACAAAGAAACATAATAAAACCCACAAATATAGCAGGGACCGAAACACAACAAATGGCCTACATTACAAAAACACGTTGGACCTCATTGGTAAACGGTGCCTATGCACCAATCTGTGCATAAACCATGAATATGAATATTTCATGCACAAATCTGTGATTCATCGTAGCCCGAACCCTAACCTTTAATCCAGGAGTTCTCCAACTTTAAAGGGTCTTCATAATGTTGACATCCAATTAGCTGGTTCAGACTTAAAATCACTTATCAACATGGAGTGACTCAGAGATGTATTTAGTATAATTAGCTACCTGGCTGGCTAATAAGCCAGGCTACTCAGCAGTTGTAGCTCAGCGCACCCTGAAAGGAGCAAATGTTTTCATGACAGACTGATGTGAAGTGTCGCAATTATATCAGAGTTTCTGCAGACTGAGTGAAAATGTGGGAGGACGCAATGGATACGTTACACTTTTGTTGTTAGTAGAAAGTTTCTCCATTAGTATGCATGTCGCTTTCAAGGAGCAAGACTTTATTGTAATTCTTTAAAGTTGTCTTGAGCAAAAGTTCTCCAGAAATCTGAAGTTTTTCTTTAGACACTGTTTGCTTTTTATAGTCATTTTTATTCCACCTGACCATTTTCAGAGGAATGGGTTTTTGTTTTGTTTTTTTGTTTGCTTGTTTTGTAAGTCATGTAATGCTAAAATATGAATCATAAGCATGAAAAATTCACCTAACTTGGGGGAGAAACTAGAGTTGTATTTTTAGGCAATTTGTTACTAGCTGCCACAAAAACACATAATTTGTCCCCATTTTTATTACTGAATTTTTTTTAAAATGCACCAACAATGTGATTCCCAAGAATCGTCTTTAAGTTATGTTAGGGTGGCAGACATATCAGACATTAGTAGGTCTTTGTTATTTTTTAATGTAATTTATTACAATGGATGAGACAGTGTATGCGATTTTATCACTGCTACTCCCTGCTTAGTGTCTGCTTTTCAGAGGTTACAATTTAGTAACATGTTCTGGTTAAACCTTTACTTTTACATCACAGGACTATCTCCAACACCGGGCTCAGGATTTTTCCAGACTTCTCCAGGATCCATTCCACCGCCTGCTTTCTGCTGTAGGTCTCAGTACAATTACAAAAAACGATCTCATATACACGCCTCCACATGTGAATTTATAGGCTATTATATGCATACAGAATACAGGGGGGGGGGGGGGGGGGGGGTTCCACTAAAAAATGTATTTCTACCACTTACTTAGCAATAGTGATCATTTATCTTAAAGTTTTTGGTCTTTGTACTGCTTAGGGATCTTCAGGACAACAGCCACATAAAGAGAGTCCCTGCCAATGCCTTCAGAGGCCTCTGCACTCAAACCATCGCAGAGATGTAAGCGATTCATCTTTCTTTTTTAGAAACACATCACCCTCACAGATCCGAGTGGGCATTACATGCACAGTGATGAATGTTCCACGAAATGCTCTTTGCCCTCTTCACTGAGTTTCTCCTTTTTTCTATGTTTCATAGTCATGCTTTTATTGCCTTTTATAAATTTTTGTGCTTTCCTTTTCAGCTGCAGATCATTAATCTAACATAAAATTACATTTTTTTGCTTTTTGCATATGTCACAGATTGTTTTCTTTGAAAAAAAAAATGAAAGCATAAGTGTAATTTTGAGGTAGCGGTAATTAATTACCTCTATTTAAGGCTTCTTGATGCTTTCACCCAATCATTTTCATCTGTAAAAAACTGCCGCTAGTTTAAAAATTAAGATTTTAAATCAACCCACATACTTCCCTACTAGATGTAATAACATAATGTCTTATTACCAACTAAACATGCAGTTTAGTTTGGCCTCTGAACACTTACAATGAAAGCTTTGTCTGATTAATATAAATAGGTACCAAAACATTTTTTTGTCTTATCTCTCCACTATCAATGCTTGACCACTCAGAGTTATTTTATGACACTTTACAGGGAATCAATCCTTATGTTGGGAAACACTAGACTAAGTAAAATACATTAGAAGAGTTCAAACTCCACTTCAGTAAAACAATGTAATAATTTATTTATATAACAATCACAGGGGTCCTCCTATGTTTTAGCTAAGTAAGACTTACCTCAACTTTTGTGTGTTTTAACAGTGTGTTATTGAGACAACAAGGTGTGAGCAAAAATTAGATATCAGTAATGTTTTTGTAAATCTCAGTTAAAACACATTCTTTTACAGTGTATAGCTACATGCTAGCTGTTTTGACATTTACCATCAATTCAGTTCAATTCTATTTATACAATGCAAAATCACAAGGTAAGGTAGAGCTTACAATAGTAGATCAGAAAACCTACATGCACTTCTTCACATCACCACTAAACGTCTCCTGTATGATATCTGTTCCTCTGTTTCCACTGACTACAATGAATGAAAAATATGTCATGAGCCTGCAAATGCTGCACTGCAGTATATGTAGTCATGCAAAAAAAAGACTCAGACCCTGCAAGGCTCAGAAAAACTGCAAAGAACCAAGCACTACAGGCTATAGGTTTCATCGTGTTCAGTGTTAAAACACTACAAATGTTAAACAGACTGAACAGGTATGGCTTAAAAGCTTCTTTTCTTAAAAAAAAGAACATAGCAACAATGCATCTGAACAAACGACAGGACCTCTGGAACACTGTGGTTTGGACACACAAAATCAAAGTGGTCCTAGGTGTTCAGGATTTTTAGCCATAAGCTTGGTAAAAACAAACACAGCATATCAGCACAAAAACTTCACTGTAGCTATCAGACAGTTTGGTGGACAGGTGATGATTTGAGCTTGTTAGAACCTGAGCACCTTGTAGTCAGAGACAACCATGAATTCCACTATATACCAAAGTATTCTAAAGTCAAATGTGAGGCCATTTGTCCTGCAGCTAATGCTTGGCAGAGCAGCAAATCTGCAACCGATTGGATGAAAAAGGAAAAGAATCAATGTACTGCAACAGCCCAGTCAAATTCACAGACCTCATCCTGATTGAAATGCAGTGGTGGAGCCTTACGAGAGCTGTGCATAACAGAATGCCCACAAACCTCAAGGAAATAGAGCAATGTTGTACAGAAGAGTGAGCCAAAGGTTCTCCACAATGATGTAAGAGACCGATAAAGTCATACAGAAACAACTTACCAAAGTTATGCTACTCAAGGTGATTCTACAAGCCACCAAATTCTGGGGAGTTTAGTTTTAGTGTTTAGTTTTTAACAGGCCTTCAGAGAGTCCTACAAAAATTTTGTTAGCAGTCATTTGGTAGGTACAGATCGAAAATTTGAGTTAGCATTAGTTCAACCATGACAGGTTCCAGTAGTGAAGATGCAGCTTATTGCTAATGAATTATTGATATCAATCCCGTATTACTGAAGCCAGTGTGACCTTTTTGATTTTAAAAACTTTTGTTGACAGCACTACTTTTACTTGTAGCAGTAGTTTAGCTGTTTGTTTAATGTGCCTAGATCACCAGGAGCTTTAGCCAGCAATAGGTTAGCTTAAAAGTTAGCTTAACATAGGAGACAGCAGTAGAGCCACATTTCTGTATAATTTACTGTATAACTTCATTTATAATTTATCTACTAATAAAAATTGTATTTGTTCAGCTCTTGTGGTTTTACAGGGATGACTATTTCTTGGCTTTAAGTAGCTTATCAGGCAGTCAGGAAGTTACTCTACCTATCCAACAAATAGTCTGGCACATAACCTCGTGTAAAACTGTTTTGATTTGGGGGTTTTTGTTTTTACACTTTCAAAAAAACAATATAATGTGTTAACTAATGAGTCTTACAGGAGGGAGTAGGTGGATTTTTTAAACCATTGAATTGTGCCAGGCTAGTTATCATTATTATTATTATTTCCTTCCAGGCTTTGTACTAAGCTAATTCAGAAGGGGTGGTATCAGTTGAAGGAAATAAATGTCAAATTTGCTTTTACATGTAAAATATGTAAATATGTATCACTAAATGCCACTCACTCATCATTCCTAATGCAATAAATGCACTCTGCAGTCCCAATTACCTCTTATGAACTCTGATAACTGGGAATCAAACTGGATAGTCTTCAGCTTATGAAGAGCAAAAAGTCTACTTTAAATTCTGTGTCTGATAAATAAATATTCATTCAAATTCAAAGCTTCAGGGTCATCATTGGTAGGCTGTGACTCTCTGCACCCAGACTTCAAAGCGAGTTTATTATTCTGTGACTGCGCGGTAAAAAATCGAACAAAACCATCTTTGTTTGTGCAGCTTTTATCTACAGAACTCAATGTTCTCCAATTCAGTCAGCAGTGCCGGGCTAGTTGTTATTATTATCTTTTTTTTCCTACCAGACTTTGTGCTATAGTAATCCAGAAGGCTGCTGGCTGTAAATTAATAGAGATGGATAAAAGGATGCAATCAACACTCAGCAAGAAGAAGCTGGATTTTTTTCCCATAAATGCAGGATCCTTCCAACAAAACATTTTGATGGCAGCCTCTGAGATCTATACTGTTAAATACAGAAGAAAAGTAGGAAGCAGAAGAGGCAGTTGAAGGCGACACAATCATATCAACGCTTTACTCAGTGTTGCACTAAAACCCTTTGTATTTGTACAGCTTTACTCACTGAGAACAAAAGAAGTGCAAACACTAAAATTGGCATTGATAGCTAAGTAAGTTTACCGTTGGAAATGTTCTGTGTTGGAGCCACATGACTGTAATTTGGCTTCCCTTTCTAATGACAGACGGCTCACCAGAAATGGCATCAAGGAGGTGGCAAGTGACGCCTTCAACGGAACAAAGATGCACAGATTGTGAGTCACAGGCAGAGACACAATTACAAACAGAAGATTTAAAAAAAAAATACACATTTAACTCCACTCTCTCTTTCTCCCTTGCTCTCAGGTTCCTAAGAGGCAACCGACAGCTTACTCACATCAGTCCCAGTGCCTTTGTGGGTTCCAGTGAGTTGGTGGTACTGTAAGCATGACATTCAACAGTAACTCATGCCTAAATGATTCACCCTGCTCATCATCCCTTATTAAAGTCAGAATGTTGGAGAAAGCAGGGGGTGGGGGATGATATCTGCACGGACTTGGAAAATCTTTACAGATCTAAGGTTAAAAATAGTTTAGGGTCAAGTGAACCCGATGGACTCTACCTGGAAATAGAAATTTCTGTTTATTCCCCTAACAAAGAGACATGTCTACTGAAGTAAGAATCAGACAAATTATTTGTTATTCTTTTGGACTGTCATCACTGTGATGTTTTTTTTCCTTCACTCCCTGGCAGTCACTTGGCAATCAAACAGTAGCTTCTCTTCAGCTTCTTTCCTTTTTTTTATTCAGCTGGAAAATTTATATTTTATGAACTGATCAAATCTCTATTACAGACAGCACACTAAGGGAAAGAAAAGAATCTGTTAAAAAGGCAGTTCACCCCTAAATTAAATTAATGCATTTTTCCTCTGGGCTGTGGTGACATTTATCCATCTAGATTGTTTTGGTGTGGGTTTCCCAGCTTTGGAGATATTAGCTGTAGAACTGTTTGCCTTCACTTCCATGTGACAGAAATGAAACACACTTGCCTTGCGGTGCTTAAACCATAAAAAATATTATAGTACTGTGCAGAAATCTTATATTTTAGAGTGAAAATTGTAAATGGATGCAGCGATTCTTTAAAACAGTGTAGAACGCAAGTGAGAGAGAGTTTGTCCCGACCTAACCCACGCACTGTGATAACGATTTGCGCCAGAAATTTCACCTTTAGATTCATCACTCCATAAGACCCATCCACACTGATTTTCAGTCCAGTTCTTGTGTAATCTGGCATGCCTCAGCCTTTTCTTCCTGTTTCGCTTCCTTAAGAAGGGCTTCTTGACAGCCATCCTTTCACTGAGAGTATTTCTCATGAGCCTTCAGTGAACAGCAGATGGATAAGCTGAAGGGCCTGAAGCATCTCTGAGGCCCTGTGTCACTTCTTTGCTGAATTTTTTTCCCTCTCATTTCTTATGGACAGGAAGTTCAAATGTTGTTGTTCATCTGCAGTAGATAGTTTTTAGGGCTGCTACTTCTTCTTTTCTCCTCCACTTGTCCACTTTCCCTCATTTTTCAACACATTGAACACAATAACATGATTTGCCAAGCTTTTGGCTAACAGCTCTTAGGGAATCACCTTGGCTAAAAAAAAAAATGTATTTTATGCCTGTCAAACTGCCGTATTATTTTAGTATTTCTGGTATATTCAGTTGAAGAAATTGGAACAAATGATGTGTTTCTGTGACAGGCTGCTTGTAACAAAGTGCCTAAAGATATAATTTAGAATTGGTTCTTTGCTGAGATTTTTGTTATGTATAGACACGGCACTGGTTCATCACTTGAGTTAGGTGCCATTTTTATGCTTGAATGATTCATAGCTGAGTGTTCAGTAGTTGAACAAAAAGAAAAAACAACTTTCCTTGTGACAACGGTAAGTTTTGAGGATCGGACTGAAACTGAGTGAAAAAGCAGCCAATGTCCAAAGAAAGACTTTGAAAGTCCTTCTGAAAGCCTGGAAACTTATTGCTGAAGACCACTCTTTAAAAATTTTAAGACAGGGCATCAGGAGATGAAATCGTAAATGCAGTGGCACGAGTTAAAATCCAACTCAAGGCCCTTTGCCGCATGTTTTCTCCTACTCTCTCTCCTAGCTTTGGTGTCCAATAAAGCCAAAAAAAAAAGGCTTAAAAAATATCAAGAAAAAATGTCTCTTTCCCAAAACATGGCCAGGTTACTCAACAACAAAAACATATTGACAAAGCTTCCTGTGAGCAGGAGGAACTGTTTGCTTTCTGCTGCTTCCATTACAGCTCAATCGTGAATGGAGGTACACGCTCTTATGTTATCTGTCCTATTTATTCTTGGTTATCTGTGCCAGTACCTACTCTGTAAAGTCCTTGTGATATGTTAATATATGTCAACCTTGCGTAGGTTATCTAGGGCATTTTATCCATCTCCTCCACCACCAATCTTTGAACTCTTAGAGGCAGTCACTATTTTCTATGTTCATCAGTTGAGCTCTGGTTTTTGAGATATGGTCTTTGAGTAAAGTAGAGTAGAAAGAAAACAAGGTTTGTTGAGTTTTTTTAATTTTGTCTGTAGACAATTTAACTATCTCAAAGAAAGACTCTATTACGTTCGAGAAATGACAGAAATTTTGACCAGAAATGTCTTCAAAACCAAGCAGCTCACACCAAAAGAATTACATCAATAAATACCACTAGAGCCCAGAGGAAAAGTATGTCTGTTTGCTTTGTGGGGGTGAACTGTCCATTTAAGCATGATATTGATTCTGAAATTAAAATTTAAACTCACTCACTTTTTCTCCGCTTGCTTCTGCAGAGACGTCTCCGAAACAGCCCTCGCCTCTTTGCCAGACTCGATCCTTGGAGGCCTCAAGAGGCTGATCGCCGAGTCAGCCTTCAACCTGAAAGAACTTCCTCCTCTTCAGCTCTTTACCAAACTGCGCCAGGCAAAGCTGACATACCCATCACACTGCTGCGCCTTCCTGAACATGCACCGAAACAGGTACACGTGCTCTGCCAGTCAAAAGACACCTGAAGATGTTTTTTTGGAAATTGTATGAGATTTGGGGGAAGTTGCTTCTTCACTTTGTTGCAAAGAGTTACCTGGTAGGATTAAAATCCTTGGATTTATTAAATGTGGCACTACAGTGTGAACTGTCTGTGAAGCTTATATTCAGTCGCTTCAATCCAGTGGCTCTCTCACTGTGGGGTATAAAGACTCTACAAAAAGGCTGGAAAAAAACTATGAAGTGAAACTAAATTGAATTTGATTTTCTTTTGTAAGCGAAAAATATTTTAAAAATACAAGATTTTTGATGCTGTTTTGGATCCTAAATAATAATGTGGGCTGTTAGGCGTGAAGCATTTTTGCCTTTTGAAGTGAGGCATGCCAGGAAAATGTTGGGAGACACTGGGATGAGCCCTTACATGGACGTACACAAATGTGTGGGTTGGTTTGTTTTATGGTCTTTTCAATATCCTATTTGTCCATTTCTGGTTAAATGCCACTGAGTCAACAGCTCAAGCAGTTGCTGAAACAAAACTCATTTACTTTGTTCACTCCCTGTTTTGTCCGCTTTGTGTGTATTGTTGTGTACTAGATCGGGATGGCACTCACTGTGCGACAACCCCGAGGCTAAAAATAACCTGCACTTCTTCAGGGAACACTGCTCCAACTCCACCTCCATCACCTGCAGCCCAGCCCCTGATGACTTCAACCCCTGTGAAGATATAATGTCTGCTGCCCCCTTACGCATTCTCATCTGGATCATCTCTGTCCTCGCCCTGCTGGGCAACGCAGTAGTTCTCCTTGTATTGTTAGGTATGTTATGTAATTTAAAAAGTATTTGGATATTTATATCTGGAACACCTAAATAAATATTTCTCCAGCTCCATCACTGGAACTGACAGATCTTCAGGCCTTTCTGGTTTAAAGTAAACCCAGGAAAACTTTTTAATACATTGTTTACGTTCTCAGTTAATCTACATTATCAGAGACCATTTCCTGAAACATGACCAAGGACCCCTAAACTTAACCAAAATGTATGAAAGCGTGTTTCTGCCACTTTATTTGGCTATAATTTAACATTTTTGGTTATTAACTCCCTTTTCTGAGTTAGGTATCTCAAACGTTTGACTTACTCAGAAGTTTTAGTTAGTAAGTCAAAACCTTGAGATGCGTAATTTAAATATTTGAGACAATAGCCTTAAAATTTGAGATATTTTGAAGTTGGGTGCTGTTAGCAGAGAAGGCAGGAGGAACCCAAGCTGTGGCTCTGCTGCTCTGATCAGTCTGCAGTTACACATATCTGTGTGAAATATGCTCGGATGCCCTGTGGGTTCTGAAACCTTTCCTTTCATGTGCAGCACAGGTTTTGGGGAAACTGTAGCCATTCTGAGGGATTAGACACATGGACTAGCCATCCTTTGCCATGGGCCTCGAAAAGCCTCAGGCGCACCTCACAAGACATGCAGTTTCAGAAATGCTCTAACCCAGCTGTTTAGCCATCACAGTTTACTCCAAATTGTCTGGAAACTTCCTTTCACTTGCCCACATTTCACGTTTCCAAAGCAGCGAAATAAAGAAGTGACTGCCCATTTGCTGCTTAACATATCCTACAACCCCATTAAAGGTGCTAATGCCATTGCTACCATGTTATTCACCCATTTAATATTTAATGTTATGGCTCATTGGTACTTTGGATCTGCTAAGTGGATTTTATTGCTGACATTTATTTATTTGTCTTCTTTATCTGTGATCAGGCAGCCGCTATAAGCTGACTGTTCCTCGATTCCTCATGTGCCACCTGGCCTTTGCTGACCTCTGCATGGGCATCTACCTGGTAGTCATTGCAACCGTGGATATGCTCACACGTGGACGGTACTACAACTATGCTATAGACTGGCAGATGGGCTTGGGCTGCAATGCTGCAGGCTTCTTCACGGTGTGTATTCATCACATCACATAGTGACAACGCTCATTCAAGCATGTGTTTGAATTGTAAAGTAGCATGTCTGTGTGTCATTTACAGGTGTTCGCCAGTGAGCTGTCAGTGTTTACCTTAACAGCAATCACCGTGGAGCGCTGGCACACCATCACGCATGCTCTGCGACTTGACCGCAAACTTCGCCTGAGACACGCTTGCATCATCATGACAATAGGCTGGATCTTCTCCTTGCTGGCTGCACTGCTGCCCACAGTTGGGATCAGCAGCTATGGCAAAGTGAGTGTTAAATTTAGCCACTACATGCTGATACAATTACTACAAGGGGGTACTTCACTTGTTGTTAGAAATAGTCCATAGTTTATATTGTTGAATTATGTCTCAAGACCCCCGAATACTGTTTTTTTTTTTTTATTTCTTCATGCAGGTGAGCATCTGCCTCCCCATGGATGTTGAGTCCCTGGTCTCCCAGTTCTACGTGGTCTGTCTTCTCCTCCTCAACATCTTGGCGTTCGTCTGTGTGTGCGGCTGCTACCTCAGCATCTACCTCACCTTTCGCAAGCCTTCATCAGCGCCAGCCCACGCCGACACCCGTGTGGCTCAACGCATGGCCGTCCTCATCTTCACAGACTTCATCTGCATGGCTCCGATCTCCTTCTTCGCCATCTCAGCTGCCCTCAAGCTGCCTCTCATCACCGTCTCAGACTCCAAGCTACTGTTGGTGCTATTCTACCCCATCAACTCATGCTGTAACCCCTTCTTATATGCCTTTTTCACCCGTAACTTCAGAAGGGATTTCTTTCTCCTCGCAGCTCGCTTCGGGCTGTTTAAGACTCGAGCGCAGATTTACCGGACAGAGAGTTCCTCGTGTCAGCAGCCAGCGTTGACCTCTCCAAAGAATAGCCGTGTTATCTTGTATTCCTTGGCCAATACGCTAAGTCTAGATGGAAAACAAGAGTGCTGACTTTTACCCACATTTACAGGTATGGACTTTTCGCCTTGATTGCATATTATATCGATACAAACAGGCTGCTAATTCCTTAAAATGATGCCTCAGATCATGAATTTTGATCACTACCTGGGAAATTTTTTCTGTCTACTTAGACCAGAAAGATCTACGAAAAAACACAAAAGGCAACCAAGTGAAAGGCAAAAGAGCTGAGAACTCATTTTAGACAATTTGACCCAGGAGTCTGTAACGCAGTGATCGTTAAAATAAACAATGCTCTTGCTCTTGCTTATGTTTGTGCTCCTAATCTGATTCTGTGTTTATTGGGCTTGAGCCAGTGAAAGCTTCCACTGAAGACTGCTCTTCGGTTAATAAATAGCATCCAGAGACCCAGCTCTCAACAGAAGTGATGATCTTCCATATAAAGATGTGGGTCAGTTCAACAAAGAAGTTGATGCTTGTCTCTGTGCAAGTCTGAGATCTCTGTTAGGGATGTACATGTACAAGTGGTCAAGATTGGACTTCCAGGCCATGAGACCAGAGGTGTACAAGTCACAAAAAGCTTTTTATAAAATTATGTTTATATATCGCCACAATCTGAGCAGTTCAGACCCAAGAGAAAGCATGCATACCATGTTCCCACCTCTCTTTTAAGGTTACACATAAATCACCATGTTTCAATCATAATAGTATCAGCTGACTATTCAGCACAAAGTAGACACGGTGTTCAGTGGCGTGTCTAAACTTGGTTACCTGAGCTATGCACTGCAGCAATCCATGCAAACATGACCACAAAAGAACTAATTATACACTCACTGGCCACTTTATTAGGTATACTTGTTTGGCTGCTTGGTAATGCAAATACTTAATGAGCCAATCGCATGGCAGCAGCTCAGTGCATTCAGACACGTAAACTGGGGCATTTTCAAGATTTTTTAAATGTGGTGGCACGGCAGAGACCAAGAATACAGTAGAGGGGGAAATTTAAATATTTGATTTGCAAAAAGATCAGAAAACTGACAGAAATTATTGAGTATGATTTTTGGTGTGCAACCTTGTGTTTTATTACAAGTTTATTGTGTGAAAAGTGGTGGGGAAAAGTATTTAGACTTAACCTAAGTAAAAGTTGTAATTGCACTTAAACAGCTTAATAGTTCACAAGTTATATAATCAAAATGTATTCAAAGTGCCTGAAGTAAACACACTCTTTATATAGAATGGCTATTTTTTTCTCGACTCTTTAACGAGGCAGCTGTTGATGAGTTTGATTCCTGATATATTGTTCAATAGGTTCATTTATAAAAAATACAATTAATGTACAAAATAAAAAGAAGCTAAAGCTTTAAAATAAGTATTATTTAATATGAAATTATAACAATTGTATCCAAAATAAAATGGAATCAAAAGCGGAAAGTAACATAACAAGGAAGCATTTAAATAAAGTACAAGTACAATAAATCTCTGCTTCAGTAAATTACTGGAGTAAATATACTCACTTACATTTCTAATTGTTGATACCAAGCTTTCATCCAATGGTGTTGACCATAGCACGATTACTAAAGGGGGGGGGGGGGGTGCCACTCCAAGCTCCTCCCCCTCTAAACATGCCTCTAAGTAAACATAATCAAGACAACCTGCTAAAGTTCAAAATGAGCATCAGAATGGGGAAAAATGTGATTGAAGTGACTTTGATAGTGTCATTGTTTATGGTGCCAGATGGTCCCACATGTCGCCACAATCTGCTGGCCGGACTGCAAACTGATAGGAAAGCAACAGTAACTTAAATAACTTCTGTACAATCAAGGTGTGCAAGTTATGTAAGAAAACTGGGCATTGCTTAGTCTGATAACTCTTGATTTCTATTCTGACATTCTTATAGTAGTCTTATAGTCTATAGTCTTATAGTACTTCAGAGTTTGATGTAAGTGAGCAAACTGAGTCACAAAGCTCAGATCATCTAAAACTGATTTCTTGAAAATGAAAAGGAGTTCACCACAGTCACCACATTTCACTCCAGCAGAGCACCTTTGGGATGTAGTCAAATGGGAGATCATCATCACAGATGTGCAGCTGATAAACTTGCAGCACCTGTGTGATTCTATCACATCAATATGGACCACAATCTCTGAGGAATGTTTCCTCCACTCAATTCCAGTTGAATTTCTTTTAAAAATTAAGACAGTGTGAAGACAAAGGGGTGTTCAACCTAGCAAAATGTACCTAATAAAGTAGCTAGTGAGTGTAGTTGGACTAAATCTGGGTCAAACAGCTCTTCTAGATACCCATGGGTTCCTTTTAACTCAAGTGATGTGCCAGATGGGTGGCAGTGGCAGTAAAAGAAGAAAAGAATGGAGGGGGAGAAAACTAATGACTTCATCTACTATGTAACAAACACCATCCGTCTGGCATCCCGAGATAATCTAACAAACTAAAATGCTCCAGAATGTTTTTTAAGCAGGTTGAATGCTTGGGATTTCAGCATATGCACACTGCAAAAAAACATATTCATTCAACATTCAGTGCGGTGATTGAATGATATTCATTAAGAAGAACACTGCAGGGACCTGCTGATTAACAATCTCCACATACACCCAGTCTACTGAACCTCTCGATGTCTACAATTTGCCACCAACTCCGTCTATTTTGTAAGCCACACCCTGTAATTATCTTTGAAATGTAATTATGTTTACGTTTTCAAACAAACATCCTATTAAGTGTCACTTTTGAATCTGTTTTTCTGAAGAATATTTCAATGTGCTGTTTTTTTACACTATTTTATAAAGTGTTTTATTATATCCTCTCTGCTTGAATAGATTTTGTATGATGAATGTGAGCGTTCGAAGAGGCGTGACAAACAGAAAAGCTCTCTCTCAGACACACACACATATGCGTGCAATAATTGAGCTGTCTTTATCTAGCAATGCTGTCCTTCAGCGCATCCAAAGCTTTCAAGGACAAAGTGACCCTCCCAACCTCTGCTCTGTGCAGCAAAGTGGGTGGGTGGGCGTAGGAGGAGAGGTACGCAGCTGCTCTTTCTGCTTATTACAGGGGGATGGATATAGCAGCTAGATAAGCTGTGCGCGCACGCACACACGCACACACGCACACACACACAGTAGCAACCCACAACCCACATTCTCAAGGCTGCAGCTGCAAGAAGGAATCCAAGACCATCTCATTGATATGGATACACTGCCTCCTACATGCCAACATTCAAAGTTAGGGTGCAATTATACACTTTCACCACCAGGTGATGCTACTGGGGTTAGATTTCTGGTGAGTTTACCTCCATCTGTGTGCACAAAAGTCCAAATAAAATCACCAGTCTCAATAGATCCTACAAATTTTGCTTGATGTTGTCTTACGACAAAAATAAATAAATAAATCATTTTTCCCTAATTTGCTTTTTTTTAAAATAGCTTTTTTTTCTACATAATTTCCATAAAAGATTATATCAAGTCCTGCGTGAAGATTAATGCTCATCCGGCAGTTACTTGTCCCCTACATACACTGTATGTCTTCTTCATTTTTATATCATATCATATAGTTTTTCAAGTAAAAGATAAATCATTTTAATGCTTTTGCACTCAAATTTATGTGCACTAAAAAAAGTGAGTGTTGCAATACCGAAAGACATGCCGTTATGCTCTCTGACATCTTCTCTAGACAGCACTGGAGACGGTATAACAAAACACCCTCAGTATAAAGCCTTCAAGTTCAAGACTAATCGTTGGCAGATAAACAATGCCCTCTGGTGGTCGTCGTGCATAATAAATATACAAGTTAAAGCGTTAAAGTTGTATTCCACTTAAAATCTGTAATTTGGTCAGTGTCCATTCACTCAATTCCAGTGCGCTTAGAAATGTGGCTGCAATGTGAAGTGACTGTAATTGTACTTGAATTTATGGATGCAAAAGAAAAAAGTGTAGTCAATCAGTCTGCCTTTAAATTTACACCATAAAAATGCAACAATAATTAAATAAATA
Source organism: Neolamprologus multifasciatus (assembly GCF_963576455.1). NCBI lineage: Eukaryota > Metazoa > Chordata > Actinopteri > Cichliformes > Cichlidae > Neolamprologus > Neolamprologus multifasciatus. Next base: position 9,991,253 of record NC_140446.1, on the reverse strand, counting down.
AACAAATAAATAAAACTAACTGCGCATTGGTTTAAAACTTTTAATTAATAACCAATTTTTCCAAAAAACTAATTTACAAATGTTTTTTGTGTGTGTAGTGAAATCAAAAAAATATTGAATTCCTAAAGTTCGACTTTTATTTAGAAAAATTCCTAATTGAACATAATTTCCATTTAAATACAAACACATCTCTCAACTGACTCATATTTTCCACCAGAACATCAGCCCATATCAGTTATTTTTACACAAATTCATTTTTAATAGCTTTTCTTTTTGCAGTTAAGTCCAGTTTTGTGTGTTTTGTTTACAATTAACCGGTAAAATACACTTACGTGACGCTTGTACAACCCCTTGATGTGTCCCGCAATGATCAAATCGCCGCTTGACCGACTCCGAACCCCAACAGAAAGGTTTTGGCAAGTCGTTTGATATGGCGCTTCTGATTGGTCGCTGCAGGGTGAGATTATGATATGGTAAATATTATTGGTCCATCGGACCTTGTGTTCTTTTTTTTTTCTCGCGATTGTTTCCCGTGTGGGTTAATGGCTCCTCCTGCTACAGACTGAGACGGAGCTGGCACCGAGCGGTGAAACGGGGGGGAGCTGTGACACCGACGGAGGAAGAAAAAAAACGCGATTACACCCCAAATAGTAGCGGGTTTTTGATCGCAATTGTTTGGGTGTAACCGGGAATAACTGCTGTCCGGGTGGCTGTTTGGGTTGCGGGCTAAATTTGGTAGCGGGAGGTCGAGGATAGCAGTGTATTTTTTCCAACAACCAACTCCCCAGATGAACTCCGTCAGAGCCACCAACAGGAGACCCAGGCGAGTGTCGAGGCCGCGCCCGGTGCAACCCGAGCGGAACAACGGGGACAGAGGTACGCTACTTCACGGTCAAGCTAAAGGTTTCACACGAAGTAATGTCAGGCGTAACAGCCTTTACATAACCCCTCCCTTTTAGCTAATGGTACGTTTAGCGCTCATACAGGCGTCGGATTCGGCAGGAAACACCGAGGCTTCTCGCTCTATGGCTCAGGCCAGGCCTCGCTTTGTTTGGCTTGAGTGATTGGGGCTAGCTAACGCCGCTAGCTAGCTCACCAGGTTAGGTGGTGGTTGGGGGGGGGGGGGTGTCTTCGCTTAACGTAATGCGTATGTAGCTACAACATTAATAGCTCAGATTCAGGTAACCTCAGCGGGAGGCAAAGGGATCGACTCGAGTCGCTCACACCACAATCTCCGCGTCTACTCGAGCGGTGCATTCCCAGCTGTCACTACCGTTTCTGAGGGTGTAAATCTGCGGCGTCTTTGGACTGCCATTTTTGGGGTGTAACGTTAACAAAAACATTAGCAGCGAATGAGGGCAAAGCTAACTAGCTGCCCCCCTCCCCTCCCCTGCAGCTTGAAGAGGCCACACAGATCAGCTGTGATAGATGATACGGTGGAAATTGGATAAATTCACCGAGTCCATTTTGTGCTCTTTGCGCTGCAGTTTGAAGCTAATGCAGGCAGCAGATTTTAGCACTATCCCCCTTCCTTACTCTCGGTGACTGCTAGCCGTGGTATGATTTGTTTACACGGCGGATTTACCAGCTACGCAGTTCAGTTTTTAGCCATTAGCCGCACGTCTGATCGACATCATAGGCGGCCCTTAATTTGACAGCACCATAAAAGATGTGTCTGATTCTGCACACATAGGACCGCCTTACAGACAAATGCACGCCGACTGATATCTGTTGGGAATAACTAAACATATAAGACTGGTAATGTGGCTGCAGCGGGTGCATCTGTCATTATCAATCACCAACCTTTGTCTGCCTTGCCAGCTATTACCCAGGCTGTTAGCCTGCGCAGTTGGCATACAGTATGGGATTTAAATGTGCACCACTGTGTCGATAATAATCTGGATAATAAAAGTGTTGCCATTTCTGGAAACATTATAGGTGTGTAAAATTGGTTAAAAGAGATGAGACTTCTTAAGAAAATGGTGATTTTTATCTTTTTTTATGTATTTTTTTTTTTTAAATGCATGACTCACCCTGCATTATAAACCAGCTTTGTTTACCGAGGTGCTTTTCTTGAAAGTGGTGTGTATATGTAGAATATGTTTCTGCTTTTCTACTTAGATGAGGAGGCGCCTGCAGCAGCTGCAGCTGAAATGGCTATTGAGGAGTCCGGTCCAGGTGCCCAGAACAGTCCCTACCAGCTTCGACGCAAGACCCTGCTTCCCAAGAGAACCGCCGCTGCCGCCACCGCCTCAGCCTGCCCTAGCAAGGGCCCAATGGAGGTTAGACAGAAGCACTTTTTGAGTAATTTACTGCAATGTTGTGTATGACTGTGAGTGGGAGAGAATGGCTGATTAGTTGTCCTCCACTAAAGGAGCAATAATCTTGTGACACAGCAGTAAATTTCCCGTTGATTGCTCAGTACTTTCTTGGCATTGAAGTTTATATCCTACTCATCACCTTTTACAGGGAGCTTCAACTTCATCAACAGAGGCCTTTGGCCATCGAGCCAAGCGGGCACGTGTGTCCGGTAAGAGCCACGACCTGCCAGGTGTGTGTTAAATGTCTGCAGCTGGGCAAGGACAGTGATTCATTTTTTTCCCCCAATCTATTAAATAGCATGACTTAATGTTCTTGTAGTGAAGTGATTCTCATAAATCTTACCTTTTGATTTTGTGTGTGTGTGTGTGTGTGTGTGTGTGTGTGTGTGTGTGTGTGTGTGTTCTGTATATTTTTAGCAGCACCAGCAGAGCAATATCTGCAGCAGAAGCTTCCAGATGAGGTCGTTTTGAAGATTTTCTCCTACTTACTGGAACAGGACCTTTGTCAGGCAGCTTGTGTCTGCAAACGATTCAGCCAGCTAGCAAACGATCCAATCTTATGGTCAGTGCATTGTTCCCATTTTGCATATTGTAGTCATTAAACAAACAGACATCCAAAGTATGTTTTGAGTGTGGTGTTTAATTATCTAGGAAGCGCCTGTACATGGAGGTGTTTGAGTACACGCGTCCAATGATGCATCCTGAGCCAGGCAGGTTCTATCAAGTTAGCCCAGAAGAGCATGAACACCCAAACCCCTGGAAGGAGAGCTTCCAGCAGCTGGTGAGTTATTCATCATCATCACTGTGATCAGTAGTAGTATTAGTAGTGAATGTTGTCCTTCTTTGTTTTTCTTTCTACACATCAAAGTAAACACTGTAGAGTTTTGAACATTGTGTATGGGTTTGCAGTAAAAGTTTTGCTACTTGGGGTAGTTTAAAAAAAAAAAAAAAAGTGTCACTCTGTGAGAATAGTGCAGCTTCATGTTGCACACACAGCAAAACACATTTAAGAATCGAATCAAAATCTCTGAATTTTAGAAGTTTTATAAATTGTATATGGAGCTTTAGAAGCGTAAATATCATTTGACTCATAACAATAATGAGCCTGTGACGAATGTTCCTTGCAAGCACAGAAATGGGTCGAAGGTAATTAATCAGATTTTTGTCATATGTACGTCTGCCCTGTGACCACTGAATCCCTTTTGTGCGGTGTCTTTACTTTTAAAGTCAAGTAAAATTAAGTAGTTAACGGTTTTAATCTGGTGTCATTACTTTCTGCAAACAAGCTGGAGGGTCAGAATTTCAGAGAAGTGGTTGCCTCTAGTGCCTTTTAACAACAGGAAACTGGTCAAACTCAATGACAGATAGCTTTTTCGCTGCTTATACACGGCCTGTCAGAACTTCTGTGCAGTGAATTCTTACCTGTAGTTTACCTGTAGAAAGAAATGCCTGTCAAATGTATGATTTGGTTTTCAAGTCACATTGAATTTATTTATTTTGCTTTGCTAAGGTTTTTGCAGATGTCTTAGTCCTTGCAGTGAGCTGCTTGTTATAACATTAACCACTGCAGTATCTTGTTGTTGCATCTATTGCAAGTAACTCTTTGTTTTGACACTGCCTATGTTGTCATTCTCTTGTGGTTGGTCTTTTGGTTGCATGGGGTGTTCAGGTTAATTTTACTACATGATGATTTACAGAACAGGGATCAAGAAAAAAAAAATCCCCTCTCACTTTTCCTCGTTATTAATAAAATGATTATGCCTCTTACAATTAAACAAGGATTGCTAACCAAAAAGGTCAGGAAAACACGGAGTAGCGCCATTATTGTTTGACACCTAGAAAATTTATGATCTTTTGCTCTGCCGTTTGATGTTGAGGTCCAAGAATCAAGAGCAATATGTACTGACCTTGTTCTTATTCTGTGCTACAGTACAAAGGCGCACATGTAAAACCAGGCTTTGCTGAACATTTCTACAGTAACCCTGGCAGATACAAAGGCAGAGAGAATATGCTGGTAAGTTAAAACTGTAGATGGAGTGCACAGCACAAATATTTCTGGGTTGCACAGCTAATTTAAACATCTGCATGTGTTTCCGAACTGACCTGGAATGAATGAATTCTTTGTCTTTCTCCTGCAGTATTATGACACCATTGAGGATGCACTGGGTGGGGTACAAGAGGCCCATTTCGATGGTCTCATCTTTGTTCACTCTGGAATCTATACCGATGAGTGGATTTACATCGAATCCCCGATCACCATGATTGGTGCAGGTGAGCAAGTTGCCTTCACTGAAAGATAGTTAAAACATTATCTTGATGCCTCTGCTGCATGCACTCAGCATCTCTCTGAAGAAGAGGATACACTTCAGTTGTGTACATTGTCTACATTGCTTGTGTAATTTTGCATTTGCAAGAGGAGTCAAAGGGTGAAAGAAGCACTTAGGATTTACAACATTTTTCTTTTTTACACAGTACCTAATTATTTTTTTTTGCTTGCTGAAAAAAAAATAGACAATGGACTGATTTGAGTGATACTTTTGTGGGAAGATTTAGCCTGTTTCCTTTTTTTTTATTATGTTGCTTGATGCATTTTTGTAGCAGTATGCATTTCAAAGTGGTGTCAGTAAAAGTAAAGAAAGCCATCATTAGGCTGCTGTGAGGGGGAGAAAGAAGACTACAGAGCTCATTATACCCACTGCTGTCACCCTCTGAAACAGCATCTCACACCAAAAGTGACATTACATCCACTGGTGTGAGCCACTCTTTGTGGTGTTGTTTCGGCTGGTCGGGTTATCTTTCTATTTTTGTAACCGGGCTTAGCTGGCCAGTCGAAGACACGAATGTACCATCATGTCAGTTTTTACCGCCATTTCAATATCAACACAGAAACTCCGATTTTCAGATTATACAGGGAGAGATGTTGCAACAGCTTGAAAGGATGAGACTTTCTGAAGAAAAACCCTTCCCCAATCACTTTGGTTTTTATTTGGACTTCTTCTACTTGTATCCCAGCACTGATGGGGAGGTTTTGTCTGAGGGCTCAGTATAAATGGCGACAGGCTCTGGTGACATCACTGTTTGTACAACACGAGAAGGGGTGGTTTTTAATTAAAAAGAAGAAGATGTACATCAATTAACATTAGCACTCAGATGTACCATGTGAAATGTGCTAGACTTTGCCTTATAGGTGTTTTTTTGTTTGTTTTTTTTGTTGTTTTTTTCTATTTTTGTTTTTGTTTTTAAACCTGCAATTCCTAGCAGTTTCATTTCTATAGACTGAATTAAAAAAAAACAAAAAACGCATGCATCTGTGCACTCATCATAGCCAGATGCATCTGAGTGATAACACAAAGAAACCATGTGACATTAAACAAAGATTAGAAAGCTCTCACATAAAGACGAAAGTACATTAGTCCAATTGCAAAGATATAGATGGCTAATAACTCATTTGATTATCTGGTAACTGCTGACTTGTTGGGTTTTTTTGTTTTGATTTGTTTTTTTAATTACCTCCATACAAATAAGAATTGCACTGCTGAACTCAGCAATACAACAGGGGCCAAAACAACCACTTAAGTGGATGGTAGAAACATGAAACAGAATTGTCTCAGTCAGGTTTCAGAATTCATTATAGTAAAGAAACTGTGCTAGTGAAAGCTAAGTATGATGTTGTGGTCTCTGACAGCGGATGCGTCTCCGTGCATGTCTTGTTAGACCTCAGATACCACTGACCAGTATATTTTGCTGCAAATACTCAAACACTATATTGTTATTAAAGAAATAGAGTGATTTGAATTGCATCCATCTGAGTTTTGGTTTTTGTTTCTTTTTTGGGTAGTGTTTCTCACACATTACAGTTAAATATGGAGTTCGTGGTTCTCAGAACCCTTATGCAGTAATATTAGAAGGCAAAGCATACATTTTCATTGCTGTGCAAACAACACACAGCCTTGTCTATCCATAAAGCCAGAAGACACACATCAGTCTGTTTTGTCCCATCTTATTTCTCTTCTCTTATCCTCAAACCTCCAACTGAGTGTAGCAGATGGTTGCCCTTCTCTGAAGCTGGTTCTGCTCGAGGTTTCTTCTTGGTAAAAGGGAGTTTTCTCTACTAAAATTCCAGAGCAAAGTTTTGCCTTGTTACCTGTGTGAATACGGCTGCTTGGAGTGTTAGTCCTCTGTCTAGAGCTGTACTCCTCTAGTCAGAGGAATACAGCCGTTAACTCGAGCAAAACAATGCTATGTTTTCACTCAATCTTCCCTAACCGATCTCTTTGTTTTCTTTTTATTTGTTCCATTTCTATGGAAGAGTCGTTGAATCAAATCATTCTTTGAACCAAAATTTACTTGCCAAAATTTTGAGAAAGTATGGAGAAGGAAAGGAAATGCTAAGGATCCAAAGCAAATGTCATTTAATCTTTTAAACATTAAGAAGGCAATGTTACAGCATTGATCTGTGTGACTTCCTATAGAACCAGCTCACTGGTGTTTATTATGTTACTGCTGACAGAAATAGCAGAATGCATGCTGATGTGTGCAGAGTAGTATTTTCTGTTCACTCAGTGCTGTAGAACTGATAAGGTGAGCCAACAATACTGTGAAAGGGATCCGTGATCAGCGTAAAGCAAAGAAATGTAATGTTTTTAAATGTCAGTCAGTCACATGACCTCAGCTCAACTGAGCATGCTTTTCAGGGGGCAGGGATAGCTCAGTAGGTAGAGTGGTGGCCCCATGATCGGAAGGTCGGTGGTTTGAATCCACTGAACTGCTACCCCTGAACAAGGCACCATCCCTACACACTGCTCCCCAGGCGCCCAATGGCACCCAATCACAGAGTGAATGGGTTAAATGCAGAGGAATTTCCCCATGGGGATCTTTCTTTCTTTCCTGTTAATTAATTAATTTCTTTCCTGTTCACCTGTTAATGACAGAGCTGTCATTTAAGGTGGCTGCAGGAAAGGAGTGGCAAAATATTTCAACATTTGGTGACGTTTGGTTTACAGACTTTAGGCAGCCATCGATTTCACTTCCAAGTATTAAAAATAATGCATCTATTTGTAGTAGTTAGGGCTGCTTTTGAGGCTGTGGGGAGAAAAACCAAATGTAATTGCTTAAATGAACTTCAAAATCTATGCTGCAACTGTAAAAGACTTCATTGCTGTGCATGAACTGGACCTGGCTGAATGAGGGTGTTAATCATTGTGCTATGCTTTCCCCTCAGCTCCTAATAAAGTAGCAGACAAGGTGATAATAGAGAACACAAGAGACTCAACGTTCGTCTTCATGGAGGGCTCAGAGGATGCGTATGTGGGATACATGACCATCAAGGTAACTGTATGTCTCAGCTTTTACACTTAAAGAGTGATTGGGTATCCAAGATTGTCCTTTAGTGCCATCACAATGCTCTGTTGTTGTTAGGTTATGTAGTCTCTGTGTTTGAGAGTCCAGCTTAGTCTCTGATCTGTTCATTCATACTTAAGGACAAAATTACGTCCTTAATTGAAACTCCTGGGAGTCTCTGTGGCTCAAATAGAACATGTACTTGAGCAAAAATCACATTAGTTTAATAACAAACAACATGGACCCTGTAATGATAATTATGAGCGCCTCAGTCATCTACAGCTTGGTGAATGTGGAAAGAGATCATGAGAAATGCTTTACAATGTGGAAAGTTATGGCCTTGTGTGTGACTGATGTCTTTTCATTGATTAGCTGCTAATTAAAGGTGGGAGAGCAATGTGATTTCCTGAGGCCCTCTCTACTTCTCTAGTTTCTATAACCCTTACTTATGCACCTGAGATAGTGGAAGTGTCATTTGAGGCACAGCATCTTTGTGTATTTGGTGATTTAGTATTAAAGGTTAAATTGGCTACAAGAAATTGTAAATCTTGAGGAAAAATATGGCAGACGTATTTTGTCCTTTCTGCGTTAAAAAAACGCAAGTATTGTATCATAACAGGATGTTTTAAGGTGCCTTGAAATATCCTGTTATGAGCTTCAAGTATTACTTGCACTAATGCCTCCAGTAGGAGGAGTCCAGTGTGGATGTTGTGGGAGGACAGAAGCTCAATGTGTTGTCAGTAATCGTGGCTCGTTCTAAATTCTGCTGCTTTTCTCTCCTCAGTTTAATCCTGATGACAAGTCAGCGCAGCACCATAACGCCCACCACTGTCTGGAGATCACGGTGAACTGCAGCCCCAACATCGACCACTGCGTTATCCGCTCCACGTGTACAGGTATTTCACACAATTATACCTCCTTGTTACAGGTTATAGGGACGTACTCCTGACCCTGGACAACCTTGTGAAGCAGGACTCGGCCTTGTTGGCATGTGAATATTCAGCTTCACAAATGTAGTGTTTGCTGCAGGACTGAACTATTTTTACATGATGTTGTGGAACCTTTTGTTTTTGTGTATGTTCTGGTCTAAGCCAAGATTTTCTTTGATTTGAAATCACAGCTGTGTCCCTATTAATTCATTTTTTTATTTTTTTTTTATAAATATATATTTCACTTAACTGATCAGTCTCCAGGTTAGCCTAGATTTAGCATTGGAGGGCTTGGAGATATAAGAGTAAAATTATCAGGCTTCTCAGAAATCTCTGAAAATGTTTCTTACTTGGTTCCAGTTTCTATTGTACTTTTATTTCTCTAGTTGACTATTGGGGGCAAATATTTGTGGGTTTCCAAAGGCACTATAGCTACGGTATTTGTGAGAGTAACACGAGGTGATACTTCAGTCTGTGTTGATTGAATGCAAAGACTTTTTTCTTGCACAAACTGCAAGGAGTCATGAATTTAACAGTAATACTACAGCATTTAAATCCTGGTTAAATTGCATTTGTTCTATTTACTGGTTCATGGACACTAGTTGTGCATATGAACTCCATATGAAATGGTTCTGCACAGTTGTATTTTAGTTGCATGTGTTATTGCTGATCAAGGCACTGGTGTGCTGTAAACACTTGTGTAGTTCCAAAGATCAAGTCTTTTCCTGCATTTCTTATGAATAAAATTGAATTGATTACTGTCAGTCGATTATAAAACTGATCCGTCTTTAAAGATTAACGGGCATGTCACAATTCTCTTTCCCTCTTTTTGTGTTTAGTGGGTTCAGCTGTGTGTGTGAGTGGACAGGGAGCGTGTCCAACCATCAAACACTGCAACATCAGTGACTGTGAGAATGTAGGACTGTACATTACAGACCATGCACAGGTAAAACGAAAATAAATCCCCACGAATACACAAAAATACACACACGTACAAATGTTTGGCAAGATTATGCTTCTGACTTACACGTACTGTTTTTTGTTACAGGGCATTTATGAAGACAATGAAATCAGTAATAATGCGCTAGCAGGAATTTGGGTGAAAAACCACGGTAATCCCATCATTAGACGTAACCACATCCATCACGGAAGAGATGTTGGGGTGTTCACTTTTGACCATGGCATGGTAACTACTGTAAATTGTGTTTTCTTACATTTTTCTATGTAAACATCACAGATGAACTCACTTGTTGTCTTTTCTGGCTTTCAGGGCTACTTTGAGAACTGTAACATCCATAGAAATCGCATAGCAGGCTTTGAGGTGAAAGCTTACGCCAACCCCACAGTGGTCCGTTGTGAGATCCACCACGGCCAAACAGGAGGCATCTATGTCCACGAGAAGGGGCGGGGCCAGTTTATAGAGAACAAAATCTATGCGAATAACTTTGCCGGTGTGTGGATCACGTCCAACAGTGACCCAACGATACGGTAAGATAATAAACTTGAAAAAAGGCAGTGGAAGATACTGAATCTGTTCAATTCAAGATTGTTTAATAGAATTTGATTTATTCATTTCAGGGGAAATGCTATATTCAATGGTAACCAAGGAGGGGTGTACATATTTGGAGATGGGCGGGGTTTGATAGAAAGTAACGACATCTACGGTAACGCCTTAGCAGGGATCCAGATTCGAACCAACAGCTGCCCCATTGTACGGCATAACAAGATCCATGATGGACAGCATGGAGGCATTTACGTGGTAGATGTGATATCTGATGTCTGGTTGATTGAGATAATTTCCCCAGTGTTTAAAATCCACACCCACAAGTTTGTAACAACCTGTTTTTGTTTTAGCATGAGAAAGGCCAAGGGGTGATTGAGGAGAACGAGGTCTATAGCAACACGCTTGCAGGAGTGTGGGTGACGACAGGCAGCACTCCCGTCCTCCGCAAGAACCGCATTCACAGTGGCAAACAGGTAAAAACAAGAGCTGGCATTAATAATCTGATTCTCTCTCAGCTTATTTGTTTTAATATTAGCCAAGCATCAGCATGTAAAACAACAAACGTGTTAATTTAAATGTTAGCAGTACATTTAATATTAAAACCCTGCATTGTAAAAGCTCAACTAAAGTGGATCTTATTTAAGCTTGCAGCATCTGAGTATTTGTCAGTCTGTACATTTAATTTTTGTATTAAACTGTTCAGGGAAAAGTTGTTGACATTTCCTGCTTTCCTACCAATCTGTATACGTCCAAAGCAAAGATGCCTTATCCTTCTCAATTGAGAATATAAAAATTTGTTTGTAAACATGTAAAACAAAGAAAGGCATCACAACGGAGAAGATAAAACAACGTTTTTTTTGTTCTTTGTTTTATTATCAATGATTTGATGGATGATATTTTGAAGAAATTCTTTTAAGGAGTTTTGTGTGAACACGAATATTCTTGTTAAGGGGCTTATTTATGGAAACTGAGACTAGATGGTGATTATTATTAACTTCTAGGCCTTGTACTATGAATCAAGTTCAGCTTACCCAGGATATCTTTTCTTTAATTGCCTTCTCTTACCCCAACATCAGCAATCACGCATGAAAAGGTGTACAGGCAGCAGAGCAGATAATTTTATAAAAGAACAAACCATAAAGGTACAAGTGAGGAAAAATCTGACGAAGCTGTAGCTTTATCAGTATCAAAGTGCGGTCATTATGACATGGGAGGATTTGATGGAATATAATTGATGTGCATAGTTTTAGTTTTTATTCTTTCAGTCCTAATCTCAAACATGACCTCTGCTAGGAAGGGAACTACCTTGTATTACAGAAAATTAAAGTTACCGGGATAAGGCCACTGCTCCTTAGTTTCTAGGGTGTTTGTGTTTCACCTTTGTTTTCAAATGACTGCAGTGTTGTTGCCAGTAATCCGAAACTACACTTTTTGGTGTGTTCTGCTCCTGTTTCCAATCTATAATCTAGGTCATTTTTACCTGTAATGATTTTTATTTATTTATTTCATCCTTTTACTTCAGGTTGGTGTATATTTCTACGACAACGGGCACGGTGTGTTGGAAGATAATGACATCTACAATCACATGTACTCTGGTGTCCAAATACGGTAAAGCATATTCCCTTATTTAAAAAAAAAAAAAAAAAAAAAAAAAATTTAATTTGACTTTGAGAGTGAAACGTTTTCTAATCAGGAGCAGAAATACTCATTAATACTTATCTTTGACCAACATTATAACAACATTTCCCAATAAAGGAGCAATGTTTGACCAAACATATATATATGAAGCCGCAAAATGTATTTGAGGCATTAAGATTCAATTTCACTGCAGTGGGTGTTGCATAGTATTCTTAGTACTAAGTACTTTTGCATTCAAATATACAGTAACACCACATTTTTGTTACATTTCTGAAATTGTAGATTGAGGTTCCAGTGTAATTTTGGCAGGTTACGACGATGGTGTTGGTGAAAGGGAACAAATCTGTCTCACTGTTAAATTTGTTACTTAAAACGGAAGTTACATAGTTCATACTAGGGAGAGATAACTAGGCATTAATGTTTATATCCGTACACTCCACTGCAAAACTAAGTAGATGATGTGGCAGAAGAAAAGGAAAAAGCTGTGCAGGCTACACATTTTTCTAATTGGAGGAAGTAAAGAATTACTTTAAAAAAAAAAATGATGGTTAAAAACTTAAATGTTTAATCAGTTGCCAGGAACATTTCGTGTGTTCACCAAAGACTGAATATGAGACATTTTGTTTATATTAATAGTTTGATATTTACAGCTTTGTTGATATGGTAAATGAATTACAATCATTATTACATCTTTAAAGGACGGGGAGCAACCCAAAGATCAGGCGCAACAAAATCTGGGGAGGCCAGAATGGAGGGATTTTAGTCTACAACTCAGGTCTGTATGTCATTCATTCATTACACTGGGTCTGCCAAATAATGTGCAAATACTTTTTACTCTAATCGTGCTGTAAAATTCAACAGGTCTGGGCTTCATTGAGGACAACGAGATCTTTGATAATGCCATGGCAGGAGTGTGGATCAAGACAGACAGCAACCCCACACTGAGAAGAAATAAGATCCACGATGGCAGAGATGGAGGCATCTGCATCTTTAACGGAGGCAGAGGTAACACAGCATGATGCGGGTGGCCATGGGGAGCTTCTGACATGTTTTTCCTGTTTTCTTATGTAGCTGCTATTTATGTTTGATGAGCAAACCATCGCCTCTGATTTATTTATTTTTTTGCTCCTGTGTATAATTTGGCTTATTGTGAAATCTAACCTTCTTTAGGTCTGCTGGAAGAGAACGACATCTTCAGGAACGCTCAGGCCGGTGTGTTGATCAGCACAAACAGTCATCCAGTACTACGCAAGAACCGCATTTTTGATGGCTTCGCAGCAGGTTAGATTTATGGGCACAGATATCATCTTTATTTGTACCCTTCCTTTAGCTAATGGACAATTTCTCATTTCCAGGTATTGAAATCACCAACCATGCCACCGCGACACTGGAGGGCAACCAGATTTTCAACAATCGCTTTGGAGGCCTCTTTCTGGCCTCAGGGGTCAACGTCACCATGAAAGGTAACGTGCTGCTATATGTGCATTAAAGAGTAGCTCAGTCGGGTCATGACCTGGTCAGTAACCTCCTTTTCCTCCTCCAGATAATAAAATTCTGAATAATCAGGATGCTATTGAGAAGGCGGTAAGCAGAGGACAGTGTCTCTATAAGATTTCCAGCTACACCAGTTACCCCATGCACGACTTCTACAGGTAAAACACGTCGGAGAAACGCCAGTATGTTTTCTGTCATGTATATACACAAACCCATACTATATAATGGGACCCAACAACTTATGCATCCTTAACTTAAGGCTTAAGAACCATCCACACACAAAAGAACTGACTCCAAGAAAATAGGTTTGTAGCTGATGGCTGAATGCTAGTTGACATTCCAGACCCTGGTTACTTGGGCAACCCTCTAATGTGTAGTACTCTGCAGAGGTTTTGAGCTGCTTCTCATTTATTTTTCTTCCAAGTAGCCAAGCTTTCTGTTAATGTTTACCTTATGTGTACTTGTCCATCTACAGTCTTTTTTGCTAAGACACTTAACACTGACTTATGACTCATTCAATCATAAAAGGGCACTTAGCTAAAGGGATGAGCCAGTGTTCTCTAAATGTAACAGATAAGTTGGCAAAGAACCTCTTAAATCATATTTTAGTCACAAAAATACATTTGTCCACCTTTCCTAGCTCTGTCAATGCTTTAATAAATCACTGCACCCATTTTCCTAACAGTGGAAAGAAATAAGGAGTGGCTCAAGGCTTTTGGACAGCACTGTGTTTGGCATCCTGTCATGCCCATTTGAAGGCACTTTGTAATTTCATGCTCTCTGGTCGCTGATGGTCTTTGCCTGTGTGGATACCTTTAATTCCTCCTCAGACCTTTCATTGACCCTCTCACTACCCCCCTTGTCATTTTCTGTAGTTACTGAAATGCACAAAATTTAACTCGGCACATTTGCGAGTAATCTACTAAGCCAAAAGCTTAGGCTTTAGATAGAACTACTCCATTTTATTTCTACTCTTGGATCTTTATGATGCAAATAAAGTGTCATTAATATGAGGCATAGAGATTTAGCTGTGAGCAGACTAACTCTGTGGTAGGGACAGCCAATTAGAAGAAAGTTGGCTTAAAAGGAGAGGAGCTAAAATGCCTTGTTTTAAGCAGAGAGAGGGATTACTTTGAGCATGTAAATCATGCAAAGAATAAATGAGTATAATAGGCCCTCTTTATTTAGAGCTGAAATGATTGGGCAGTTGATTAAAAGCTGATTAGTTTGACTATAGACGGCTTCCTCCTGAGCTGCTGTTCTGGTCCCCAGATTTCTCTTTAAAGCATGCTCCTGTATTTGACTGATGTTTGCTGATTTTGTTACTGACTTATTTTTATGCCTGGTGCAAAGATTGAATTGTACAGTGAAACTGAGGCAGCAGATCCTCCAGCTGTGAGGATTGTCTTGAATTTAAAGATCAAATGGTTGAGCTAGAAATTTATAGTAAGCAGGTCACTAAACAACAATAATAATAATTAGTGCAGGGGCTTTAGATTACTTTATTTGACCTTACTGTTATGAAAATGAATCTGATTTGAGATTTTCCCCTTTGTCTCTCCAGATGTCACACCTGTAATACAACAGATAGGAATGCCATCTGTGTTAACTGTATCAAAAAATGCCACCAAGGACATGATGTAGAGTTTATACGGCACGATCGGTGAGGATTTAGTTTTTTCTTTTTTCACTGTTTTAATATTTAATAACTTATTAAATATTGACAAAAATGCATCTCCGTTTCAAGCAAAGCGAGTAGTTCTTGTACCCGAATGTCTCTGAGGTTTATGCTTAAATCCCTGGTTGTCTGTTGTCTTCAGGTTTTTCTGTGACTGTGGAGCGGGGACGTTGTCCAACCCGTGCACGCTGGCGGGAGAGCCCACACACGACACGGACACTCTGTATGACTCGGCGCCGCCCATCGAGTCCAACACGCTGCAACATAACTGAAAGCCTCTGGTCGAGTTATTTTCTCCCATAAGCGTACAGACACATGACATTACACACGGCCATACACACATAAACGCACACAGTTACACACACGCATCCACTCGCAGCCATAAGGACCCAGAGAGACTCTGATTGCGGCGCTCTCGGACGGGATCGAGGTAAAAGAGGCTGCAGAGGAAGCGGCTTCCTGCTGCCTGCAGGCATACGAGCTGCAGTGGAGGCAGACTTCACTAGAGGGAGCCGTGGAGCTGAGGGAAGACTCGGAAAGGCCACAAGAGATTCCTTATTGGAGCGTTTCTTATTGCAGTCTATAAACGAACGCGGGAGTAAGAGAAAAGTTATGCAGAGAGGTTCGAGTATTGACGATCTCACAGTTCTTAAACCTCAGCTCCTACCCCTCTTCACCAACACCATCATCATCACCATCGTCGTCATCATAAGAACTGCTGTCAAAGACTTCCTGCTTCCTCGTAGCTGCCATCTCTATTGGCTGCCCAGGCAGTTGTACCTAGGCAACGGATGGGTGGATGTTGCTCTGTTGTGTGTGCGTGTGTGTGGGTAAAAGCAAGATGGTGTGTGCGCGCGTGTGATGGAGCACTTAAGCTTTTCTTTTTTTTTCTGTTTTTTTTTTTTTTTTTTAAATATATGTTCAGATCAGTGGATTTTATTTCAATGCTTTCTCATGTAGTTTTGTATTTTTGAGCAAAAAGCTGACTGTATTTGAATGTCTTTTATTTTATTATATATTATTATAATTATTATTTTTCTTTGGTTAGCGTCCCTTCTCCTGCCCAAACAGCCTGTCAGGCTGCAGAAACTCAGACGTTCCAGTTGTGAAGTTCTTTCTGTGAAAGAGAAACTCGTTTAAACACTAAAAAAAGGAAAAAAAGAAAACCCTCTAGTATATTAGACTCAATGGCATGTGGAGCAGCTCCACAGTTGTACAAAAAGTATGAGTGTAAATGGGTGTCGTGTACAGTGAAAGTTGTGTGTGAGTGATTATATGTTTATAAATTGATGCAGTCGGTGTTTTTTTGTGGAGAGGGTTTCAATAAGAGGTGTCAAGACTCCTCTAAAACTGGAACTAAAGAGACAATCTGCAGTCACCCACCCCCACCCCAAAAAATATCCTCCCCTGTCTCACCCCCAGCCCTGTGTATCGTGGTGACTGTGGCTCCTCATGCAGCCTGAATCGTATGCATGTACCATAACATCTAGACTTAATATATTGTGAAGTATTCAATAACCATTATGTAGATGCTAGTTGGAATCCAAAAAGGGTATACTTTCTTAGAAAGACAAAAAAAGAAAACAGGAAACTGGCCATTTCTAAGAAAATAAAACTTTATTAGATCAGAGGTGTCTGTCTTTAAATTCACTTACAATAAGTGTCCGTTTTTATAAAAACAAAATGCAACTTGAGAACCCGAGATATAATTTGACTGCTCGCAGCCGCTCCGAGTCTTCTGTCGCCCGTCAGGGGTTTTGGATTGTCATGGAACAACGGCGTCAATCATCAGAACAGGCTACTGATATTTCAGATTGCTGTTTGCTATGTGTAATTTATGTAAATGGAAGATTTATGGCTGGATTGTTTCCAGTGGCCGTTTGGAGACGTGTTGAACTTGCCTACAATGACTGATGGACTTAATATTGCAGCTGTACGCAGATCAAAGCCTGAAAGCCAGAAGGAAGAAAGAGACGAGCTTTGCTGAACACCTGAATCAGGTTTTCTCTAAAAGCTGCGTGCGTTCAAAGATTGAGGATTGCAGTTCAAAAGTGTGATATAGTCCGTTTCACTGTTTCAGGTAGGCTTGCAACTAACAATTTTGCTATCGAAATTATAGCTACATTAATCATTTGGTGTACAAAACGCTCAACAAAAGTTGTGAGTTCCCTCTGGGCTGAGGTGGTACTTGTTCTATGATGCTTTTGCATCGTGGGCGCATTGGTATTCACGTTACGAGATTAAGATATTTAAAGAATTTGGGGTTTCTGACAATTTAACAGCATTTTCAGCCTTTACTATAAATGTAATTGGGGCAGAGAAGGATTACTTACTTTAGCTTACAAGCCTCCAACAACAAACTTCCACATGTTTAATTTGTTAGATTTTTTTTGCACCAGATTCACTTCCTGTCACAACCCCAAAGGGATCCTCCTGGGATCAAACCAGGGAGCTGTCACTTGTTTGGAAAACGTGCAAACCACTAGACTGAGAAAGTCTGCAATCAGTTGGGACTGAATGGGGTTAAGTAGTCAACTGCATGATATCTGTTTGCAATATGCTTATTCAATGTGATAAATCAGTGAAAACTGCTGGTGCTGCTTACATACAAATACATATTTACTTACAATTAGAGTCCAGTCATAGCCTCAGATCTGAAACTCCACAAATAGTGATGTATTTGCTGCAGAACAGACAATTTAACCAAGATATATGAGCTACTTGGTAACAATGCTTTTATGTAGGAATATAACAAGACCATAGCCAGTTTGCTACCAGCTGAGACCAATTCTCTTCGGCACAGAGATGTGTCATAGGTGAGTAGTACTCTTTGGCAGCCTGACTCGCACTGTTTGCAGTATTTGGCGAAGAGCAATTATTTCCAAACCTGTAGCGGTCTATTTGAGACCGACTGCATTCAGTCCAAGTTAGACAGTTTATTTGGAAGCAGATCGCCTCCCACCAGGTGACCTGAAACTGGTCACCCAGAGGTGGATGGTGACCACCTTTGGTTGCCCAGTCACTGCAGCTACTTGCAATCAGTTAGGTAATGTAGACAGATTTTTCCTAGTCGCAAGGAGGTTGCCTCCTTCTAGTGTGACTGAGCCACAGTAATGAGTACTTTTTGCACCACTGTAAAGCTGGATCTGGAATTACACCAGGATTATTTTGAAGGAACAGAGGTGTGTAAGACCTGTGTACCTGAACTTAAGGGACTGTCCCACAAATGGAAGAGTGTACACTGTCAGTCGAGATAAGTTATGAAGTGCAAAGGAGTCCGCTGTTCACAATAAGGTTGTTGTTACTTTTCAGCTACTTCCTTGCCACAGCATTAGTGCTACATTTGGCAATTTTATGCCAGACGCCCTTCCTGACCAGTGACCTTTCACTTGCTAAGTTAATAGTAAATGAAATCCTTTTTTTTTTCAGTGCCCTGAAAATTGAAAAAGATGTTGGCACCACTAGGACTCCCAAAGTTGCGCGTCCAGCCAAATTCAGCAGTTTTAAATTATTCCAACAAGAAAAAAGAAAGGCATTGTAATTTGAGTTTAAAAAAAAGAAAGATCCAAAATAAAGCAGATGTGATACTGAACAAGTTTTACAATGATGTGCCAAGACTCATCAGTATCAATCCTACAACTCTAACCTGGATAAGCAGATAAGGAAATTGACGAGTACTGTTAGTCAGCTATCATATGGTATGTATTTAGATGTGAACGTGAACATTTCTGCAATGAGACGGGTTCTCAACGTGATTTACCACCAGAACTAACTTCATTATCCATACTGCATCGATTCATCACATCTCTTTAAGCAATTAGTCTCAATTACACACACAGTATTACCGGAACTGAGCTATCTAACCTCCTGACCAACAGTAGACACACAAGTTACTGGTGTCACCAATCTGCATTAACCTCCTAAGACCCGAACTCTTCCACGGCATGCATTTTTATTTTTTCCTCTTTGATATTTGGGCATATTGGGACCCGATGAATGTAAAAACAAATAATTACCAGTTGTTTTTTTTTTACCTAATTTTTGTTTCTTAGAAAAATGAGAGCCACACATGAGAATATTTGTTTAAAATTTCGATAGAACAGTAGCAGTATAATGTCCTCGTAAGTGGATATCAGGCGCTTGTAGAGTAAAATTGAATATTTTGGTCTAAATAACCCAAAATGTGATGTCCACATATGTGGACGCCAGGTCCTAGGACGTTAAGCGACAGAGCAATCTCACAAAATAACTGACGAAAAAAACAAAACAAACGTGTCTGCAGATTGGCAATAAATCCTTTATTGGAAAACTACAGTATAAGCACTCTAGTGTTCTTCGCTACAGTGATGAACTTTAACTTTGCAGAGCAGACAGCGGGTAGGGGTTTAAAAATCAAGCAGTTTTAACAGGAACGCAGCGTGCGAGGACCTCGCTGATGTACGTGTTATTTTGGGCAACCAGCTTCTGCTTCATTTTCCTGAGCTTTGCCTTCACTTCCTCCTCAGTCATGGTGGCAAGTGGAAGTGACTTCACCTTCTGCAGAAAGTAGTGGATCAGGTTTTCCCCCACCTGAAAAATAAGCAGGGCATTGGTGTTACAAGAAATTCAAACTCTCTCTTCTGGTTTCTGAATGGACCTCAGCTCTACTCTCTGAAACGAGGCGCTTTTGCTGCTTTTAAGTCAACTTTCTTCTAGGGCTGGGTATCGTCACTGATTTCTAGAATCGATTCAATTCCGATTCACAAGGTCCCGAATCAATTCGATCCACGATTCGATTCAATTCGATTCGATTCACTTCGATTTGAATCTGGGAAATTTTGACAGTCAGAAATATTATAATTCAGATCAGTACATTTACATATTTTTGTATCTATAAAAAGGAAGCTGACACTCGCAAGACTTTATCAAAGGTGTGAGCATCACAGCAGATGCCTTTGTGTCAAAGTAGCTGAAGATAAAACACAGAAAAACATGAAGGTGATTTTCCTCACCTGGGATTTTATAAAAATATTCTGCAGTACTTCAAAAACGAAAGAAAACCATTAATCAACATATGAACATTACCTCTGAAGTTACAGCGGTTTTATTAGAGACACGGCTAAGCGTTTTGCATTTTGCATAATTTTAAAAAGTTTAAATTTGTTCAGTATTGAACGGCAGAAATTCTGTTTTCTTTTCGGAAGTATATAAAACGGAAAAACAAACGTCGGCCGACAGTGCTGTAAACAACGGTAGACTTGTGCGTAACAAGCAAGCGAACAGAGAGAGAGAGAGCTGTGCATCGTGGTGGAAGCAAAACAGTAAAAGTCAGAGTGAATACATGACGATGTTTATGTGAGGCGTAGTTTGGATCTTCTTTTGCTGCTGGTTCGGTCAATATTGTTTGGAGAGAGATCAAAATAACAGCTTTAGAATCAGCGCATAAAGGGCGTGAACACAAAGCGCGGACCCGCCGACAGATCAGAATCAGCGGGCTGTCGGCTTTCAGCCCCGACCGTGAGAAAGGCGACATCTAACTGATTCTGATCCGCGGGTCGCGCTGTGTGTTTAAGTCTTTGTGCAGAATCCGTGTTCCTGCTCTCATTTACTGTCTTAGCTGTTTGGTGGTTGTTGACATTTTGTGAGATTTCACCAGAGATTCTGGCATTTCGGGCAAAATTAATTTATATTAAAAAATCGATTCAGTATTTTAATGAATCAATTTTACGTTATCCAAGCCAGAATAGATTTTAATCGATAAATCGATTATACAAACCCACCCCTACTTTCTTCTGACTGGCTGCCTCTATCTATAAGAACACAGCAACAAGTGTATTTTTTTTCCCCTTCTTTATACTGCTATGCTTGTTACATTCCTTCACCATGGAGAATAAAATATCTGTCTTTTTACAGTGTGAAAATATCAAAGGAGGAAAAGGGCTCAAAGCGACAGTTCTGTTATCCTTCACTGTCAGTAATTAGTAACGCTATCAGCTGTTTGTAGCAGCGAGGAGTCTTTTGGGGTGGTGACTTTCCTAGAAAGGGGTTGCTAGTTCTGAGATTCTTGCCTCAAGTTAACTTTTATGTCTAATCGCAGATTTTCAATAGAGGTTTTATTTACTATGATAAGACAACCTTTATTAGCCCCACGTGTGGAAAATTTGTTGGGTTAAGGCTGTCGACCTTTGCCAGGGCAAGGACTGAGCACCTGAGCTTGCACCTTCTGAGGAAGTCCGATGTGGATCTTGACTTGTGTTGTTCATTATCCTGCTGTGGACACCATCCTGTTTTCGTCTTCAGCTTTTTAAAAGATCCAGACCTTCTGCTACTCTAAAATCCGACTAATATTTCCCCTGTTACGGGGGAATTCAAGTTTGTGCTACTGGATCTTGCTTAGGAAAATTTCTTATCACATCTGGCTCTGCAGTGAAACAGCTGAGATAAAACGGAACTGCACATGAAGTCTTGTGAGTAACTAAATTGTCAGAAATTACCATTGTTTCAGTGCCACCGAGCAATCATTTTGCTTGCAGTCAGCCAAACTAGTGCAAAAGATAATGTTAACCTATGTAGGAATCAATAGGCTGAAGTCTGATGACTTGTCCTCTGGGGGCGAAGGCCAGTATTTCAGACTCTCAGAGCCAGTAGATATCCAGAGAATAAGCTCAACAGAAATGGGGCAAAATGGTGGTACGGTGATTAGTCGCACAGCAAGAAGGTCATGGGTTCAACTCCACCATCTGGCCAGGGCCTTTCATTGTGGAGTTTACACGTTCTCCCCTTGTCCTCAGGGGTTCTCTCTGGGGTCTCCGGCTTCCTCCCACAGTCCAAAGACATGCAGTTAGTGGTGTGAGTGCGAATGGTTGTCTGACTCTCTGTATTAGCCCTCTAACAGGCTCCCGTTCCTTTGACAGCTTCAAGTGTATTCTTATTCTTGCCCCCTGCCCTGACTTTTGGTCTCTACACTTCTTTTAATACAAAATCTGCTATTATTAGGAAGACTAGTAGTCTCCGTTTGCAGCACAAACGCACATTTATGCCTCTTTTCCACTAGTACCAACTTTGCTCAGCTCAAATGTGTTTTTATGGTTGTCCCATTAGGCGGCAGACCCTGTTACCAGGTACTTTTTTTAAGCGTCTGATCTGGGGGGAGCAAAATTCAAAATCGCCATTTATGGTTCAGCGGGAAATTTACACCAAAAAAGAGAAAAGCGTCCCTATATCGCCTAGCACCGCATCTAAATCACGGATGCCTGCTTCTGAAAGAAGATGATTTGTAGACAAATACATCACTTGTACCAACAATGTAGTGTTTATTAAATGATAAATAAATGTCACTATGGACACCGCGGTGTCTAGATTATGGTGTTGGTATAATAGTGGAAATCTGAGCCTTACCTGCTTGTCTGTCTTTCGCCTCTTAGCCTTGGGCTCCTCCTCCTGTTCCAACTCATCTCCTGCAGGTTCTTGGAATTCCTCCAGCTCCTCCGCTTTCTCCTTCGCAGCGGCCAGCACTGACGGCGGGAAGCAAGCCAACTCGGCCACGTGGATTCCAAAACTCTGGTCACACACGCCTGAAGACAGAGACGGATCACTCTAAAGGCGCTCTGGGCTGATCATAATCGTTTGTTGAGATTAACATTTTTAAAAGCACAAAGCTGCGTTAACCCCGAGCGAAACCACGTGCTGCGTGCTGACCTGGCTTGACTCTGTACAGCATTGTGAGCATGTTGTGCGACGTCAGGGCTGTGACGTGCAGGTTGTGGACGATGGGCTGCTGAGCTGCCAGCGCCGTCAGCTCGTGGAAGTGGGTGGCGAACAGGCAGAAGCAGCCGATTTTGGAGGCGATGTGCTCGCTGATGGCCCAGGCCAGACCGAAGCCGTCGTAGGTGGACGTGCCTCTGCCGAGCTCGTCGATTATGATGAGCGACTTCTCTGTGGCCGAACTGTAACAACAACACAGACGATGAGAAAACCTTCACATATCTGCTCATCAGTTATTTGTACAACTATTAATAAAGCTCGTCTGTTCTTACCGCAGAATGGCGGCCGTCTCTAGCATCTCGGACATAAAGGTGGAAACTCCTTTCACCTGGCTGTCTCCTGCACCCACCCTTGCCAGGATGCTGTCAATCACGCTAAGCTCCGCCTTCTCGCATGGCACAAAGCAACCAATCTGAGCCATCAATGCGATCACACCCACCTGCCGGATAAAGGTGGACTTGCCACCCATATTTGGTCCTGCAAAGGTTTGGAAAACATAATGATTATCGAGGTACTTCCAAGACTTAATGAAAGCTGCGTTTATTACGACATAAGGCTGATTTTTACAGTGATGGGCCTCATCAATGACAGCCAGACAGCCCACATGGGAGAATTTGCCTTTAAATCCACCCTTGACTTAATCTGTGCTTATTTTTCACCTGTTATGATATAGAAGCTCTTGTCTCCCTGGACAAAGCTGATGTCATTAGGTATGAATGCAGTGTCTGCATCCATCTCCATGCAGGGATGTCTGGCCTGCAGCAGGTCCACGCGCCTGCAGCCATGGTCAAAGAGCCGGAATTGAGGCCGAACGAACGGCACAGGAGCAGACACCGATGTGACGGCAAAACTCGCCACGGCATCCAGCTGCGCTATCACGTCGCTGAGCGTCTGGAGGGGATCCACGTAACCTGACGGTTTAAAACATTTAGAGCCTTAAATGAACCATCGCAGGCGGGAGACCGCATCATGTGCAGGCTCCAAAATGATTTTGTATTTGATAAAAGAAAGACCGTAACATCACCAGTTCTTCGACGTCTATGCAAAAAATTCAAAGTGATGTAGATCTTACTGACCTTTAAAGAAAATGTGAACGAAATCAATTAAACGGAAGGTCTCACAAAGCAACTTTCATACAATTATGGCATTTCCAGTTTTCACGCAATCCGGATACAATCGTTTCCTGTGCTGTTCAAATCGATGCCTTGCTGAGAAGACAGTGAGCAGCATGTGATGAGATTCCTCACCTGAGGCAATGTTGATGATCTCTTTGACGATGGCGTTCTGGGCTTCCTCATACTCCTCCCTGCTTTTGGTGTACTCCTCGTTCAGAGAGCTCAGCTTACTGCAAGCGAACATACATCGGCGTGAATCATCATATGGCAAAACCCCCCCCGAAAAAAAACGAGCAGCGTTATACGATGCTGACATTAGAGGCGCGGTGAGGCACACCTGTTGGTAAAGCGCACACCGTTCTTCTGCACATCCAGAGTGGTAAATTTCTTGTTGTTCCTCAGACTCTTTTCCTCCTTGCATGTGACTCTCAGGTAAAATCCCAGCACGGCGTTTGACTCCAGCTTCACTGTTTTACCCGCCTCCAGACCTGAAACACAAAGTTACACCAATCTGTTTAAGCATGAAAGCCAAAGTGGAAACCTTCCTTTAGACGGCCGTCACCTGCCTTGCACAAGGATTGCTGCGGCACCAGGTTAGTTAGGACACACAGTCATTAGCCACTATATTAGGTACACCTGTTCAACAGCTCATTAACATAAATATCCAGAGAACCTATTTAGGAAACTACCCCTTTTTGTTTTCATGTAGGCGCGCGCGCGCGCACACACACACACACACACGTTTAAATTTCAATTAAAAGAAAAGAATTAGTATTAGGTTATTTATCACTATATTCATGTCATACTTTACAAGTTATTCCTCTAAGAACAGATTCTTTGTATATACCAATTAATAATGTCAAGGTTATTGTTTTATATTATGTATATACTGTAATCACCTAGTTCTCTGGCTGCACTGTTCAGCACGGTCTGCATGCGTTTTTCCAGCACATCCATCTTTTCTCTCAGCTCACTCAGCACCGGATCAAATGATGCCTTCACCAGGTACTCGTGGTGGTCAATCTACACGAAACAAGAAATAAGTCAAATGCACAACAGGCTGTGTGCAAACGGGGGGCAAAATACTTTGAAGCAAATGAAAAGACCTGGTTCATGTCCAGTGTGGTTTCAATCATCTCTTGGTACTTGGTGAAGTCAGTCTGCAGGTCTCTGAGAGGCGAGAGGAATACTGCATTTAGCAGAACCTTGTTGCTACCTGCAACACAAACAAAGTATTAGCCTAAATTTTAGCTAAAAATAATAATTCATCTGATAGTTTCATGAAAAACAGCATCCTTTGTTTACACACAGTCAGCACGATGAAGCAACAACAATCTTTGAACTCCAAATAACAACAATTAAGAAACTGTCAAATCAGCTGTATGAAGCAGACAAGACAGCATCCCTGTATGGAACGCCAGGACTGCCATAATGAATTCATTAAATACACCATTAAATAATTAATTAAATGTGGCAATAATTAATTAAAATCAGAACTAATAATAACATAAATATTTACGACACATGTAATTAATTAATTATTGACACATTTAATTAATTAATAACACATTTAAATAATTATTGACAGTTTTAATTCATTATTTAATGATTTATTTATTTATTTCATTTTGGCACTTTTGTCTCCTTCATCTCTCTCCTTGAAATAATTTTATCTGTCAGCCTCACCCATCAAACTAAGTGGGCAGGGTTAACGCTGCCATGCAGCTTCTCTAACATTTGATTGGTTGCCGTGCAAAGTAAGTCAAGACAGGTCGATCCTAGATAATTGATTGCTTGTGTAGACTTGGGGCAGCCAGGTATCCCAGAATGCATTTCAAATCACAGGCAGCAATGGTGGTAGTGTAGTTTTAAAATACCCGTTTTTCTGTCACCAACTACACTTTGTTTAGTTTTCATTTAAAGATTCTCATTTTCACCGAACGATCGTCTCTTTCCGCCTGGTCTTGTGTCTCTGTGCTTCTGTAACATAAAGAACGAGCTGACATTTTTCTCAGGACACCTGCGATCAGCTCAACAGGCCCTCAGTTTACCTGCATGCATCCTCCTCCTCACCTGTCAGCGGTTGTTCAACACCTGCTGCTCATTCAAGAAACATGCCCACGTTACCTGGTGATAGTCACGGTTTAACTGGGCAGCCGGTGGTCGATATAACACAATGTCAGCACACTTTTCTGCACAAGATAAGTAAATATAGTTTTTTTTCCCAGAGCGCAGAGCTGCTGGAGCTTGTTTCCCAACAGAGCACTTTATAGGCGAACCCACTTTATCAGCAGCTGATGTCCAATCACCGGCACACAGCTTTGAAACCTCAGCTGAGTTTTAGCTCTCAGTGGTTAAACGCTGTTTTATTTACAACTAAAACTGAACTGATTTACGGATGTTTAATGGTTCACTGGCACATGTGTTAGACTGAACCATTTGCTTTTCTTTATCTGGTGTGTTTTGGATTTAACAGTGAATTTTGAGAGTAAACTGACTTATAAAATGTTTTAAAGAAAGAGAAGAGTAGGCGCATTTCCACTGAGAGGAGCAGAGTTTGCAACAGCGTGCTCATCATGAAGACTGCAACCTGCACAGAAATATTATATCATCTGTTTTTTAATAGTTATTCAACTGTATTCTAAGCACCAGCGATCTGCTAAAATTTTTAGAGTTTACTTAACTAAAGATAAATGAGGTTAACATATAATTTGTGTGATTTTTTTTTCTCTCCTTTTTTTCTTTTTTTTTTTTTTTTTTTTGCTTTTTTGGTCATGTTATGTTTAACTGTCAAAGGCTTGTTACAAACTATGAAACACATTGTGCAGACTTCTGGATGTTAGAAGAAAACTAATACTGCTCATGAATGAGACTAAAGGCAGGAAGGTGTCCTTTAAAACTAAACATGTTAATAGGACCTCCCTATTATATCATAGTTAAGGATATAGCACGTGTATTTCAGTAATAGCCTACTTATTTCAGTGTAGTGGTGAACAGGCACACAGCTCCGTGGGCGTTATCTGTGATACTCCTTAACTACAATTTATCCAAGTTAACGTCAGTTAACCATTCAGACAGTCCTTTTGCAATGAAAAGCATAAACACCCATGCTGCCGGTAGGTTTCCGCTGTACCAGCTGTTTACATTATAGCTGCTTATGCAGTAACCATGGTAACCACGGACTTTGAGCGGCTGGATCGACGGAGGTCAGACAACAATTTTACATATATGATCTTAAACCAGGACATAGCCATTATCCGTCCTGGCCTCATATCAAATGTGAACGCAGACTGAGTCTGTGTTTGACGTTTGCTTTATATCTAATCTTCCTCTCAAACATTTAAACAGCAGCGAGTCTGCAGCTGAGGGAATACAAACTCAAACTGTCGGAACAGGTTTGCTCGTTTCTTGCGTGTATTCATTTGGTGATTTATTAAATGTATAACTGTTATTCTAATCTGCTGCTGAGTCTCTTACGTTGATGAAAACGCAGGTAACACAGATCACGGACACCTGTTCAACCAATCACTTTCATTCCACTTTGATCTGCGACAAACTGACGGTTCATCTCTGTTACAGTGTTGCGTTAGACTGCTATATTTTTGTGTTCTTTATGCTGTAGATTTTCACGTCTCTGGAATAGTTGGCAGTAATAAGGATGATTTTCTGTAAAATCATATTGATATGACCCGTGACATTCGTAGATGACAGTTAGATCAGTCAGCTGGGGAAACTGGGTTAACTCATAGAGCTGAAGATATCGTGGATATGCTGACCTCGCTCCGTGGTGTACAGGGGCGTTTACCCTCATGATTATTATTCACAATAAAAATATTAGCCGAACATCATGAAGTCTGTATGTGTTTCATAGTGTTGAACAACCTTTGTACAGTTAAAGCCAGCAGTTACTACATGACGGAAACACCAACGTTATTTCTTTTATGCATTTATACGCAGGTCACGCTGATTACTGAACAAAAACCGAAAGATGAGCTGTTAATCAAATTTATTTATTCTCTCTCCTCCTTAAACATGTTTTTAATGTTTTTTTTATCATTCAGAATTGGCGACTGAAACACGTAGGACACATAAGAACATCAGGAAATACAACCCTGATAAATATAACCTCAGTAAAAGAAGTCAGTGTCAGCGGGGGTTATTACAGCTGTGTACCGGGGCCTGCGCTTTGTCGGTGGTAATAACAGCTCGATTGCTTGCGAGGCAAACGGGTCTATCCCACGCTTTGCCGTGAGACTGGGCAAACATCTCCGAAATCATCGAGTCACTTTTGCAAAGAGGCTCTATCTTGACAAACCGACCAGACATCTGAAGATTAAACCACTACATTCTCGGCTAAAAAAACATTAAAACGGTATTTGGTGACACACAAACAGGGTTTTTCAAAGTTCAGTTCTGTTAGTTTCCACATGCCGGTTGTTGTGTGCTAAAAACAATGGCCACCAGGCAAAAGCAATGGTTTTGACTCGATCAGCGTTAACCCCGCCCCCTGAGTTTGATGGGTGAGGTTGACAGATAAAATTATTTCATGGTGAGACCTGAAGGAGTCAACTGTGCCAAAATTAATTAATTAAATACACCATTAAATAATTATTTAAATGTGGCAATAATTAATTAAAATGTTAAATAAATAAATAAATAAATAATTAAATGTGTCAATAATTAATTAAATGTGTCATTAATTAATTAATTACATGTGTCGTAGATATTTATGTAATTAATTATTTCCGATTTCAATTAATTATTGCCACATTTAATTAATTATTTAATGGTGTATTTAATTAATTCATTATGGCAGTCCTGGCGTTCCATATCCCTGCAGCCTGCAAAACAGATTGTAGAGTGAGGTAAACAGTGTATAAGCTGCAGCTTACCCGAGTATTTCTCCAGAACAGTGATAAGAGTTGGTATTTGGCTCACAGCCTGGTAGACACGATAACAATCCTGCAGCGTTGCCGTGTGACGGTGAAACTTCTTGGCCAGTCGATGAAGATCGGGAAACCGCCTCAGCAAATCGTCCTGACAGGTCTGCCTCAGCACAGAGTCGCACACAAAGCTTTCCACCAGGTCAAGCCTGCACAAAAATGTCCTCAGTAATTTTAAGTCCTGTAGACTGGCCTCGCCCAGGCCCGGACCTCAGCGTTATCGAAGCAGTATGAAATCATCTTTGACTGAGAACAAAACAAAATGCAACCAACATCCAAAGAAGACCTCTGAATGTCCTCAAGGAAGCCTGGAGAAATACTCCTAAAGACTACTCAAAGGAATCACAAGAAAAAATTGCCTAAAAAAAGTTCAGTTCCGAATTTCCATGTATGTGGACATATCGGTAAATTTCTGCATCCATTTCAATTTTTCCTGTCAAATGACAAAAACATGGGGGCTGATTCATAATACCATACTTCTATTCCCTTAAATGCCTCCTTTAAATGTATAATGTTTGTTAAGCTAAAGATGTTTGACTAGAAGGTCTTATCGCCTACAGACCTGGCATATTGCTAAGTTGGATTTGTTGAAGATACAGAAACCCCCCCATCCCTCATCACTGTATTACCTCTCCTCTATTTTAGTTTTGTCCATGAGGGGCTGTTTGATCCACTGGTTGACCAACCGCTGACCCTGCGGCGTACGGCACTTGTTCAACAAACCGGCCAACGAGTGAGCTCCGGTGGTGTCGTCAGGTGAACCCTGAAATATACAATTTAATAATAATAATATAATAATAATAAATTTTATTTATGAGCGCCTTTCAAGTCACCCAAGGACACTTTACAATAGGATAAAACACTTAGTAAAACAATGGCAGAATAAGAACAATAAAACAAAAGCACAAGATAAAATTAACAAACAGTGGATTTACAGTGAATATGCAGATTTGAACAGATGAGTTTTGAGTTGGGATTTAAACTGTGGGAGAGAACCAGTGTTTCTTATTTCTGGGGGCAGCGAGTTCCACAGCCTGGGAGCAGAGCAGCTGAAAGCTCTGCTTCCCATGGTGGTGAGCCGGAAGGAAGGTACAGCAAGCTGGATAGAAGAAGAACGAAGTGAACGGGAAGAACGGGTGGTGGTTAACAGGTCAGAAAGGTAAGGAGGAGCGAGGTTATGAATGGCCTTGAAGGTGAGCAGAAGAAGTTTGAATATTATCTGGAATTTCACAGGGAGCCAGTGAAGTTCCTGAAGAACAGGGGTGATGTGTTGGTAGGAGGGGGTTCTGGTAATAATGCGAGAAGGAGAAAAGGTTCTGGAGAGGGCGTAGACACAACATTTGATCTGAGTTGCTGGTGGATGTTATTGATTTTCGTAGTCCAGAACAGCATCAAGGAGTTGCAGGTTTCAGAGGAATAGAAGTGCGGTGGTAAAGCGTTGGGGGGTTGAATTAGTTTGTTGAGAACTGAAAACAGAGTCCTTGCATTACCCTCATAAGAACTGATAATACCAGAGTAGAAGCTTTGTTTGGCCTTGTTGATGGAGTCTTTATACTGAAGTACATGGTATTATTATAGATTTCTGAATCAACAGTTAAACCAGATTTCTTATATTTACGCTCTAGCTGCCGAGCTTTGGCCTTCAGAGCTCGGAGGTCAGAGGTAAACCAGGGAGCAGAGCGAACGAAGGAAACAGAGTGGGTTTTTACAGGAGCCAGAGAATCAAGGACAGTGCGTAGACAATTATTATAATATAACAACAAATCATCAGGAGTAGAATAGAAGTCCGGAATCTGAACATTGTCCAAACTGGTAGTGAGAATGTCCATATCAATGTTCTTGATGTTGCGGAACGAGATGAGACGGGTTGGCTTGGTAGAAGAGCAGCAGAGACTGAGATTAAACGAAAGGAGGAAGTGGTCAGTTATGGGGATTTCAGTAGCAGAAAGATTTGAGGGAGTAAGACCAGAACAGCAGACCAAGTCCGGGGTATGTCCTTTAGAGTGAGTGGGAAAGTCGATAAATTGTTTAAATTCAGAGCCTTCGAGACAGAAGGAAAAGTCTCTGGTGAGCAGAAGGTCATTATTGTCCATGTGAATGTTGAAATCTCCCACCAAGATCACATTTGGGGAGAAAGATGAAAGATGGGTTAGTAGATTAGCAAAGTCACTGAGGAAGACAGGGTTAGGTTTTTTTTTTTTGGGGGGGGGGGGGGGGGGGGGGGCGGTATACAGTAGCTATGATGGTGGGAGTGGGTCCAGTCAGCTCACATGCAAGGACCTCTAGAGAACTAAAGGTATCAACATTAACTGGCAAGAATTTCAAGTGCTGGCGAAAAAGGATCGCGAGACCACGCCCACAACCTGAGCAGCGGGGTTTAGAAAAGTAAACAAACCCCAGAGGAGCAGATTCGTTTAGCTGAGAAAAGTCATCAGGTTGTTGCCAGGTTTCAGTTAACCAGAAAAAGTCAAACTTACGGTCAGATAGGAGATCTTGGATGAGAGATCCCTTACTAGTCAATTAACGAATGTTTAGAAGACCGAAGTTGAGTGGAGTATCTTCTTTTTTGCTAATCGCGGTGGGCGCCCTGGGCAGGTGGGCTAGAGATTGATGGTTGACAGTAGGGCTGCTCAATTAATCGAATTTTAATCACGATTACGATCTGGGCTTTCAACGATCATTAAAAATGACTGAGCCGATTATTAGCCCCTCCCTCGTGCTTTACTCTCGCGCTGCTCCATGTGGCAAATCAAGCGCACCACTCTGCATTTCGAACACGTGTCACAACAATTAAGAGCAGCGGTCCCCAACCTTTTTTGCGCCACGGACCGGTTTATGCCCGACAATATTTTCATGGACCGGCCTTTAAGGTGTCGCGGATAAATACAACAAAATAAAACTAGTACCGGTACCGAAAAAAAGTAAATTTATTCATAACACACGTGAAAAGACCAAACGACTCACGGACCGGTACCAAACAACTCACGGACTGGTACCGGTCCGAGGCCCAGGGATTGGGGACCACTGATTAAGAGGACCCGAGGGAAGCTCGGAAAGCTAAGCAGAAGTTATTTGGAGAGGAGAGTGACTGCCGTTGGTTGAAAAGAGAGGTAAAAAAAACTTCAGTGGTGTGGAAACATTATGGGTTCACGGAGTCAGACGTGGATCAAGTAGACATAGTGTGTAAACTTTGCTACAGTGTCGTAGCTGCACCACAGAGCAACACTGCAAAGTTCACTAAACATAGATGTTTACATTTTTCATTTATTTTTTATATTGCAAACATTTGCACCGTTATCAGTATTTGCACACTATTTTATATTATTTTTTGACAATCTTTAAAGCCATTATTCAATACATTGTTATTGTTAAATAAATATCGTCAAATAATCGAGATCTCAATTTCAGTGAATATAATCGTGATTATCATTTTTGCCATAGTCGAGCAGCCCTAGTTGACAGCCCGATCAGGGTTCCTGCGAGGGCGGCGAGTAGCAGACCAGAACGATTTAGTTCCATTGGAGTTATGGAAAATCCTGCGGGACCCGCGATGGATGTATATCCGGCGAGGCTGGAAAGTGATGCCCGGGTGGTAGTGGAGCTCCGCCGGCGATGGGAGCGATAGCTGCCCGCAAAGGCGCAGGAGCTCTAGCGGCTGTATAGCGGAGCAGTCCAGCTGTAGGATGGTAGACGAGCGTCAGGAGAATCCAAAATAGTGCCGACCAGCTCAGGAACATCTTGGTCCACATTTTTGATTATGTGGAGGAAAAGGAGCCAAGCCGGCCGGAGCAACGAACAGGTAGGCTAAAATAGCTCAAACAGTTAAGCTAGTGCAGCTCACTGAGAAGAAGACTTGAGAACACATTAAGCTGAAATAACAGAAGTTGAGGACAAGCGTTGCAAATCAATCCCTGGCAAAGATCGATCTGGTCGTGAGTGTGAATGTCCCTGTTCATTCAAATCTGAATCCAAATAATCCCAAATGTACTGGTGAGTAGCGGCAGCCTGGCGCGGCAGCCTGGCGCGGCAGCCTGGCGCGGCAGCCTGGCGCGGCAGCTTGGCGCGGCAGCCTGGCGCGGCAGCGTTCACTCAAGCCGGAATTTGCATGTTAATCGTGAATTTAACAGATGAATTACAAGTGATGCACAGACACATTGGGAATATTTTTATCACAGTCATATGTATTTGCTACATAACAGAAACAAAACAGGCTCAGTCAATAAAATCAACATGTGACAGCTACTAGAATTTGAAAGGGTTGCTGGTTTTCTAAATTTCTTGCTGATCATTCCAAATTTGTGCTTTTGAATTCTCTAAATCACATCTTTTTGTTTTTCTAGCAGAACAACAACCACAGTTCCTACAGAGCCTCCAACCACAAAGAGCCAAGAAAACAACACTTGTTATTCTGCTGCTCTTATCAAGATGAAAACTTTGAGGCGTTGACACCGGTCACTTACCTGGAAGAGATTAAGAGCCCTGACAGCGGCGTTGTCCAGCCTCATGTACTGACCCAGGTCCAGAGTGGTCAGGTTGAAGGAGTTGAAGTTGGACTCATCAGAGAGCAGTTCAAGGAAACGCACCACTGCAGCCAAACATGACATTGCCACCTGAGAATGACATCACACAAGGGACGCTATGGTCAAACTTCCCACATAGTGACCTGTTCGTATGCATGGCCTTCAGCCTGAGTGTGTCATTTAGTCGGCAGGAGCTGTTATGACTGGGATTTTATCAATACAGTTAATGATCCCAATAATGCTTAGTACTAAATGTTGTTGTAAAATAAAGACAAAAGTTTTTTCAAACCACCACCTTTTGTCAAAATGTTTGTTTTTTCCTGTTGTTCACCTGTTTGTCCAGCTCAGCTAGGGTGTTGCTCGCCACGGTCTCCCCTCTCTTTGCTCTCAGCAGCCGGTTGAGATCCTGGACCATGTCCTTGCTGTTGAACTCAGCTCTCTTCCTATGAGAGACTAGCATGCCGCCACGCTGCACCACCTACACAGACATACAAAAACAACAATATACTCCCATCACAATCTCTGCTTATGCAGCCAGAGTATTAATATTAATTTTTTTAAGTCAGGCCTGGTTTAAAGAAAAGAACACTCATTTAAAGATTTCCCATTTTGCAAGACTGATGTTCATACTGATTTTTTTAGCATAAGTAATTACCGTGCCCACATACCTCACGCAGTTTACTCCCATCAGCGTTAGCTTCCCCCTGAGCCAGGAGACACTCTTTGGGACTGATTTGGACAAGCAGGGATTCCAAGTTGGAGAATATCTCATTGTCTGGAAACTCGCACACTCCCATCGTCCTCTGGGCTGCATCCACATACCCGACCCCAACAACACGCTGTCCATCAGCTCCGGTTGCAAGCCGCACAGCTACGACACCTGCACAGCCCTCTGAGCCGCTTTCCCCACCAAAAAGGATCTCCTCAAGCTGAGTCAAGTTTCCTGGAGAGGCCTGCATTTAGACATAGTAGGTAAGATCCAGAGTTGTTTTTTAAACAAGCAGAAACCACCCTGTTATGTCTCAATAGCCAGCACAGTACCTTGTACTCAATCTTCCAGTCATGCTCCTTGCTGCTCTTGCTGTGGTTCCTGTACACCTCCACTCTGTACTGCCTCACCAACAGCAAATCTTTCGCAAAGGCCTCAAAGTTCAGCTTGCTCAGGACCACACTCTCCAGCTTGCGACTCCCTGTTGACCAACAAAAACATGTCAAATTCTTTGTAATGCGTTCGTCATGGCAGAGAGTGCTGGTGGTTTCAGTACATGTCCAAAAACCTCCTGTGTGGGCTTCCTCTTTCCCTTCTGCCTGGCAGTTCTAATTAATGATCTTCTGTCTAATACATCCACTATCCCTCCTCTGTACATGTCCAAATCCTTGCCCCTCCAACTTTGTATCCAAAATGCTCAACCTGAGCTGCCCCTGTAATATAACCGTTTCTAATCCTGTCCATCCTCCCAATCACTCCCAATTAATTAAAATCTTAACATCTTCAGTTCTCCCTCTTGTCTTTTTCTCAATGCCACCGTCTCTAAACCATACATCACAACAGGTTTCACCTTCCCTTTCACTCTTGCTGCTACCCTCCTGTCAAAAATCACCCCCGAAACCCATCTCCACCTGCACCATGTTGTGCACTATCCAGTGCTCTCCATGGTTGACTCAAGGTATTTAAACTCCATCGTTTGTCCTAGTGTAAAATTTAGAGTCAACACAAAGGTACAAGTCATGCAGGTTTTTGTGTTGTATGCTGAAAACTACCACAGAAGAAAGGAACTGCAGCTAGCTATAAAGACTAAAACATCTAATATCTGAGTGAAGCAGTTTTTGTTCTCCATGTTTTTCTGTCAGTGACCTCACAGGAAATTTGTAGCTCAATGACTTATCTCCATTTAAACAAATGAAAAGAAGCAGTTAACAGCTTGAAAGTCCCTGAGACAATAAATGAAAACACTTAACTGTAAGATGACCCCTCATCATTTCCCACAAAAACATACTGTCCAACATTTAATTAGCCATGGCAATGCTTCTGAACGTACAGGACCTGCTAGGGCTGCAGCTAATAGTAGCCACCTTAGCTACAACCTGTGAAACT
This sequence comes from Neolamprologus multifasciatus, assembly GCF_963576455.1. Taxonomy (NCBI): domain Eukaryota; kingdom Metazoa; phylum Chordata; class Actinopteri; order Cichliformes; family Cichlidae; genus Neolamprologus; species Neolamprologus multifasciatus. The sequence continues at coordinate 9,955,933 of NC_140446.1, read as the reverse complement.
CTTCCTCTGGCTACACGTTCACACAGACTAGGTTAGCGTAATAGTAAAGCACCGAGGCAACCCTCGTCCCCTTGTTTAAAAGCGCCAACTGAAGTTAGCTTAGTGCACAGCTAAGCTAGTACCTGAACCCAAATACTTGATGACCCCGTTCGTTTTGAAAACCTCCTTCGCCGCGAATATGGCGTCTTTCCCGTGAACCGTATAATATTCGTTACGGTCAAATATCCGGAATGTGGTGTCCGGCTTCTCCGGCATGGAGAAAATGAAGTTAAGAAAGCCGTGCTCGGCTGCGCTGTCCATGGACAGGTTCTGTTTCGGCTGCACCGCCATCCTGGAATCTCCCGCCACCGAGCAGAACCAAACAGGAAGTTGCGTTGACGAGATGTTCCCATAGAAACAAGAACGCAACCGGGGCCGCTTACTGGGAACATTTTTTATTCACAAATGCAGACAATTCAAAGCTAAACCACGTATAAACAGATGGTTGAATGATCTTAAACTCTCGAGTAAGTCGCGGAAACATGTAAATGACAAGAACGCTGCTCGCTTCTTCTTCTACTTCTTCAGTAGCTCGGAACACTAATGTTATGTAAACATTTTCGAACCTGACTTAAAACTTCAGTAATCACCGGAACATAAATAATATCGACTTTCTAACTCACATTTCTCAGTAAATAACTCAGAACTGATGAAATCGTTTAAAATATATTAAAACTAAAAGTTATTACGTCGAAATTTTTGAAATGATAACCCAAATTTTCGACTTCCATCCATCCATTCTCTTCCGCGTATCCTTACCAGGGTCGCCTGGGTGGTGCTGGGGCCTATCCCAGCTAGCATAGAGCAAGAGGAAAGGCACATCCTGGACAGGTCGCCAATCTATCACTGGGCTAACACATGCACACCTATGTGCAATTTAGAAACACCAATTAACATAATATATATACTCATATAATTATAATTAACCTCTTATGGATCAGAGTTGCCAGAATTTCATCAAACAAACTCAACATGGAGTTAATAGATCAGTAGATGCTTTTCAGTTACTGGAAACAAATTTCAGAGGGACCCACAAATAAGAAGCAGCTGAAAGTGGTTGCAGTGAAGGCTTAGCTGAGCTTCTCAGGGGAGAAACCACTTCATGACCACACCCATGGGTTCTATACTTCAGGCAGTCATTTAATGCAAAGGATTTCTTCCAAGAATATGAAGCAGTCCTTTCATTTAAACTTATCATAGTTTGTCCTATTTAGAGTATCTGATGCTTCTTTCAGCTGCTACCCAGAAACAGTTAATTCAATTAAAACAAAAAATAACCCCATTGAATTAAGACCTTATCGACCTAACAGCACATGCTCTCTATACTTAGACCCTGAAGTGTAGACTGAACTTACTGACCTTTCTAGCGTGAACTTAACTGGAACTAACATTTTTAAACTTATATAAAATAATTTTAGAAGGTAAAGAAAGTTATACTGATGTTTTGGTTTTTTGTTTTTTTCAAATAGCTGTACAGCGCTTTGGTTGAAAGCGCTTTATAAATAAAGTTACTAGTAACTTTATTTATAAAGCGCTTATTTATTATTCTTATTATGATTAAAATACTATATCACCATGCAAACAACATTTATTACTTATCAGATATCAGATCCCACAAGGCTTGTTTGTATTAAATAATTTTATTTATGAAAATAATATTACAAAATAAATGTCAAACCATGCACATTTTCATAATTAAGACATAGAGTTAAACAGACTGGTTGTACGTATCTTTAATGGAGATATGTACCTTTGAAGCCCTCTGACATTTTGGGCTGTGTATTCCCAGCAGAAAAAAACATTGTACTTTTGATTGTTGCTTATCAGGACAGTTCACGTGATTACACAACAATTTGATTTCCATAAACTTAAAAAAAAAGAGCATGTGAAGTCATGAGCCTCACGAGCTTACTAAGCCTTTTTTGTATCAGAGCAACATAACTGGAACAAATCAACTCAGATGATTTAAAAAGGAGATTAAAAAGGTCTCAAGTGACGTTAGATATCTAGCGTCGGTTTCTTTCTTCTTCTTTTTTTTCTTTCTTCTTTGCAGGTGGGCGGGGTTGGTCAGTGTTTAACCCCTCTGACGATGCTTCCTTTTTTGACGTACGCACGACTCCGACCAATAGGAGCCTGATGCGCATCCCAGGCAGGCTCCATAAACAGGATAACTACTGAATAGGCCAGCCAGACCCGCAGGGCAACGGAACTTCATCCTGAACTTCAGTCCAAGCGCGCCTTAACCATGAGTACAAAAGTCGGCGACATCGTGGAGGAGTTCCACACAGACAACAATATGTCAACCGTCAACAACCACCACGAGACATCCCGCAAAGAGTTGGAGGACGCGTCCCGGTTACCGGCGCTGGAGGCCGCCTACACCGACATCCTCAGGCATCTTGGGGAGAACACCGACCGGGAGGGACTGTTGCGCACCCCGTTGCGCGCAGCTAAAGCCATCCAGTTCCTCACCAAGGGCTACCATGAGACCATCGATGGTGAGTCACCTGGGAAAAAGTTGAGAGGGGATGAGAGAGTGAGTTAGCAAAATGACTTAACTCAGGATTCAGCATATTTTTTACTTATGAACGTTTGGTTGGTCAAATCATGATATTTCAAATCTTCACAGACGTTAAAATTAAAAGATCAAGGCACAAAATAACGGGTAGATCAAGTATTATTAGTATTAAGCATTATTATTATGATTCCAGGATATTGAAAAGATTTCAGATGAATGTTTCTGTTAACTGAAGTAAAGATAATGGAATAATTTAAATGCATACGTTTGCTTTTGTATCACCAGACATCTTAAACAATGCCATATTTGATGAAGACCACGATGAGATGGTGATTGTGAAAGACATAGACATGTTTTCACTATGTGAACACCACATGGTGCCCTTTTTTGGCAAGGTAGGTCTATGTGACTGAAAGAAATGTTACATTTAAAAAAAAGAAAGAGTGAGACAAGAAAGAAAGCTTTCTTACTCATTAAGCATTGTTCAATGAATTAATTTCAGCATTCAACCGCTAATATTGACCTCCTGTATTTCTCTGATTATGTGCTCTCACTGGCTGTTGTCCCTCTCCAGGTTCACATCGGGTATATTCCCAACAAAAAAGTGGTGGGACTGAGCAAGCTGGCAAGGTAACAGAGTACGCACGCACGCACCCACACACACATGCACTGTACCCTCCAGCTGCCACTGTGTCTGTATGTTTCTCGTGTTAGTGTCAGCTGACTGTGTTCTTCTGTTATTCCAGTGCATTGACCTGGAGGCTTAGAGCCTAAACACACTGGCCATCATCTAGGCCTCTCATCAGACACAAGTCTAAACTCTGCTCGCTCTCGAGCCATGAGAAAATCCTTTTGGACCTGTGGGAATCCCAGATTATTATCACAGCCTATCTGCCTGTCTCCTTCTCCTCCTGTCCTAAAATATCTCTTTAAATTTGAATATAGTGATGCAGAGTTACAGTAGCTGCAGATGAACTTGAGACAGTCTCACTAACGTTGAACTATGAATGACAAATTTACAGAATGTGACTGATTCACAGATGACAAGTTATACAGTCTGCTGAGAAGAGGCCGGTAGTCAGGGACTGATGCCAGACTGTGTTTATTAAAAACTGAATCATTATTAATCTCCTTGGCTTTCCTTGTGTTCTGATTTCTGCAGGATTGTGGAGATCTTCAGCCGTAGGCTTCAAGGTAAGCATCCGGCAAATGTGTGCACGCAGTAACAGCACGAAACTGGCATCATCTAGTGTACCGTATAAGCTGAATTTCTTTGTTTTGTTTTGGTTTCAGTTCAAGAGCGACTGACTAAGCAGATCGCCATTGGGATATCTGAGGCTCTGAATCCAAAAGGTGTAGCTGTGGTTATTGAAGCGGCGTAAGTACAAACATACACACACAAACTACCTTCAACATTATTATCTGTACAGCTTAAAGCTGCTGTTATATTGCACAGATATTCATATAGCATTATATGACACAAAATGCTGGCCTTAAGCAGAGCTTAGAAGCCAGTAAGCTTAGGAGCTGCAGAGGTTTGATAAGCGCACTTGTGTGTTTTGCAGGCACATGTGTATGGTGATGCGTGGTGTCCAGAAGATGAACAGCCGCACAGTGACAAGCACCATGCTGGGAGTCTACCTCGAGGACCCCAAAACCCGGGAGGAGTTCCTGTATCTTTCACGGCGCACTTAACAGACATCATGTGCCATCCACTCCAAGCCTCTGTCTACAGTTGCACGTGGAAAGCTCTAGAGTTCCAGGGGATCTGCATCTGACTGCTGCAGATCCAAGACCTTCACCTCTCAATCTAACCTCAATACACTGAAGCCGTGAAGATTTCAGTCTTACTGCTGATCATCTATTGTTGGAATCACTGTGAACACAACATACTTACTTTGATGGTGCCTTTAAAAGATATTGTACAGTCTTCATTGGCAGTATAGTATATTATTATTGCCAAGTATACAACTTCAGTGCAATATTGTAATGTGACAATACTTAAGATTAAAAAAAATTTCTGATGGGACATTCACAGGTGCTCTTGCAAGGTTATTGAAATTGTTAATTACTCTTTTTGCTAATTTAACAAAACGCGTGTCCTTTATAAATACATTTATAAAGTCTTTTATGCATTATGTGGTATTTTAGGATGCATATTCAACTGTTTTGGCTGTAAAATGATTCAAATGAGTAGAGCTGATAGAAGTACTGAGTAGATGTTTGTTTGATCAGTGGCCACTGTGACAAGTCAAAAGCAGCATTCTGAAAGTTTTCAGTCCAATTTTGTTCATGTTGAAAAGAAATAAAACCTCAAGGGCAACTACTGTTGTGTGTTTGAACTATTCTATATACATTATATAAGATTGTAAGTATGTAGAGCGTCCATACTGTGGAACAAATAAGATATGATATGAAATAAGACCCACAATTCACAAGACCTTTCAAGAATCTTCAGAAGCAAACACCCAACACACTAGACAAATGGGAAAAATGAAGCTAAATGAGTTATATCTCTCTGCTCTTTGTTGACTACAGCTCAGCAACAACGCTATCATTCCAAATAAGGTGGTGGTCAAACTACATATGTCACTGGATATTAGATTTTGTTAACAACCGCCTAACAACAGCCTGTCAGGCCAGGCAAGCACACATCCTCCACCCTCACTCTAAGTACTCAAGTCCTCCAAAGCTCCCTGTTGAGCCCTTTTCTCTGTGCTCTGTTCACACAACTGTAAACTCGTGTAAAACTCAGACCATTGTTTGACACTGATTGAACTAATAACTTTATTTTGATTTAGTCTTGCTTTTTTTAAGTGCAGAGCAGGTTTTTTGTTTCAATTGAGTTTTTATTATTTGAAAATGTTAACTTTTAGTTTGGAGGGTGCATGTCAGAAATAGGATTTATTAAAATATTGCTTTTTTTCTTTTTTTTTCTTTTTTTAAATAAAAACACGCCTTTTTTTTAAGCAGTTGTCTCACAGTTTTATAGATATCCAGATTGTCAATAAACATATCCCTCAAAACTTCATCAGGGAAATTGTGGTAAAATTTTACCAAACTACACTGTAAAATGTAATATTGTATTTAATTAAAAATATTAAATAGGCTAAACTCGGTTTTTATCAATTTGTTATTAGAACTCAATTTAAATAAGTTACAAGTACTTTTTATGTAAAAATGCTGATAAACTCAGTTTATTTAGTCTAGTTAGTGTTAGCTTAGCGTTGCTGCTGCCGCTGGGCTCATGTTACTTAAAAATTAACACCACAGCCTTAAAAACCTTACATAACACTATGTCTGCAAAGCATTTAACACTTTTGAATTTGCTGTGTGTCTTTCACTCACACAGACACACACCACCATCAACTTTGCTAAATTGCTAATGAAGAACACTGATCAGGCAGCTGTGATTGAGCAGCAATGTAAATGCAACTATTTTCACGGTTGTTGTGGTCGTGATAATTTGGTGAGGCCACATCGAAAAGGCTCGGATGAGCTTTCCAAAGTTCTACAAGTTGTGCCTCCATCGCTTGTGTCCAGATCACACGCTGCACAGCCATGCTGCTCCGTCTTTTTCACCGACGTTTACGTGTTTGCGCGTGAGCAGTGTGAGCGGCTGCGGTGAGACCCTCACGAGCGATTGATGATCGGGAGCTGGTCGTGAGGTGTTAATCGCTTCTCGTTACCCCACGTATACTACACGATGCACAATGAAGGCCAAAATCGGGCCGATCACCAAATTGGTCGCATGACTCAAAAATCGGCTCAAAATGGGCCACAAATCGCACAGTGTGAGCCCAGCATTAGACCAGTGTAGCCCAGTGGCAAACAGATGCAATTAGAGACTGTTTATTGTAATTATTATTAAAGGTGTTTTATTCTGTTCAGTTAAAAACACTTATGATTGGAGAGAGACTCTAAAGAAAAAATCCAAATTATTTTGTATGGAATTGCATTATTTGTGTTATTTATTTATTTTTGTTTCTCAAAGGTCGTGACGTCAACTCCAAAGCCCTATAAGGGCTTTGGAGTTGACGTCACGCCGCAATGCATTATGGGAGCGCAGCGCCATTTTCGGGGTCTACGAATCCAAAGCCCTATTCACTTTGCTGGAACGACGACAACAAGAATCATGCTTAAAAGCAGCTCAAAAGAAAACGGACGGTATAGAGACCGATTGCGTCCAGAGGCGAAGCAGCGTTACTTGAAAAAAATAGAGTGCATCGCAAATCTGGACCCGTACGAAATACGGCAGTGGAGTAAAGACCCAGACGACCTACCGCCACTGTCCTACCCCGATGTCTCCGCCTATCTTGTTTGTGGAGTAAGCGCCTACACAGCGAACCAGTTCCGAAATTACAAGTCACTGGAGGCGCACATCCAATTTACCAACGGCTGGGTGCAAGATTTGGGTATTTTCAAGCCGCCAAACTCTGAGTACGTTGTCATTCATACCAAGGTAAGTCAGCTGAAGCGCATCAAGTGTAATAGCCATTTTCCACCCCCCACCATAATTAATGTTATACATTTATCATCGAACTGCTAAAATATCGTTATCATATTATGTGCCCATAATTGTAAAGTAGATGCAAACTAACACGTTGATAATCGGGCAAATTATTAACGCCAATTCGTGTCCTCCCTGTCTCATTTCATTTATTGTCTTTACATCAACCTTGTCCTTGTATGTTACAGGTACTGCACTCCCAAAGATTGAATGAACCTGCATTACGACCATGGGTAATTGTAAGCACCACGGGGAAGGTCGAAGCTGCACACTGCACCTGTATGGCCGGAGTTGCTGAGACCTGCACCCATGTCGCTGCACTTCTATTTAAAGTGGAGGCAACAGTGAGGATCCGTGGCACAAAGACTGTCACAGATGAACCAGCCTACTGGGTTTTGCCGGGGAACACAACCAAGATACAGCCAGAGGTTGGCCATAACATTGACTTTCCATCTTCAGCAGCACAAAAAAAGACTCTTGATGAAAATATAAACAGACCGTCTGTGGTGAAAGGCAGAAGAAGCCGTCCTTCAAAACGAAAGATTCCTTCTGCTACGTTTGAGGAGTTGTCACCAGTGTTAGACACACTTCATAAACACAATAAAGCAGTGTGTTTGTCTGGATTGGAGAAATACTACACATCACACACTGTACAATCATCCACATTACCAATGTCTCTGGCTTGTTTGCACAACACAGGTGCACAGTCCCTTGGTCTTACCGAGCTGCAACTACACTGTGTAAAGTACATAAATGCAGCAAAAGTTACTGAAGAACAGGCAGAAGCTATCGAGGTACGCACAAGACTGCAACACAAGAGAGCATTGAAATATGTATAACTTGATTTCAAACCTGCAGCACTTACCATGTAACAATTGTCAAACTGTAAAATAAAGAGTGAAATACAGTTATTTGTTATCTTGCTTTTATTATAACGTCATTTTGGTGAAACAGGTACAGAAATGGTTACATAACGTAATGTCAGTGTGTTCATACAATAACACATAAAAAAAAAGGTTTTACTAGTACTATGTCTTCAGAGACATACTGAGAGTTTTCACAATTATTAATTAACAAGTACAAGTCTCATGTGTGCCTGGTTTCACTACCACACTAGGGCACATGTTAACCAAAACACAACACACCCTCACAATTTTATCAATGAAGGTAACGTCTTCATCCTCACATTCTCGAACACGGACATAAAAATAGCAAAACAAGTAAAACCAGTGTAATATTTCACTTTTTCCGTATCATCCTTTAAAAAGTTTTCATTCAGCTCTGTCTTGTCCAACTTTGATTTAAGCTTTCTGTTCTCCAGCAGCCGGTTTATTTCTGCTCTGCTCTGTACACAGCGCACACAATCATTTGTCAGTCTTTGATCTTCTGTCTGTTTCTCTCTGATATCACTGTTTTCTGCATCTGCACCCGTTACCTCTGCTTCTACTTGTCCAAGACAAATTTGGCCCTCAGCCAAAATAACAAGGTTGTTATGGAGTTGCTCTCCTGCGGTGTCCATCTCTGGCTGCTCTTCTGTGGTAACTTCTGCTGGGGCTTCACCTTCACATTCTGCAGCTCCATTGTGAAAGCCTGTCCAATAAAAAGAGTGCAAATACACAAGGGAATTTTAAAGTGGTTTATACATTAAGGCAGTATGAATACTCAAATGTTTGTGTTAATTGACTAAGATCAACTTTTAAAATAAGAAATTGTGGTTGGGGGTGCGGTTGTTGTTTACCTCCTACTAGTGCTTTTTTTTGTTGGCGTTGTGTTCGCCTCCTGTGACGGTCTGAATGTGATGTTCGGATTTCGGAGTGCCCCATGTGTAGCATTGGTACCCAGTCTGGATTTGTTTGATCCATTTCATAGGCAGGCTTCCCTACAGTTGTGCAAAAGAATTAGCGAATCTTTACATAGCACATATGTCTGCAAAGTCACTCCATTCATGTTTGATCGCAATTTCTATAACTTCCGAGACCACCAACGATAATATTATTCAGCTATAAAGTGTGATATGAACATATCTAGCACTTACCGGAATGAAAATGTCTGGAGCACACCAAGTGATATGGGGAGATGGAACAGAACTTGATATCAGCTCGTCTCACGGCTGCTATCCAGGCTCGACGCCTTCATTTGGTAACATCCGATACATGAGCTCCTTGATATTGCTTCCAGGTTGGGAAAGCATAAAAAGACAACCCAAGCTTATTCCCGTGCCGATCGTAAGATCGAACATTGCAGCCGACCACACAGCAAGTACGAACCATGGCTGTGCTTTCGCTCCTTCGTCGCTTGCTCTTAGACCCCGAAAATGGCGGATCAGGCCAAAATCCTTTCCACGCCCACCCCCGTGACATCACGCTCCAAAGCCCTATTCTTTGACCTGGATACAAATGCAGTCCAACCAATGGGATTGTTTGTCCCGCCTTGTGTTTTCATGTTTGATTGCGCTGCTAAGGCTGCTTAGACCACACGCGCCATAGCTGTACCTGTGGGGAAAACGTGGTAGCTGTTGAAACAGCGAAGCTGTTGGTATCCGCTTGATTAGCCGCCAGATTTGGATAGCCAAAGCTAATTTTATGAGTACGAAGTGCTTTGCACTGGTGAGTAACCAAACTGTTATAGCCACTGATCGGCATCCTGAAATGTTAACGTTGTTTGCTTTAAAAAACAAACGCTAATGGTGACGGTACTTTGCAAGTAGCTAGCGGGTATTAGCTAAACGCACACTCCCGTTGTTAAGTGTTAGTTGAGAACTTATTAGCTGTTGTTAGGTTAAGGAAAAAAAACAGTATGTCTATCTGTTGTATTGAAATGTTTTATTGTGTTACTTTTATTCATCACTGTTGTTACTTGACAGTGAGCAGAGTATATTGAGTTTGCTACTTTTAATGAGCAGTGTGAATTGCTTTAATGATTGGTGATAGCTACATTGCCATGTAATGAAAACGCTTAGAATTTGATTAGTTGTACAACATTAGAAATTGAAACACATTTTGTTCATGCTTTATACTTTAAACAGAAGTGTTGTTAGTTAAGTGTGAACAATGTTCATTTGAAGTAATTCTGACCTCACTCTTAGGTCAGGTTTTTTGAGTTGGAGAAAGGAGCCGAGACTCCCGGAGAACTTTGGATTACAGACTTTGTGGAAATCCACAGAAGAGGAATAATTTTCCATTGCAATGGATGGCGAGCCACAGCCCATTTGGAATTGAATCTTGAAGTCTGGTTGCCTGAACTGTGGTAGGACAAAACAGTGCAAACCATACATCGATCGTGGACTGAACTCACACCAATAACTCACCAGATCACCAAACAGGCCTGATCTGGATCCTATTGACATTTTTAAAAGACCTGGGTCTAACATTCTTTTCTTTTTTTTATTTTGGGTATCTGTGCGCGCACACACAATTTTGGTTGTTATTGTAAATGCAATACAGTGCACAACTTTCAAATACAGTTGAACCATTGCTTCATCATTTGCAGTTGTGTTTTCATTGTGGTTACCCATCCTCTGGGCTCCTGTCGTTCCTGAAGTCTTCTGATTTGCCCATTGTTTATATATTTTGTTACATACTGGTTACAGTGTAAAAGTGGCGAGCCAGCCAGGAGCCTTGAATTAATGGGTGACGATAGTGAAGCACATTTTGTGTGAGTGAGCTTTTGGTAAAACCGTCTGTCTCACCAAAAGATGGAGTTTGTTGAAAAATTAGGTATTAAGGTCCCAAATGCTGTCATAGTGCGTGGGGTAACAGGATCAGAAAAGGATGAAGAGATTTTTGAGTTCTTAAAGCAGTACGGCTCTATTAGTAGGGTCCTCACCATTGATGATCAAGTATCTGAATTCAACAAGGATCAGATAGTGGAGTATAACTCGGGAGTAGCAGTGCAAACCTTAGGACCCTTGTTGCCTTATGTCCACCCCTCAGCTGCCAATCCTGATGTAGTATTTTCTGTACATGCTTTGACAGATGTTTATTCCCAGAGAGTTGGGGGGGAGTGTCACAGATACTTACCTGAGTGAACTGCGAGGAATAGCCAAGCTAAGTGGGAAAGATTTTGAAGAGGTACTGAGAGAGGTGATGACAAAAATCGAAAAGTCTGTGGGTGTCGCCGAAGAAAGTGTTGCACTCAGTACTGAGGTTGAAATAGAGGAAGCTGATCATACTGCCAGGCCCAGCCAGACCCCTGCTACTTTTAATGAATCAGCTGGTATTTCAGTCTGTCCTAGGCTTGGCCATGCTGATGATGAATATCGCACACCGACTTTAAGCTCTGGAACCAAGAGATCCCTGACTCTAAATCCTGGTGAGCTTAACCCACCAGAAGTACAGAGAATTGTGGTTGAACACATTGTAAAGAGTGATGATAAGATGTCACGTACCCATTCCACCTTGAGGCTGAGAGCTTTTTCTGGGAAGATTCCCCGGCCATATAATGAAGCTGATTATGATACTTGGCGCTCTCATGTTGATTTAATGATGGAGGACACTTCTGTTTCTGACTTGGAGAAGACTCATAAAATTCTCGAGAGCCTCCTCATTCCTGCTTCAGATGTAGTTCGACATCTTGGACCCGAAGCGCCACCATCTACCTACCTGCAATTATTGGAATCTGCCTTTGGCACAGTTGAGGATGGGGAGGAATTGTTGGTGAGGTTCATGAACACGTTGCAAGATCCTGGAGAAAAACCCTCAGCTTACCTGCATCGCCTGCAGGTGGCCTTGAACTGTACTGTACGCAGGGGAGGTGTACAGCCACAAGAGGTCGACAAACACCTCCTGAAACAATTTTACAGGGGTTGTTGGAATCATGACTTGCTTGCTGTCTTGCAGCTAGAACTTAAGGATCGGCAACCCCCATCACTCGCTGAGCTTTTGTTGCTGCTGCGTACTGCAGAAAATAGGCAAGAAACAAAAACTAGTAGAATGAAACGGCACCTTGGTACTACAAAACCTAAGGTTGTCTCCCATAGACAGAGTGTTCAGGAAACAAGCGAAACACAAGCTGAATCTGAATCAAGTGACCTAAGTAAGTTAAAGAAGCAAGTTGCTGACTTGAAGAGTCAATTGACAGCACTCATGAAACAAAGAAAAACCACTGCTTCTAAGAAAGAACACTTGCAGAAAGATGAAACTAAAAAACCTAACCATGCAAAGACTGAGCCAGGGCCCCCTCCACACAGCGGGTTAACTGTAAAGCCAAAACCGTGGTACTGTTTCCGTTGTGGGGAGGATGGTCATATTGCGGCCACCTGTGAGTCAGATCCAAATCCTGCCCTGGTAGCTGCTAAAAGAAAGGAACTGAGAATCCGTCAGCAGTTATGGGAAAACCAACACCGAAACACACCCTCGTTAAACTGAATTCAGTCCCTGTCGTGGGACAGATGGGGACTGCAACGGGTCAAACACGTCCCGCTGATAAGAAGCCTAAAGTGACCACAAAGAAGGGTGCAATGTTAACATTGAATGCTGAGCGTGGTAATTTCAAATTACCCAAAGGTTTAATAGGGGCAAAGACTACAGCACAGGTTCAAATAGAGGGCAATTGTGTTAGCTGCTTAATGGATACAGGTTCTCAAGTCACCACTGTTCCCCAGTCGTTTTACAATCAGAACCTGTCACAACATGAGATCCGGCCACTCTTTGAGCTTTTGGAGGTTGAAGGAGCCAATGGCCAATCTGTGCCTTATCTAGGCTACATTGAGATTAATGTTGTATTCCCCAAGGAGTTTTTGGGTGCTGAGGTTGAAGTCCCCACACTAGCATTGGTGGTTCCAGATTTTCGTACAGTTCCCCACCCACTAGTTTTGATAGGTACTAACACACTAGATCTACTTTACGAACTCCATCGTGATACCTGTCCTGAAGAGTATGAACCATCACAATATGGTTACAAAGCAGTGCTAAAGATTTTGGGGCTGCGACACAGGCAGTGCAAGGATAACCGCCTTGGTCTGGTCACCTCGCTCGGAAAAGACCCCCAGCTAGTTCCAGCAGGACAAACCGTAGTGTTAGAGGGGTTAATCGATGTAAACAGTCCTACTACTGAGAAATCTGTCCTCTTAGAACATCCCTCCTTGTCAGCACTGCCAGGTGGGGTGTTAGTTAAACCTTGCCTCATTGACTTGCCCCAGAAAGCACCATATAAAGTGCCGGTCGTACTGACTAATGAGCTGGATCATGATGTTGTTATTCCCCAGAAGTGAGTGATTGGGGAAATCAGTGCATTTCAGCGTGTTCTCTCACATGAGCATTGTGTGGTGACACCAGATTCTAGCACCAAGCAGAAGCTAGGCCTCAACTTCAACTTCGAGGACTCACCCATAAGTGCTCAGTGGAGAGAGAGAGTAACACAAAAACTTGCCAATATGCCAGAGGTCTTCGCGCAAAATGACATTGACTTTGGGAGAACTAATCGGGTAAAACACCAAATCAAGCTATCTGATGAGACTCCATTTAAGCACAGGGCACACCCCATACACCCAAATGATCTGGAAGCTGTCCGAAAGCACTTGCTAGAACTTCAACAGGCAGGTGTGATCAGGGAGTCCACATCACCCTTCTCTTCTCCCATAGTGGTGGTGAGGAAGAAGAATGGGGATGTGCGTCTCTGTGTTGATTACAGGAAGCTCAATCTACAAACAGTGAAGGATGCTTATGCACTTCCAAACTTGGAGGAGACTTTCTCCACGCTGACTGGTTCCCAGTGGTTTTCTGTCCTCGACTTAAAATCTGGTTACTACCAGATTGAGGTCGATGAGGCTGACAAACCGAAGACCGCTTTCGTTTGTCCCATTGGATTTTGGGAGTTTAACCGTATGCCGCAGGGCATTACGAACGCTCCAAGCACATTTCAGCGTCTTATGGAGAAATGCATGGGGGATATGAACCTGAAGGAGGTTCTTGTCTTCCTTGATGACATCATCGTTTTCTCTAAAACGCTGGAAGAACATGAGACCCGACTGATCAAAGTTCTGAACCGTCTGAAAGAGTACGGGTTGAAATTATCCCCTGAGAAATGTAAATTTTTCCAGACATCAGTGAGGTACTTGGGACATGTTGTGTCTCGAAATGGGGTGGAGACTGACCCTGAAAAAGTGAAGGCTCTGCAAACTTGGCCAGTGCCTACTGATCTGAAAGAACTGAGGTCCTTTCTTGGTTTTGCAGGGTATTACAGACGCTTCATTAAAAGCTATTCTAACCTAGTGAAGCCCCTCACCAATCTGACCTCAGGTTACCCACCCCTCCGCAAAGGTATCAAGCCCAAAGCTAACACTCCTCAGTATCATGACCCGAGAAAACCCTTTGGTGAGCGATGGACTCCAGAGTGTGAACAAGCTTTCCGAGCGATCATTGAAAAGCTAACTACTGCTCCAATCTTGGGTTTTGCTGACCCCAAGTTGCCCTACACTCTCCATACGGATGCCAGCACTATGGGGTTGGGTGCTGCTTTGTATCAGGAGCAGGAGGGGCAGATGAGAGTAATATCATATGCTAGCCGAGGTTTGTCCAAGAGTGAGTCTCGCTACCCTGCCCACAAACTAGAGTTTTTAGCTCTAAAGTGGGCAGTTACAGAAAAATTTTCTGATTACCTCTATGGTAGCCAATTCATGGTTGTAACTGACAGCAATCCCTTAACATATGTTCTGTCTACAGCCAAGTTGGATGCAATGAGCTATCGTTGGCTAGCAGCACTCTCAACGTTTAACTTCCAGCTTCAGTACAGAGCTGGAAAGTTAAATTCTGATGCGGACGGTCTTTCAAGACGACCACATGGAGAACTGCTCAATGACACAGTTTCACAAAAAGAGCAGGAACGTATACAGCGGTTCACTGAAACACATCTGTCTGGTCAAGGAGTCACTCTTGGCCCAGACGTGGTCCCAGCTATCTGTGAGAGGCACCTCATTGGCTGTAGCCCAAGTGAAAACAAAGAGATGGATTGTGCTTTCACCCTGGTAGGCTCTTTGGCCATGTCTGTATCTGCTATGCCAGATGAGTTTGTGAATGAAGATCAGTGTGGTGGGTTACCAGTTATTCCCCATATGCCAGTAGAGAAGCTAAGGGCAGAACAACAAGCTGACCCGTGTTTGAGGGAAATTATAGCTCAACTCGAGACTGGGGACAAGGTTCCACCCACTGTTAGAAAGCAACTGCCCGATATTCCCTTACTAATCAGGGAATTCAGTCGCCTTGAGCTACACAATCAAATACTATACCGAACACGACAAGATGGAGGTTGTGTAACCTGGCAACTTGTTCTTCCAGAGCAGTTTCGAGACACAGTCCTCCGTAGCCTTCATGATGATATGGGCCACTTAGGGATTGAACGCACTCTCGACCTGGTGAGAACAAGGTTTTACTGGCCAAGGATGGCTGCAGATGTTGAGAAAAAGGTTAAAACCTGTGATCGCTGTGTTCTGAGAAAATCCCTTCCTGAAAAAGCTGCTCCTTTGGTCACAATAAAGTCCACCAGACCTCTTGAGCTTGTTTGTATGGACTTTTTGTCCATTGAGCCTGATAGGAGCAATATTAAGGACGTTCTCGTACTTACAGACCACTTTACTAAGTATGCCATTGCCGTCCCAACACCCAATCAGAAAGCTCAAACAGTTGCCAAGTGCCTGTGGGATAATTTCATTGTCCATTATGGCATTCCTGAACGTTTGCATAGTGACCAAGGGCCTGACTTTGAGTCACACATCATCAAAGAACTATGCAACATCCTGGGTGTTCACAAGATTCGTACTACGCCCTACCATCCTAGGGAAACCCTGTAGAGCGTTTTAATAGGACGCTGTTGAGCATGCTTGGCACATTGGAAAACAAGGACAAATCACAGTGGCATAGCTTTGTGAAACCATTGGTTCATGCGTACAATTGTACAAAGAACGACGTTACAGGGTACTCACCTTATGAATTAATGTATGGCCGTAAACCCAGATTGCCCATTGATCTGGCTTTTGGTCTTCCCTTCAGAGACGACGGCTACAAGTCACATTCGCAATATGTGCAAAGTTTGAAGTCACGTCTGGAAGAGAGTTACAAAATCGCGGCACAAAACGCAGTAAAGATTGCTGACAAGAATAAGACCAGATTTGACTTGTGTGTAACCGCTTCTAAATTGGAAGAAGGAGACAGAGTTTTAGTGCGTGCTGTACGCCTAAGAGGAAAACATAAGCTTGCTGATAAGTGGGAGTCAGATGTTTATGTGGTGCTAAAGCAGGCGGGAGATCTCCCAGTTTACACAATAAAACCTGAGAACAGGGACGCTCCTTGGCGAACTGTTCATCGAGATCTTCTACTCCCTTGTGGTTTTGTCACACCCACTAAGGAGAAGCCTGTTATGACAAACTCCACACGCAAGCCAGTAACACGGCAATCAGCTAAACAGTATGAGACTGAACCTTCTGAGACAGAGGAGGATACCGTTTGGTTTCGTGAGAGGCGTCCCAGAGAAACCATTCGATTCACCGCAGTGTACGAGGTTCCAAAATCATGCCCTGACACCGATGATAGTGAGGCAGCACAGATAAATTTAACTGAAGACTGCTTAGATGTTAATGATACGGTAGTCAGAGAAGACTTGTCTCATGGAAATGCAGAAATCATTCTGGAGGATACTGCCTTGGATGCCGTGAGTGAAAAATGCTCGGCTGCTGATGTACCTGGAAGTGAAAATGACTTAGCAGACACATCCACCTTTCAGGGAGATGTTCTTCTAAGCAGAGAAGACTCTGACAGTGAGCCTGAGGCCCTTAACAAAGAAGATTCACAACAAAGCGTGGAAGGTGATAAAACGGACACTCTTCGACGTTCAGTGAGGAATAGAGGTCCGCCAGAAAGACTGCAGTACACCCAGTTGGGAAATCCACTGATATCTATTGTGCAATCCTTATTCCAAGGCTTGAGCTTAGCTTTTACTGATGCTTTGCAAGAGAGTAAGGAGGTTGGAACTTACCAGGAGCCACTCTCTCAAGTGGTGAGGTCACAGCCATCTCCCATGCAAAGGGACTTGCATGACTTTAGGAGGGGAGAGTGTAGCCCAGTGGCAAACAGATGCAATTAGAGACTGTTTATTGTAATTATTATTAAAGGTGTTTTATTCTGTTCAGTTAAAAACACTTATGATTGGAGAGAGACTCTAAAGAAAAAATCCAAATTATTTTGTATGGAATTGCATTATTTGTGTTATTTATTTATTTTTGTTTCTCAAAGGTTATTCTTTGACCTGGATACAAATGCAGTCCAACCAATGGGATTGTTTGTCCCGCCTTGTGTTTTCATGTTTGGTTGCGCTGCTAAGGCTGCTTAGACCACACGGGCCATAGCTGTACCTGTGGGGAAAACGTGGTAGCTGTTGAAACAGCGAAGCTGTTGGTATCTGCTTGATTAGCCGCCAGATTTGGATAGCCGAAGCTAATTTTATGAGTACGAAGTGCTTTGCACTGGTGAGTAACCAAACTGTTATAGCCACTGATCGGCATCCTGAAATGTTAACGTTGTTTGCTTTAAAAAACAAACGCTAATGGTGACGGTACTTTGCAAGTAGCTAGCGGGTATTAGCTAAACGCACACTCCCGTTGTTAAGTGTTAGTTGAGAACTTATTAGCTGTTGTTAGGTTAAGGAAAAAAAAACAGTATGTCTATCTGTTGTATTGAAATGTTTTATTGTGTTACTTTTATTCATCACTGTTGTTACTTGACAGTGAGCAGAGTATATTGAGTTTGCTACTTTTAATGAGCAGTGTGAATTGCTTTAATGATTGGTGATAGCTACATTGCCATGTAATGAAAACGCTTAGAATTTGATTAGTTGTACAACATTAGAAATTGAAACACATTTTGTTCATGCTTTATACTTTAAACAGAAGTGTTGTTAGTTAAGTGTGAACAATGTTCATTTGAAGTAATTCTGACCTCACTCTTAGGTCAGGTTTTTTGAGTTGGAGAAAGGAGCCGAGACTCCCGGAGAACTTTGGATTACAGACTTTGTGGAAATCCACAGAAGAGGAATAATTTTCCATTGCAATGGATGGCGAGCCACAGCCCATTTGGAATTGAATCTTGAAGTCTGGTTGCCTGAACTGTGGTAGGACAAAACAGTGCAAACCATACATCGATCGTGGACTGAACTCACACCAATAACTCACCAGATCACCAAACAGGCCTGATCTGGATCCTATTGACATTTTTAAAAGACCTGGGTCTAACATTCTTTTCTTTTTTTTATTTTGGGTATCTGTGCGTGCACACACAATTTTGGTTGTTATTGTAAATGCAATACAGTGCACAACTTTCAAATACAGTTGAACCATTGCTTCATCATTTGCAGTTGTGTTTTCATTGTGGTTACCCATCCTCTGGGCTCCTGTCGTTCCTGAAGTCTTCTGATTTGCCCATTGTTTATATATTTTGTTACATACTGGTTACAGTGTAAAAGTGTCGAGCCAGCCAGGAGCCTTGAATTAATGGGTGACGATAGTGAAGCATATTTTGTGTGAGTGAGCTTTTGGTAAAACCGTCTGTCTCACCAAAAGATGGAGTTTGTTGAAAAATTAGGTATTAAGGTCCCAAATGCTGTCATAGTGCGTGGGGTAACAGGATCAGAAAAGGATGAAGAGATTTTTGAGTTCTTAAAGCAGTACGGCTCTATTAGTAGGGTCCTCACCATTGATGATCAAGTATCTGAATTCAACAAGGATCAGATAGTGGAGTATAACTCGGGAGTAGCAGTGCAAACCTTAGGACCCTTGTTGCCTTATGTCCACCCCTCAGCTGCCAATCCTGATGTAGTATTTTCTGTACATGCTTTGACAGATGTTTATTCCCAGAGAGTTGGGGGGAGTGTCACAGATACTTACCTGAGTGAACTGCGAGGAATAGCCAAGCTAAGTGGGAAAGATTTGAAGAGGTACTGAGAGAGGTGATGACAAAAATCGAAAAGTCTGTGGGTGTCGCCGAAGAAAGTGTTGCACTCAGTACTGAGGTTGAAATAGAGGAAGCTGATCATACTGCCAGGCCCAGCCAGACCCCTGCTACTTTTAATGAATCAGCTGGTATTTCAGTCTGTCCTAGGCTTGGCCATGCTGATGATGAATATCGCACACCGACTTTAAGCTCTGGAACCAAGAGATCCCTGACTCTAAATCCTGGTGAGCTTAACCCACCAGAAGTACAGAGAATTGTGGTTGAACACATTGTAAAGAGTGATGATAAGATGTCACGTACCCATTCCACCTTGAGGCTGAGAGCTTTTTCTGGGAAGATTCCCCGGCCATATAATGAAGCTGATTATGATACTTGGCGCTCTCATGTTGATTTAATGATGGAGGACACTTCTGTTTCTGACTTGGAGAAGACTCATAAAATTCTCGAGAGCCTCCTCATTCCTGCTTCAGATGTAGTTCGACATCTTGGACCCGAAGCGCCACCATCTACCTACCTGCAATTATTGGAATCTGCCTTTGGCACAGTTGAGGATGGGGAGGAATTGTTGGTGAGGTTCATGAACACGTTGCAAGATCCTGGAGAAAAACCCTCAGCTTACCTGCATCGCCTGCAGGTGGCCTTGAACCGTACTGTACGCAGGGGAGGTGTACAGCCACAAGAGGTCGACAAACACCTCCTGAAACAATTTTACAGGGGTTGTTGGAATCATGACTTGCTTGCTGTCTTGCAGCTAGAACTTAAGGATCGGCAACCCCCATCACTCGCTGAGCTTTTGTTGCTGCTGCGTACTGCAGAAAATAGGCAAGAAACAAAAACTAGTAGAATGAAACGGCACCTTGGTACTACAAAACCTAAGGTTGTCTCCCATAGACAGAGTGTTCAGGAAACAAGCGAAACACAAGCTGAATCTGAATCAAGTGACCTAAGTAAGTTAAAGAAGCAAGTTGCTGACTTGAAGAGTCAATTGACAGCACTCATGAAACAAAGAAAAACCACTGCTTCTAAGAAAGAACACTTGCAGAAAGATGAAACTAAAAAACCTAACCATGCAAAGACTGAGCCAGGGCCCCCTCCACACAGCGGGTTAACTGTAAAGCCAAAACCGTGGTACTGTTTCCGTTGTGGGGAGGATGGTCATATTGCGGCCACCTGTGAGTCAGATCCAAATCCTGCCCTGGTAGCTGCTAAAAGAAAGGAACTGAGAATCCGTCAGCAGTTATGGGAAAACCAACACCGAAACACACCCTCGTTAAACTGAATTCAGTCCCTGTCGTGGGACAGATGGGGACTGCAACGGGTCAAACACGTCCCGCTGATAAGAAGCCTAAAGTGACCACAAAGAAGGGTGCAATGTTAACATTGAATGCTGAGCGTGGTAATTTCAAATTACCCAAAGGTTTAATAGGGGCAAAGACTACAGCACAGGTTCAAATAGAGGGCAATTGTGTTAGCTGCTTAATGGATACAGGCTCTCAAGTCACCACTGTTCCCCAGTCGTTTTACAATCAGAACCTGTCACAACATGAGATCCGGCCACTCTTTGAGCTTTTGGAGGTTGAAGGAGCCAATGGCCAATCTGTGCCTTATCTAGGCTACATTGAGATTAATGTTGTATTCCCCAAGGAGTTTTTGGGTGCTGAGGTTGAAGTCCCCACACTAGCATTGGTGGTTCCAGATTTTTGTACAGTTCCCCACCCACTAGTTTTGATAGGTACTAACACACTAGATCTACTTTACGAACTCCATCGTGATACCTGTCCTGTCGTTCCTGAAGTCTTCTGATTTGCCCATTGTTTATATATTTTGTTACATACTGGTTACACCAGCAATGTTTGTTCCTCTCAGAGAAAGAATAAAGGCTGCAAAAGTACAGGGAAGAATGGGAAAAGGAAAACACCTGGCTGGAAAAGTGCACGATAACACCTATAAAGCGCACTGCACTGTGTGCCGGCGCACTTTTTCCATAGGCATGCTTCTAATGGTGGGCACATGAAGAACATGAGGGGCGTGAAAGCTCGGGAAACCCTTAACCAATTTTTGTCCACCAGGCCACGGCAGAAGCAGATATGTATGTAAACACTGGTTTGTTTGTTTTTAAACCCTCTGGTTAAGGTTAAAATGGGCATGTGCAGTGAATATCAGCGCTATGTGGCCAGAAGTGTGATAATATAATTTATTTTGTGTAATAAACAACTGCAAGGATAGATGATTACAACAAATAGATGAGTAATACATAAAAGTAATACATAGATGAATAATGATGATGAGTTATGATGCGTAATCATGGGAACAAGTGGGTTTACAAACGGGAGCAAAAGCTGAAATAATGCCTCTACTGAAGCCAACTGCACTAAATGTGCACTGTTACCAGAATATTTTTCTTTCTATTGTTTTCTATTAATTTATATAATTTTAAGTTAAGCAGGACAGAGTTCTTTTAAAGAAAGATTTACTTTTATTCTCAAAAGTTAAGCATGACAGGCTTCTGTTTAAGAAAGAGACCTGTTTTATTGTGTTAATACGGAGCCCCGCAGGGGACATGGGAGAAAAAAAAATTAAGACGGACTTTTGCGAGATCTCGCAAAACTTTTGCGAGATCTCGCAAAACAAACTCGGGATCTCGCAAAACTTTTGCGAGATCTCGCAAAACAAACTCGGGGGGGGGGGGGAAAAAAAAAACTCGGGATCTCGCAAAAGATCCCGCTCCTTTTGATAGCGTTTCAGTTGAAGGGTGCGTACGGAGCCCCCGTAGGTGCAGACATGGAGGAGGATTTAGAACATTTCTTGCGGTCAAGAGAGGTCCCACACGACGACATCATGCACATGCAACAAGACAAAGTACGTATAAACAACAAAGCATTAAACACCGCGGTTCAAAAGGCGAGAAACTTGTTGAAAAACCTAGGTCGTATATGCAGGCCTTTAATGTTAATTCTTGTAAATATGTTCAGGTTTATTAAACATAACTGTTAAGTGCACATATGTTTTGAAATTTCAAATCGTGTCCAAATTCATGGGCTGCATCCTCCCGAGGACTCGGGCTTCGTGGTCTACGTGGGGCGGGTCCTCAGAAGTAGGCCGGAAGTAAACAGCTGGGGAAATTGGACGGTCTAGCCTTCTGATTAGCGTCACCACTGCGTTGGTGGAGTTTATTAAACTCGTCCGTCTGCTCCTTTCTATCTAATGCTGGGCTCACACTGTGCGATTTTTACAGTCGCGCGATTCAGCTCCTGCTCAAACTGTACATTGACTCGCAGGGGTTAGAAGTTCGTAGGTCACGATGCAGGGTCTCACACTATACGACCCGATGCTCTGATGCGACCCGAGTGCTCACACTGTGCGTCCATAAAATGAAGGTTATAACAGAAATTCTGTCGCTTGCTCTCCCTCTCTGTCTTTCACTCACACAGACACGCACACCACCGCCATCAACTTTGCTAAATTGCTACAAACAGGTTTGAAATCCTCACGACCAAGTGATTGATGATCGGGAGCTGGTCGTGAGGTGTTAATCGCTTCTTGTTACCCCAGGTATACTATACGATGCACGACGAAGGCCAAAATCGGGCCATCGCAAAAACAGTCGCACGACTCAAAAATCGGCTCAAAATGGGCCAAAAATCGCACAGTGTGAGCCCAGCATAAGCGGTGTAAAAACCAAGGAGGAACCCACCCAGGGGATTAATAAAGTTTTATTTTATCTAATTTAATCTAATAACTTTAATCTCAGCCAAACCGGTTTACTCACGAACAAATAAAACACTGAAAAAAGCCAAACATTAACATTTTTAGGTTGTCTAAGTGTTTTATATATTACGTTTAGCCTGAGTAGCAAAAGTCCGAGGTGAGCTGAAAATGATGTGCCGGGAGTTGTGCCGTTCTCGGCGGCTTTAGTGACCGTTGAGCTCTAGGCTGGCTATCGAGCTGGTGGGTAACAGACATCAACGAAAACGTCGAAGCACTTGCAAATATGTATATATCTTGATAAACCAAGTTTACACACCCACGTTCTCGCCTGAAATATGTTAAAAGTTCATTTTGTGACCCAGAAAGATTAATAACAGTCATTTTAAAACTTATTAGCGGCTGCCATTACCGGAAACTGAGTTTGGCTGGGCCGCACTTTGAATTCTGGGATATGGTGGGCCACGAAGCACACCCCCGACCCATCCTTCAAATTCGGTGAAAAGTGAATGTATGTAATTCTTTGTATTACACCCCCTGGTATATGTTAATTTTGTTCTGGTTGTATACATGTTCTGTATACTGTTTCTTAATAAAGTTTAATAATTAAAAAAAAAAATTCGGTGAAAAGGAGGACGCATTTGTCCGCTGCATTCGGAGGAGTCTACGAATTTAAAATAGAATCTTTGTAGAGATTGCCATAATTGTTGTACATTTCTGTGCAAATAAAAAAAAAACTAGTAAGGATTTTGGATAGCCTTCGGCGCATCGCTGTGACGTAATCGGTCTACAAAAGCGTCCTCAGGAGGATGCAGCCCATGAATTTGGACAATGTAATAAATAAAGTTAAAAGAAAAAGAGGTTGCAGCCCATGAATTTGGATGTTGTTATCTGGCTGTGCCATTACCATGGTAACATGGACACCATAGCACAAAACACTTGGTGGAACTTACCTTACTTATACCTTACTAGCAAAATATTTTTTAGTAACGTAGTATATAAATATCTACTACTATTACTATACTAATACTAACAGAGCAACAGTAAGGTAATAAGACACAAGTTGTCAGAGTAACTTTTGATAATGATCATGAACAGTGATTAAGAACTCTATTTCTAATACAGTTAGTATTCCATGTGTGCTAGTGTGGCTTCCTAGAATAAAAGTATATTAATAGCATTTCTCTAATGTTTTATGTCTGCAGGTGGATAAGGCAGTGCTGTCCGTCATGACTGATGTACAAATGGCAAAATACATAAGGACATATGGTGACAGAGTAGCTGTCCAGTCCTTCTGTCAACAAACTAAGTACAGCACAGATAAAGAGACTCTTCTGCAGAACCTAAGAGATAAAATTGCGGCACGGAAAGTAAGATCAAAAACCAAAGGAGTGCTGTGTGGTTCATCAGGTGTGTTCCACAAGCAAGGTGAAGGGATGGCAAGACAGAGAAATACTGCAGGAGAGAAGACCTGCAGAAAAATAGAAATCGGATGGCTTCATTTAAGCAGTAATGAATACCGTCAAGTGAGAACCAGAAATGGTGGAGGAACAAGACATGCAACTGTGGAAAAAACTACAACTAAGATTTTGGAAATGGGAAAGGACCTGTTTTTTCCAGATGGGTACTCGCCAAAAGGGAGAGTTGAAGACTTTGTCATTGATGTCTGTGATTTTAAAAGAAATCCGATTGCTTTAGATGACACTGTTGGCAAACTTTATGAACAAACCAAATTGAAGCTCATGAGATTTTACATTTGCACAAAAGATGAAACACCATCAACAGTTCAGTCCTCATCTGAAGAGGATTTTTCTGTCAGCATAACTGAAGAAGATTCACCGGTGACATTACTTGGATTTGACAGTGAGACAGATGATTTTGTCCCAGATCTACTTGACCATGGGGATTCATCTGACAGTGACACTGGCAAACAGGTTTGTTAAAATAAGAAAGTTATTATTACAAATAATGATCACTTTAAAGTTACTGTATTTTGTTGTGTTTATTAGTGCTTGGTGGTAACATGTGACATGTTCTAATTTTGTTGTACTATTGTACTAGGTATGACTGTGCAACGGCAATAAAGAGTTGTCTTATTCAAGTGCTTTATGTACATCTACGAATATTTGCACTTCTGTAGGATGAAATTATTCAAGGAATTTGTTGTTGACTTGTGTGGTAAGGTACATTTAATACATCTGTGAAAGACTTACAGCTTTGTATTCATTAACATGTACTAAATGACTGGCTGCTGAAAAAATAATTGAGTTATTTTCGTTTGTTTCTTGTGTTTGTTTTCTGGTTCACAGATTCACAATTTCCAGATGGGACACAATCCAAAAAAACTGAAATCACTCTGCGAGGCAGTGACAACACAAAGTCCAGGAAAATCACATCATAGGCATTCAACCCCAACAGACATTAAAAACACTGTTGTGGGACAGCAGCAGCAGACTGACTCAAGTGATCATGATTTCCCTGACCACTGCTCTGAAATTATTGATCTGACCAGTATAGTTCCTAACAAATCCTTCAAACTAGAGTCCCGGGAGAAACTTCCAGAAGATTTGGAATTTCGTTTTCCAGACACAGACGAAGTGGATACGGTTCTATGGAATCCTGAAGAGGATCTTGTCAGAGCAGATGGTGATGACACAGTCGTGATAACCCTGAATTATGTCAACAGTGAGGATCTCAGACAGGTAAGACCATGGACAGTTGTGGTTGATATGGTTTATGTAAGTGTTACAAAATATGGAAATTTATTAATAATCAAATTCAATAACTTGCATAGTTCTGATTTTAAAAAAGCTGATCATGCATTCCTGCTTGGACAAAATTTAAGCATGTATGTTATTTTCTGTAATATTATTCTTTTGGATCTTAAAAGAAATAACCTACAGTACTGTGAAACACTTGCTCAATTTCTATTAATCAGAATTCATCTCTTGTTTGTTTAAAACTTGATTTTGTTGCAGCAATAATACAACATTTTAAGTAGTAAGAAGTACATCAAGATCTGATAAAAACCTGTGGAATTCCACTGTATTATGTCTTTTTACTCTTGTAAGTGAGACATGTAGGCTGATAATAAAGAGGTGTATCTTTTTTCTATTTCTTAAGACCTATTGACATATTTTGCAGACTTTTTAAGAACATTCATGATTTAGAATAGGCCATGGTAGAAGATTGAAGAAGAGTCTTTAAAATTATTTACATAACACAGCAGTGAGACATTGTTTTGGTGTCACTATTGTGTTCTCTACCTTTTTTGCACAGAAGTGAGTCTTCTCATACATGTAAAGAACACTTGTATAATTTTCTGTGAGGCATACGAGGACATCCATCAGGCCAAAATGTGAATGTTATACATAAATTGTCAGTGCAACCATGGTTTGGGAATGTACAGCCCACTAAAATTAGACAAATAAATTTCAAACTTTTTCAGAACATTGATATTGTGTAATCTGTAAAATTCATTTGCATTTCTTATGGAATGTGCATGTTTTGTCTTTTACTCAGGACCATGGACTGAATTTCATCGCACAAGGTTTGCCTTTAGATTCAAGCAACCAACTTTCCCCATCAAATTCAGGAGACCCACAGAGCCCCCTACATGTATCAATTCGCAGGATAAAAGTTGTTGATGATCTTTTGGCTGTATTTATGGACAGTAGCATTCTGAATGAGACTTTAAAGATGAACTTTGTAAATGAAAATGCTGTTGATGATGCTGGGGTGTCAAGGGAGGTTTACACTGCATTTTGGGAGCAATTTTTGGAACAGTGTGAAGGTGAAAATGAACGAGTTCCAAGGCTGAGACCAGACTTTAGTGAGGCTGAATGGCAAGCAGTTGGGCAGATATGGGTGAAAGGCTTACTAGACCATGGTGTCTTTCCAGTGAGGCTGTCAAAGGCTTTCATTTTAGCTTGCATCCACGGAATGGACTCAGTTGATGTAGACATTCTGATTGCATCGTTTCTCAACTATCTCCCTCCTGTTGAGAGATCAGCTGTTGAGAAGGCTCTCCAAGGCACAATGGATGAAAATGATGAAGAGGACCTGCTTGACCTTTTTACAAGGATGGGTTCCCACTTCCTGCCACCTAAGAACAACATGCAGCCTGCCATTGAAACAATGGCTCATAAGGCCATTCTCCAAGAGCCAAAGTATATAATGGATTGCTTCTCCACACCCATGGCACATCTGCAGCTGAAACTGGCAGACAAGGAAAGTGTGTTATCTCTGTATGAGACAAAGAAGGCCACAGGCAAAAGACTAGTGCAGCTATTTGAAACAACAAAATTGATGCTGTCTCACGGAGAACAGACAACCTTTAACCATCTTCAGCGTTATGTTAAAAACGCTGATGAAACCAAAGCTGAAAAAATCCTGCGCTTCTGCACAGGATCTTCTGTGATATGTGTTGACAAAATTTTGGTGTGCTTTAATGCTGAAACTGGGCTCAACAGAAGGCCTGTTGCTCACACCTGTGGAGCTACCCTTGAAGTGCCATGCACTTACAGTTCTTATCCTGAATTTCGCACAGAGTTCGACAATGTCCTTTCCAGCAATTACTTTGAAATGGACATCATTTGAACTTGATGAGTGTACTAATGGTTACAGCTGTAATTGTTATATGTATGATTATCCTTGAGTTCATAAATTCTGTCTTGTTTCATTTGTCATTGAAGCATTTGATATATTCAGCTGTATAATAAGCAGTCACAAATTTAATTTTCTGATGGTTTAGTTGTATGTTAGCTCAGATTTCACAAGGACTCTTTATTGTTTAAAATTCTTTGAAAATGACCGCATCTTTAACTTATGTTGAAAACAAGGTTTGTGTTTAGCGTTAGAGTGACAGATCACATCAAAATCTGCTGTACACATTGTCATTGTTTCCTTTTACTCCTGCCATCAGCCAGAATAAAGGCTCGCTTTTGTTTTAAGTTCAGTGTCCTCTCTTTCTCCTTGTCTGCTTTTGGGTACATTCTCTCAACACACCTGCATACCCCGCAGTGACACACATTGGCTTGCTGTTTATCCATCTAGAATGTTTTGTCGTGAGTTGCCTAGTTTTGGGAGATATTAGCTGTAGAGATCTCTTCCTTGTTGAAAAACTACATGAAGCTACATAAGGTCTACATAAAGACATTGCTACTAAGCATTAAGTACCATGTGAAACGAGAAGGGTAGGCTTGTACAGTCAATATCTCTAAAATTGGGCAACTCACACTAAAACAATGTGGATTAACGAATACTACAGCTAGCGAACAGAAAAATTTGTAAATTTGATTTTAGGGTGAAAGGTCCATTAATATTAGTAAAGAATGTCACTATGGTTGCGAAAAAAGTTATTGAAAGTTAATGATAAGATCCTGTTTCCAAATTCTTAAAGCTGATGTGGCCTATAAACATCATCTTGTAACAATAAGTCCTATTTTCCCTTGATTAGCTTCTGAAATGTTTACTAGTTGTTTTGTTAAAAAGCATATTGCCATCACAAGTTATCTTTTTTGAAAGGACTTTGCCATAATGTGACATACAGATGATTCACAATTCTTTATACTGTCTTATATAATTACAAATTACCAAGCAATGATTATCAGATTTAACAGTTTCTTGGATAAACAAGATTGTAGGCCAGGATTTCTAATTAGATCAAATAGTATATATGGTTAATTATAAAATATTGCTATATTTTTGACAGATTATGCACTTCTGTCTACCCTTCTCTGAAATTAAAGTGCCTGGGAACACAGGCAGTCAATACACAGATGTTGTCGATATGCTTTTGTCATTTGCAATTTTTTAGTTGTCTGTACTACATAGTCCAAAAAAAAAAAATTAGAAATTGATTAGATTTCAGTTTATTTATCCGGTAGTTCAACAACACATATCATCCTTTCAGAAGTGGTGAGTTTTGCAAAAATAGCATTCGAATGAAATTGCTGTTCATCAACAGAACAGGTGGGTGCAAAGAATTTGTTATTCAGCTGATAAAATAAGCTTCAGATAAATTCAGTGACCAAAAAAGAATGTTTATATCTATTAGAAATTCTAAGAGTTCAAAAGGTCTCGATTTAGTTCTTTATTTTTTCAGTTTTGTTTAACCAACATTAAAAAACTAAAGCTCGTCTGGAATCAGAATAAATAGTTAAAAAAAATAGCAAAAATGACATGAAATAATTATATTTTTAGACAGAGAAACTTGAGTTTAGAAAAATGCCAAGGTGCCCCCCCTCAGATTATGATGCCCCTTAGTACCATTTCATGTAGCTTGCCAGTGTGACAGTTGGTGTTATATTATATATAAAGCAACAAGGCATAATAGAATATCTCTTCGATTTTAAACTGTATTCTAGCCAACATAAACAACTAAACATTCCCATCATTAACAAATAGAGATGGTGTAAATAAATACCAACTCACCATTTAAAAGTTATTACAAAATACTCAACATAAACCACCATTATCTGAGTAAACACTGTACATTAAAACTCCTAACACATTAAATTAAGACGTGTCTTATGTTTTGATCCATGTATCAAGCCAAATAGACAGTTAAAGTAATTCGAAGTAATACACATAGACATAGAACTTGATAACATTTGACAGAACATTACAATGTTTTTGTGCTAAAGAACACTCAGAATATCATTAACAGGCAGAGACTCCCCTTTATACTTTAGTTCACTGACCCTCCTGGAACACAACAATAAATATTTCTATATAAGATATTCTCATAAATGACTGTGTACTAGAAAGCTTACAGTTTACAGTCTGTTTAATATCCAGAAGTTAGCTTTCTCACATATAGCACAGGTCAATTTTGAGAAATGTTCTCTGCTGCAGTGTATGCAATTTACACTACTGCCATGATGTTCTCTCTTAAATGCATGTACAAGTTCACAGCCTGATATGGGTCTGTTGGTGGAGTCAGATGGGACTCAGTCATGATGATATTGCACAGTTCATATACATCGGGGTCACATGGTTTGGTCAGTCGAAAAACACACTCAGTTTTACACATTTCAACATCTTCTTCTTCAGTGGGGCAAAGGAAGTCTCTTGTCCTGTAGAGCTCAGGTAATGTATACATTACATTAGGTCGACCACTGGGGATATTGATGTTTGTTGATGGCCTGATGGAGTGTGTATTCCAAACCTGTGCAGTGTCATCCAGCTCATCCTGTTAAAAAGAATACAGAAATTTAAGAAATGTGATCGCATGTACGTATATATATATACGCAAATCGCGATGAGACAACTCACTCACTGAGAGGAAGGTTTCTTATATTTATGCAATTTATTATTTTTAAACAATCATGCGAATTTTTGTAATCATGTACTTTACCTAATGTCATCTGTACAAGTGTTTCACACACTAACTACGGTTACTGTTATGCTGTGATATCTTACATTAGTACTATTAGTCTTATTACTACCTGCTTGTCTCATCTACTCCCCTCATAATAATCAATTTGTTTTATGTCACTGATCATTGTATTTTGTATTTGTAAGTTATTTGGATATTCCAATCTAAATAATTCCAAATTGTAAATAGTTAATATTATAGATAAATTTTCATATGCCATGTCAACATCTTCAACATAGATGTTACCAGTGTTGGGAAGGTTACTTTTAAAATGTATTCCATTACAGAATACATGACCCGAAATGTATTCTGTAACGTATTCCGCTACGTTACTCAATGAGAGTAACATATTCTGAATACTTTGGATTACTTAATATATTATCATGCTGTTTACAACTACGTGAATGTACTATTGCTGTGATTTATTACTGTTACTGAAGGTCCGTGGCTCCGAACCATAATAAAGGGACCTCTGGCTAATACGGTGGGTTCTGTGTCGGGTGGTAGCCAAAGAATAGCTTTACTTTGTTGTCTGGGTCAACTTTGCTTGCGAGAGAGAGGCGTTGAAAGGCTGCTCCAACGGAACTTATTGTTTTTGGAGGAAAACACGAACACGGTGTACAGTCTAGTCTTAATAGCTTACTTACGTCAGGCACTCTTCTTGGCTGCAGTGGTTATTATTATATTTACATGCTTCCAGCTCCCGTTTCTGCTCGATGACAGCTCGTACTTTTTTTTCTCCCTCCCTCGCTCACAGACACATCAGGGGTATGGCAGTCCATTTTCCCTGCAGCACGGACTACACTGCCTATGATGCTACATTCTTTAGAGCTATGCCTGTAGCATTCTGCCTATTAGCTTAGCACAACAACAACAAAAAGGCCTCTCTCACCCAGGAAACACGCAGAGAGAGAGCGTCACCCTGTAACCATGGCAACCGTAACGCTGCCGCCTGGAGCAACAGAACGTAGCTGTCAAACAAAACCCAAACAGTCCTGACCCGCGACAATATGAAACAGGAAAGTACCACGGTGTAATCCATTTATTTCAACAAAGTAACTGTATTCTAAATACCACCTTTTTAAACGGTAACTGTAACGGAATACAGTTACTCATATTTTGTATTTTAAATACGTAACGGCGGTACATGTATTCCGTTACTCTTCAACACTGGATGTTACTGTAGTCTTGGTTGTTGAGCTCTTCCTTAAGGCGGCCGATTGCTTAAGCCTAAATTATAGTATTTACACAATTTTTTATTTCATTTACTCCCTGCTCCTCTCAACCGCTTCTCCCTGTCTTGTCTCTTTCTTCCTGCAAGTCTCTCCATTTCCTAAACCTGGCACAGGTCTCATCTCTCACAGTACTTCGTGTATTACCTCTCTATCACTTCCTCAGTTTCTTTTATCTCTCACTCACACACGCATGCATCCATACACGCAACAAAACATATTTTATTAACTCACCTGGATGAGTCCCATGCAACAAAACTGAAGGAGGTTTTTGTCCAGAAACCCACCATCAAAGTACCCGTTGTCTCTGATGTCTGCAAATAAGGATAACCAGAACTCCAGACACTGGCTGCGAAGAAAACGCCACCAGTATTCAATCCTTTGATTGGCGGTACTTGCTCCCTCCAAGTAACTCTCAAGGGTGTCGTTAGGAGCCACGGGCACAAGGAAACGCTGAAAGCCTCTAACATGGCCATTTTCAGTTCCAAGATCGCCCCTCACAACTCTAGGGCAGCCCTTTAAACGCTGCACCGCTTCTATGTAATACCCCCCGATCACTTTCGGATTACTATTTGTTGTGTATGCATTAAGCCAGATTATTTTTCTAGAGAAACCGTCAATACTACCATTGATACAGATGCCATATGGCTTCAGTTTGTCGTAGGAGTCCATGTGCCAGATGAAATTCGGCCCTTTTGAAAAATAGTTCCTTCGCCTGAAACGTCTTGCTTGCCTCAGTGCGACGCCTCGGGGATCCAGCTCCTTCAAAACCAAGCGCACATCCTCTTTCCTCACGCGTAGTCCATGTTCCCTGCATTTAGCGTACATCCATCGGTATCCGTGAAGCTGCCCAGAGTACTGCAATTGGTTGTCTATAAATTCAACCAAGACGGCCAGGTCAGAGTACGCTTTGTGGCGAGTGTGTCCCCTTGTGCTAAGAACTCTCTTCAGATGTCTTTCGCTTATATGAAAACTGTGTCTACTGCAAAGCACAGTTTTAATGTCTTTATAGTTTAGTCCAAGCTCAAAGTAAAAATCTATGAATCGCTCAAATGGGTGTGTGTCCTCCATCGCTGTGGTTGTTTCTAAAGTTTCAGTGCTGATTTGGAGGTGTATGGTATGGACTTTTGCGAGATCCCGAGTTTTTTTTTTTTTTTTTTTTTTTTTTTTCCCGAGTTAGTTTTGCGAGATCTCGCAAAAGTTTTGCGAGATCCCGAGTTAGTTTTGCGAGATCTCGCAAAAGTTTTGCGAGATCCCGAGTTTGTTTTGCGAGATCTCGCAAAAGTTTTGTGAGATCTCGCAAAAGTCCGTCTTAATTTTTTTTCTCCCATGTCCCCTGCGGGGCTCCATAATCATTTTGAGCTAAAAATAAATGGCTAAATGATTTTTGTTTACCATGTGTTCATATCACAAAGAATACGCATCTACTTAAATCAAATTCAAGTCAAATGGTTAAATAAATAATTTCACACACAAAAAAAGAGCTAAAAAAATTCACCACACTGGGAAGGGTGAAGACAACTGGGTCGCCCGGCCCTGGCCACGAGGTGTCCCTTATTTATTTCTCAGGGAGTTGGCAACCCTAATATCGGCACATGCACATATGGCAAAATAACCAGTTTCTCTCATTACATTTCAAACAGGACAGTGGTAACAACAGCAGGCTACGGACAATGTTAAGTTTTAGATTTTAAATAGGCTGTATACATTTCAATGAGATCAACAGGGCAGTCAAATATCGCTAATTTTACTACAGAGCAAACATCGTCGGAAAACACGTTTTCAACTAGGGCTGCCACAAACAATTATTTTGATAGTCGACTAGTCACCGATTATTTTTGCAATTAGTCGACTAATCAGATCATGCATCCATTGGATGTACAGCGTACAGCTTATTGCACCAGCATGCATCTGCTCTCATATAACTATCATTAGCTTACAGCTCTAAGTGTTTAAGGTATGTGCTAACTAAAACTAAAGACAAGATGATAGTTTATTAAATTTGAATGAAATTTGCAGATTGTTTCGGTGAAGTTTAATAAACTCATTGTTATCTAAAATATAACGGGACACCGGAGTATATGCTCGAGCATCTCACACTTCTGATAATCAGTTGTCTGCTTGACGTTTATTCAGCTGTGTAAAAACTATAACTTTAATCTCAGCCTAACCGATTTACTCAGGAGCAAATAAAATACTAAAAAAAGGTGGTCTCAGCCACCATCGCTCTGGCAGCAACAGCTCTAGAGCGAGTAGGAGAGAGCCGAGCTGGAACAAACCATTTTGGGAGGGGGGAGGGGTTATCTATACTTTTGTTGTTAAAATGTTCCATCTCAATTAAGTACTGTATGCTTTTTATACTTTTAGTAGTGTGTCCCACAAACAGCAAATATTTTCAAAAAAAGTAAGACATCTTTGGGGGTGCTTTGATTCATATTGGGGGTGCTGAAGCACCTCCAAAACTGGGCTAAAATCGCCCCTGCCATAGCCATAACTAACTAACTAACTAATTATATATATCATTTTTAACCTGAGTAGCAAAAGACTGGGGGGGTAGGAGTTAGCCAGGAGTTAGCTGTGCTCGGGGACTCTATCTCTATCGAGCCTTGACCTCCCGGTCAGCTATTGCGCTGGTGGATAACAGAGCTCTCTGAAAACGTGGAAGCATTTTTGCAAATATGTGATATTTTGATAAATTAAGTAGATATTTCAGCATTATATAGCTACATTCTCGGCTGAAAATATCTTAAAAGGTTATTTTGTGACCCAGAAAGGGTAGTCTGGGGAAAAGGAGGATCGCATTTGTCGGCCACATTTGTCGGAGCCTGTGTACTTGTAAGCGCGGCAATGGCGGAGGAGCGCGGCTAAAAAACGTAGTACTTTTTCTGGGTCACAAAATAAACTTTTAAGATATTTTCAGGCGAGAATATAGCTGTGTAAAGTTCATCTGTTCGATTTATCAAGACATCACATATTTGCAAAAATGCTCAGATGTTTTTGGAGACGTCCATTTTTTTTCATGCTTTGTGGCAGCTTTTGAACATCTATGGCATCTATTAATGTCAAATCTAGACTTTATTTAACAACATAAGCAAACTCTATGTTACAATGATTACACAGCCATTAAGGATCAAATCGGTTTCTGAAAAATGTTCTGCTTTTTCTCCCTCTGCTTGCTTCTTACTGTCTTTGAGGACGAGCACTCCTGTTGTTGGACAGAAATACATCAACTCAGTGGTAAGTATTTTGGTTTTCCAATATATTAACAATTAGTCAGATATATTTATATTAATCAGGCTGAACTTTAATCATACTTTAGATCAGCCTGTTTTACTTATTGTTTTATTTGTGCTTTGGTTTGGGGAAGTTGTTTCTGTACTGATCTTTTCCTGTCTTCTGTTATTAGACTTGAGATATGACTGCACTATGCTGTTGCTGGTGACTCCAGTTAATTCTACAAGACATGCTGTGTAAGTAAACAAACAACAACAGTTTGTCTGCATTTCTTGAAAGATCACATCCCCCAAACTTAGTTTAGAGGGTCTACACTGTAAATAGTGAAGTCTGCACGTAAGTAAGTAGTACTCTAATTCTCGTAATCCGCGGCAGGTGTGCTGATCATCCCCAGGTGCGTGGGCCAGGGGCGGGAGCCCATACTGAGCTCCGCCCCGGCAGGAGAAAGAGGGAGGGAGAGGACGAGAGAGAAAGAGAGCAGAGGCAAGAGAGGAGAATAAAGAACACAAAACATAGCGCCTGACTGCTGTCAGCTGGCGAGGTGCGGGGACCATGACATCATTTTGCACATCATTAGAATGAAAGTTATTGGCCATGTTTGCATAGCCCTTTTTAAAATGATGCTTTCATGACATTATTGTGTGTTGGGTGGTGGTCAGGGCTATCCAGACTGACAATTGGGACATTGAATGTCACCTGTCCGGTGGGGAGGGAGCCTGAGATTGTGTAAATTGGAGTCTGTTTTATACCAAATGCAGAAAAAAATGTTTTAAGAAAGCAATTAAGTTCATGTTCCAAAAAAATATGATTGTTTGCTTGCAGGACACCAGGAGAGATGAGTCATCTGTCACAGATGGTGTGGTCAGTGAAGATGGTTGCCCGCAGGTTCAAGCTCATTGCATCTCCAACCCACATCCACTGCCACTGTAGTTAAGGGAAGTTAAAGACTTTCTTCTGCACCTACATTTGGATCACCTCGATCCATGACAGTCATTCAGGCAGTAATGCCTGGACTGGAAACAAGCCATCCTTAAAATAATACAACATTCCAGCTCATGTGTTGGAATGCAAAACAAATGTGTTGTTTAAATCAGAGACTGCACTTGTGACAGAACAACAGATATTTTATTTTGATTATATAAGTAATGTAAGTACAAACCAAACTTGAGGTAGGCCTAAACTTCTGGGAACTAATTAGATTTTACAGTGTTTCAAAAAGGCATGTTTTTATTTTTTAAAAAAAGCAATATTTTAATAAATCCTATTTCTGACATGCACCCTCCAAACTAAAAGTTAACATTTTCAAACAATAAAAACTAAATTGAAACAAAAAACCTGCTCTGCACTTAAAAAAGCAAGACTAAATCAAAATAAAGTTATTTGTTCAATCAGTGTCAAACAATGGTCTGAGTTTTACATGAGTTTACAGTTGTGTGAACAGAGCACTGTTGTTACACTATAAAATCTAATTAGTTCCCAGAACTCAAAAAAATTGAGGAAACTCGTTGCCTCAAAAAAATTGAGTAAAGCTTAGCTAAAAAATGACTAAATTAGGACAACTTATTTATTTTGAGTACTCTGTACAAGATCATTTGTATGGAGGACCAGCAGAGCCACGCGCATCGAAATAAAAAATCCTGTGCTTAATTAATGAATTGGAGAATAAAATCTGCATTTGTAAATTCATTTTTGAATTCCAATTTAATAAACTGATTTTTAAAATGCTTTTTAAGTCTTCATTTCAAAAATTTTTTCGAATTGCACTTTAATAAACTGCATTTCAAAATCCATTTCCCTTTCCTGTTCGCTCAGGGATTAACATGTGGATTAGCATTTGGATTAGCAGTTGGATTAACAACTTCATTTTAAAAATCCTGCTGCTATTCAAATTAGCCACACCGTGGGATGTAAGGAGCTCTCTGATTGGTTGGTCAGACACAGGCTGTCTGCCAGCCTGGATTTTTCTAGGCAGTCTCTTCTGCATGAAGTCCAGGTGCTGGTTTTCCAGTGTGTGCGTCTGATGGCCCAACGCTGACTCAGAGCCATAACACCATCAATGGCTGCAGTATGGAAGAGGTGTGGGTGTGTCCTCATCTCCCAGAGGAGTCCAAATTGTCATCAAACAGCCCTACAGACACAAAAATGTGAAAATATAAACAACCAGACTATCAGCAGTGATTTAAGTACTTTAAGACCTCTGTGAAAATCATTTACAGTATATATCACAGAATTTAAGGCCTTTATAATCACAGAGCATACAGAGAAAAGTACTAAACTGAATCAATTTCAGCTTTCGTTTCTCATGATGTATATTGTATTAATAATTAAATTTCATTATCTGTAGCTTTACCACACATTTGCCACACAGGTGTAGATACTGTAGGTTCAGTGAATGCTTAGATTGCACTGATTAGAATATACTGGACATTCAAAGCTAAGATTCAGCGCACTGTGTTAGAGGCTGGGATTTGATGAATTCATCATATATACAACCTTTGATCATCGTTTATGTCCAGTTGAGAATGAATCTGCACTCACATATTAAATGAACTGAAATCAGTAGTGTGATCTCCAGTCTTTATATGCTGAATGAGAGAACTGAAAGCTGTTATTTTAATCAGCCTGTCTCAGTTGTTTTAACTCACAAGTATCACAAAGTAATGTGGTAACATCTGGACTGACGAGTTTACTGTCAGCATTTTAATCGCTAGTTTAAAGGCTGTAGGCTGCAGCCGTTGCTCTAACACTGTATAAATGTAACGGGCCTCATTGCTGGTTCTAACGGTGTGTTCACACCGAACGCGATGGACGCGAATAGAGCGTCAGGTTTACATGTAAAGTCAATGGAAAAGCGCGATGACGCGCGATTGTGGGTCCCGCGAAAATTCGGAAGCAGATTTGCGTCGCGAAAACGCCAAAACGCGTGAAACGCGCGTCAGTGTAGCGCGTCTGGCGCGTTTGACTCGCGAATAAAACCACGCGCATGAGTTTTTGTGTTGCATTTTGTGCATACGCGCGTTTCGCGTCTACCGCTGGAGTTGGAAAAATCTGAACTCCAGCGTCAAATCGCGCCGCGACAACCAATCAGGAGCCTGGTGACGTGGCTCTGACCTAGGTCAAAGGGGCAGATCCAGCCAAAGCCCTTGATTCTTCATTCAGTATGGAGGAAAAGCTTATCAGTGCCGTGGCTAATCACCCGGAGCTATATGATGCTAGCTACTACTTCTACCGAGACAGGAATAAAAAGGACCTAGCTTGGAGACACATAAGTGAGGAGATCGGGCAACCTGGTAAGTTCATTCCTTCTTCTTTTTAATTTTCAGACTGACCCGATGAACCCGCGCAAAAGCTAGCAAGCCCGCCTACTGTCCCGCTATTTTCCCACTGATGTACAAATACCTTTCCGCTAACAAGATAATGCGTTTATTCAGAGGACATCTGCAGGAGAAAGTGGAAGAGCCTCAGGGACACTTATAATAAGGAGAAGAAGACAGAGAAGGAGAACAGGAGTGGGTCTGCAGCAGGATCGGGGAGAAAATGGAAGTTCTTCGCGGTCATGGGGTTTCTGGACCCCTTCCTCACCCCGCGGGAGACTAGCGGTAATATGGTGCTGACCGTGGAGAACTTCTCCCCCGAGGACCAGGGACAGCCCGGAGAGGCAGCAGGGGAGTGTCAGTCAGAAGGTATGTTTACATTGAGTTAATGTAGGCAGTTAATTTATGCGTGTTGTCATACAGGAACATATTTTGTTTATTAATAAACAGTATACAGTAGTCCCGCTGTTCATCCGTCACTGCCTCGCCTTTTCGCTGATTTTTTTTATTGCACCGTACAGCTTTCAACAATGCGCATTGCATTCTGCAGCCCAAATGACAAATCTCCTCCGTGTCGTGTCTCCTGCGCTTGCCAAACTTATCATGTTTGGTTTTGATAACCATCACGTCCAATAGAAAGAAACAGCACAAAAACACTCATAACTATGACCCTCATTCGGAAATACACACCTGCACCGGGAGCAAAAAAGGCGCACAAAAGTGGCGCCGCAGACGGAGAAAAAGCGCGGCATAATACTTTTACGTTTTAAAATCGACAAAGGTTTTCACTTTGAGAATCAACTTGTGAGAACTGTGACTACTGTTCATGTGCTGCAATAAATGAGAGACCACTGTATATAATAATAAGTATATAAGTATATAATAATATAATATTCTCTATGACTATTGTCTTCAACCTGTTAACATTTAATATTGTCTTGATAGAGTCAAGTAATCACGCAGCAGAGTCCTCCCCTGTCTCTTCTCCTGGCTCCCCAGTCCCTGGTCCCTCAGCTCCTGCTGCTGCACCCACAGGTATGAACATCAAGCACTGATAGCTTTTTACTTGCTTGGATTCCCTTGTGATCACCTTTACTAAATATCTACAACCAATCT
This sequence comes from Neolamprologus multifasciatus, assembly GCF_963576455.1. Taxonomy (NCBI): domain Eukaryota; kingdom Metazoa; phylum Chordata; class Actinopteri; order Cichliformes; family Cichlidae; genus Neolamprologus; species Neolamprologus multifasciatus. The sequence continues at coordinate 9,916,948 of NC_140446.1, read as the reverse complement.
GTTTATATCATGTTTTTTTCAATTTTGAAAATGAAAATCTAGTAGCAGCCTTCTCATTACTTTGTGTTGTTTTGTGCTGTGTTTTACAGGCCCACAGAGGAGGACAGCTCGAAGGCGGGCGAGGGACGGGTCCCAGGACGGTCCATCGGCGGTGGAGCTGGCCATCCTGGAGTCCCTAAAGAGGCCACGCCCGTCTCCAACTGAACATTTCCTCCTCGGCCTTGTTCCTGTTCTGGAGAGCATGCCGCCTCAGACACGAGAATTCGTGAAATTTCAAATTTATAAATTAGCTTTTGAAAACAGCACAGCTGTGTTAAATTTGGAAACATTGGACCCTAATGATCAGTAGTTTTCTGATGAGGCAGCAGCTCTCCAGGGCAGAAACAATGTTCTTATTTTTCTCCTCCTTCTCCCTGAGGCTCTTCCACTCCAAGCTGGGTCCTTTTTATTCCTGTCTCTCTGTAAATAGTTAAATTTCATATATTTATGATAAATGTTTTTGTTAATGAATTTATATTTTTTCAAATAAACATTTATAATGACAAAATGTCTCTGTTCTACTACACAGCAAATATTGGCACCCGACTTGACACAAGTAGAATTAATTTCATATTATACTAATGACAAAACATACTAATACAGTGGGATGCAAAAGTTTGGGCAACATTGTGAAAAGTAATTATTTTCTTGTACAAATCATTGGTTGTCACAATAAAAAATAGTCAAATATATCATATAGGAGACACACACAGTGATATTTGAGAAGTGAAATGTAGTTTACAGAAAGTGTGCAATAACTGTTTAAATCAAGCAGGTGCATAAATTGGCAACACAAAAAAAGAGAAATGAAATAAATATTTAGTGTATATCAATGTGTGTGTCTCCTATATGATATATTTAACTGACATTTTTCATTGTAACAGTGATTCATACAGGAAAATAATGACTATCAATAAGGTTGCCCAAACTTTTGCACCACACTGTATATAGGAACATAGTGAAGACAAGTTATTTAAGAGAGTAAAAAGAGGTTAGTTTATTTTGGAGTAGAGCTCCATTTATTAAGAAAAATTTAAAAAGACAGGAACACTCTTTAGAGGTTTGTGGGTGGCTCTTAAAAGAGCCGTTGTGGGGAAGTCACTCGGACTTCAAACAGGCTACTCCTTTGGTTGCCAAGACACAGCTCCCTCCACCGAGAAGTGAGCCATGAATTTCTCCCTCACCAGGACAGCCTCTCTGGAGGAGTTGTTTGCTGGCAAGGAACCTGGACAAAATTGTTTAAAATGAGTATTATGTGTACTGCAGTTACAAAATACATTATTGAAATTCCAAAATTACAAATTGCAAAACATAAATCTGACATAAAACCTTTTGTAATTATAAGGATAATTACATGATATATATTAGATATAATCTAAAACAGTCTGCGGTGATTATATACAAATATTCAACTATCCCAGAATTAAACCAGGTCTAAATAAAAAGGAGTGAGTATCACTACAAAGGTTAACTCAGTGGTCCTAATGCTACAGTTTGATATCAGCAAACACCGAGCTCATACATTGATATGACACCACAGCCATGCTATCATTCAAACACTGATAACAGCATAAATCGAATTAAATCGGGACTTGATGAGACCTTCTGAGTATCACTAGAAATATTATAAACAGTCGTCTCCGTACCACAGTTTGCTATCAGTAAAAACCGAGAGCATTCACTGTTAGCATAGCACATCCATGTTAGCAGTGTATAAATGGATGGTTTAGCATGTATTAGCACAGGTATCAATAAAGGACTACCGTATTAAATACTTTTACTAACCTCAGGCAGATGGACAGGCGCTCTGCAGGTGGGATTGAGCGCCTGTAATTGGTGTCTAGGCGGGCGATTCTGGGACCGACCCGGGGAAGCAGGTCCTCAAACTGGCCGAGTGAAAGACGGTGATGTCGCTGGAATCGGCCGTCATCCAGGCGCAGTTCCTGGAGCAAATGGTGAAACTCACCAAACTGCTCATGCCTCTGGAGGACCTGATGGACCCAGGTAGGGCGAGGGCGTCTTTTACGCCGCTGCTCTGCTCTCCACAGTACATAGAGAAGGGAGACTCTCTCTTCAAGCGCTAACTCGACAGCTGCCATCTTGCAAAGATACCGGTCTGGCACAACTTCCTCCCACATCCCTCCCACATTTCCGGTTCACGCGCGTCTTGACGCGCGATGGATTTTTCTTGGACACGCGTTGAGGCGCGAATGTGCACGTGTCAAAATAGGGGCGTTTGGGGCGTTTTTGTTCGCGTCCATCGCGTTCGGTGTGAACACACCGTAACAGTTTGAGCTGCTTCCAGCTTTATTTGTGAAGAGCACAGCAGTTTACAAAACACGTAGCTAGCTGGTACAGCTGCGACGTAAAACTTTCACAAGCTAATATGACCTTAAAATAACGGGGCTACATGCGGTGATGCTAGCGTTAGCCACGTTAGCACGTTACCTTCACAGGTGGTCAGACTTTGTAAACAGGCACTCAGTCAGAGGTTGGGCTCTCCGTTTCGCTGCAGGGTCCCTTTATTCTTCACATATCCGTGTCGAGCCGAGTGTAAATCCCGAGGCTGAACGGCCTTTGTACAAGCACATATCAGACAGCCTGTGTCTGACCAACCAATCAGAGAGCTCCTTACATCCCACGGTGTGGCTAATTTGAATAGCAGCAGGATTTTTAAAATGAAGTTGTTAATCCAACTGCTAATCCAAATGCTAATCCACATGTTAATCCCTGAGCGAACAGGAAAGGGAAATGGATTTTGAAATGCAGTTTATTAAAGTGCAATTCGAAAAAGGTTTTTGAAATGCAGTTTATTAAAGTGCAATTCGAAAAAGGTTTTTGAAATGAAGTTTATTAAAGTGCAATTCGAAAAAGGTTTTTGAAATGAAGGCTTAAAAAGCATTTTAAAAATCAGTTTATTAAATTGGAATTCAAAAATGAATTTACAAATGCAGATTTTATTCTACAATTCATTAATTAAGCACAGGATTTTTTATTTCGATGCGCGTGGCTCTTGTGGTCCTCCATACATTTGTTCCCAGAACTCAAAAAAATTGGATCAAGTTTACTTAAGATGACCAAGTTAGGGCAACTTACTCATTTTGAGTACACTGTACAGCCTTGTTAGTTCCCAGAACCCAAAAAAATTAAGGAAACTCGTTGCCTCAAAAAAACGAAGTAAAGCTTACTTAAGGTGACTGTTAGGACAACTTATACATTGCAAGTCTGCAGTATTAAGAATAACTTGATATTTCTGACTGTACAATACTAATTGTTTACTTACTGACAAACATTTCAAGTTCAACTAAATGAAAAACCAATTTGTGGTAACCTGAATATGATTAAAAATAATTAACAACACTTTTTGTAATGATGTTAAAATCAGCCCAACTTTTATTTTCAAACACAACAAAGTATAACAGCCAACATACTGGACACTGTTCTGCTGAACAACATACAATTATATTGCCATCACTGTTATAATCTTACAATGAAACAAAGTCTCAGATTTATTATTCTGAAAATAAGTTTAGGCCTACCACAAGTTTGTTTTGTACTTACATTACTTATATAATCAAAATAAAATATCTGTTGTTCTGTCACAAGTGCAGTCTCTGATTTAAACAACACATTTGTTTTGCATTCCAACACATGAGCTGGAATGTTGTAATATTTTAAGGATGGCTTGTTTCCAGTCCAGGCATTACTGCCTGAATGACTGTCATGGATCGAGGTGATCCAAATGTAGGTGCAGAAGAAAGTCTTTAACTTCCCTTAACTACAGTGGCAGTGGATGTGGGTTGGAGATGCAATGAGCTTGAACCTGCAGGCAACCATCTTCACTGACCACACCATCTGTGACAGATGACTCATCTCTCCTGGTGTCCTGCAAGCAAACAATCATATTTTTTTGGAACATGAACTTAATTGCTTTCTTAAAACATTTTTTTCTGCATTTGGTATAAAACAGACTCCAATTTACACAATCTCAGGCTCCCTCCCCACCGGAGAGGTGACATTCAATGTCCCAATTGTCAGTCTGGATAGCCCTGACCACCACCCAACACACAATAATGTCATGAAAGCATCATTTTAAAAAGGGCTATGCAAACATGGCCAATAACTTTCATTCTAATGATGTGCAAAATGATTTGGGAACAAAACAAATTTTGCTGTTAGAAAACGTGCAGACTTCACTATATACAGTGTAGACCCTCTAAACTAAGTTTGGGGGATGTGATCTTTCAAGAAATGCAGACAAACTGTTGTTGTTTGTTTACTTACACAGCATGTCTTGTAGAATTAACTGGAGTCACCAGCAACAGCATAGTGCAGTCATATCTCAAGTCTAATAACAGAAGACAGGAAAAGATCAGTACAGAAACAACTTCCCCAAACCAAAGCACAAATAAAACAATAAGTAAAACAGGCTGATCTAAAGTATGATTAAAGTTCAGCCTGATTAATATAAATATAACTGACTAATTGTTAATATATTGGAAAACCAAAATACTTACCACTGAGTTGATGTATTTCTGTCCAACAACAGGAGTGCTCGTCCCGAACCTCAAAGACAGTAAGAAGCAAGCAGAGGGAGAAAAAGCAGAACATTTTTCAGAAACCGATTTGATCCTTAATGGCTGTGTAATCATTGTAACATAGAGTTTGCTTATGTTGTTAAATAAAGTCTAGATTTGACATTAATAGATGCCACAGATGTTCAAAAGCTGCCACAAAGCATGAAAAAAAATGGACGTCTCCAAAAACATCTGAGCATTTTTGCAAATATGTGATGTCTTGATAAATCGAACAGATATTTGAACTTTACACAGCTATATTCTCGCCTGAAAATATCTTAAAAGTTTATTTTGTGACCCAGAAAAAGTACTAAGTTTTTTAGCCGCGCTCCAATGAAAAGTAATAATAAATGTATTACATGTATAAGAACAAGCGTCATGTTAACAAATGATAGCCGTACAGTAACTTTTATGCTTATTGTACCTGCTAGCTAAAAACGCTAATTTAGCGTAGTTTGCCCTGGATTCAGCTTTGACAAACAAATATGATCGACTGTTTCTAGTAGAATTCCAAAGTTGTCATCTTGTACCCTCTCAGAGTACCCCCTCTGTGTGCTTGCAGAGACCCCTACTGTAGGGAAACATGCAAAAACGGTGTCCAAACCTTTGTATTTTAGCTTTATTTATGTCTTACAAAGCATCCCAACTCTTTAGCTAACTTAATAACTTTAGCTAAAGTGAATAATTAGTCTAATTCATTAGTGCAGCATTACTGGATCACCTCTGTTTGAAGTGATATAATGTGATATACAACTATCACTGAAACAGCAAACTTTGTAAATAAGCAAACAACACTTCTCATTCTCTAAATGTTTGGCCACAGCTGTAGATTACACTATCAGTGCTTGTTCACTCTTGACAATAATAACATTTCTAAATTTACTTTGTGCATTTACAGGTAAACAATATCTAATATTTTATCTAAATGACTGCTTTGTCTTTGAAAAGGTGAAGAGCCTGAGGCCGGTGACGGTCCAGTTCTACTCTAAGTACATCCTTACAGTGGCTCACAGGACAAGGCCACATTCCTGTCCTGCCAGAAGAGAAGAGAAACTTCAGAGTCTTCATGCAGTTCAACCACACCTGTCATATTCCATATGACAGGGGTCTCAAACTCCAGTCCTCAAGGGCCAGTGTCATGCAACTTTTCCATGCCCTCGAGGACTGGAGTTTGAGACCCCTTGAGACCCCTGCCGTATGGTGTTCATGCTGTTTTCTACCCCACAGTTACAGCATGTCTGACTGCCTGTTCAGCATATGCAAAAATATATGATAAGTTTAAGCATGTGATGACTAAGGCCTTCCATTATGGTGTGTGTCATCACATGTCACAGACAACTGGATGAATCATTTGGAATAAACTAAAAACTAAAAACTTGTTACTTCATCTTTTATCTTTATTATTATTATTGTTCTTATTTTACACTTTTCATTGTTAGGCATTAGGTTTATTTGTAGTAGTCCTTTCCAACTTCTTTCCCTCTTCCATGTTACTGTGTCAGCTTGTCAGCATCTATTTGGGTTTGGAAGTGGAACAGAAAGTAAGGAAATCCAAAGTGCCATTAAAACCAGGAGAGGTTCTTATATTTCAGAAGAAGGGATTAATTCAAAAGAAATCAATGCCTCAATGCCATATTTTATTAAGGAACCCTAGAGAGCACTTTGCAAAATAACACATTCTTATAATTTCACCCTCAGATGAGCCAAGCTACGACTGTCAGGGAAGGTGATGTAGGTACAGAGCATATGAGAGTGGTTAAGTTAATGTCTCTTGTCTAGATCAATGGCAAGGCGCAGAGATTCAGTATCTTCAGTCTTCAGTGGACACTCAATTTCTGGCACAAAACACCTGTAAAAGATGGTCGATTTAGGTGACCCGACAACCTCAGCCTGTCAAACATATTAATGGAGCAGTATGTTTTTTTAAAAAAAATCTAATTAAGCATGCACTCAGTACCCTAAGAATTATTATGGTAGTTAAACACAGTGATAACTTATAGGACTGAGTTTGGCATTATGGGTGGGCCTTGTGGCTTCAGACACATCTGTAATGGTCACTGTGCCACTTTAGCTGGATTCTCCTCACATTCTTTTACAGTTAGAAGTAAAATTAAGTCAAGTGATTTAGTAATGAAAGATTTAAATTTCTACATCAGCAGTAAGTCTTTGCAGTAGCAACCAAGTAGAAGCTAAAGGTTTGCTAACAGTAGCAGGAACAGAGTCTAACGGCTGACCGGGGAAGACTCGGACCCACAGGGGGCAAAGGCACCTCTAACGGGGCTACTTGGAGCAGATGGAGCAGGACAAAGAAAATATATTCTGTAGAACTAAAAGAAGTAACTAAGAAGTGGTGCACAGCTACCTTTAGCACAGGCTCTCACTCGGAAAACTACAGAAACAAAACGAAACCTGGTGAGGAGATTCTGTGCTCACAATCTACACCATCCCAGTGCACAGAGTTGTTAATCCACGTTACTTTTTATTTTAGCTTTGCCATCTCTAAGCTACCACTGCTAACACCAACACTACTTTATGCTGGGGAAATAAATCTCAGGGACAAAATAGAAGCCAGTACTTATTTAGTCTTAGCAATAGCCTTGACCCTGTTTCTGCACCAACACAGGTCTAAACACTAGAGAAAGAAAAATAAAGTTTTTAGTGCCCAGAAATCTGTCTATAAGAAGAAGTAAAAGAAAGTGTGCTGACATATTGCATCGGTGTATGGTTCTCCAGCTGCACCACAGCACACAGAAAGGCACTCCAGAGGGTCATCAATAGGGGTGGGTTTGTATAATCGATTTATCGATTAAAATCGATTCTGGCTTGGATAACGTAAAATCGATTCATTAAAATACTGAATCGATTTTTTAATATAAATTAATTTTGCCCGAAATGCCAGAATCTCTGGTGAAATCTCACAAAATGTCAACAACCACCAAACAGCTAAGACAGTAAATGAGAGCAGGAACACGGATTCTGCACAAAGACTTAAACACACAGCGCAACCCGTGGATCAGAATCAGTTAGATGTCGCCTTTCTCACAGTCGGGGCTGAAAGCCGACAGCTCGCTGATTCTGATCTGTCGGCGGTCTGCGCTTTGTGATCACACCCTTTATGCGCTGATTCTAAAGCTGTTAGTTTGATGTCTCTCCAAACAATATTGACCGGATCAGCAGCAAAAGAAGATCCAAACTACGCTTCACATAAACATCGTCATGTATTCACTCTGACTTTTACTGTTTTGCTTCGACCACGATGCACAGCTCTCTCTCTCTCTCCCTCCCCCTCTCTCTGTACTTCAAAAACAGTTTCTCGTCTAAAAATCTGTTTTCTTCATTATTCGCTTGCTTGTTACGCACAAGTCTACCGTTGTTTACAGCGCTGTTGTCCGACGTTTTTTTTTCCGTTTTATATATACTTCCGAAAAGAAAACCTAATTTCTGCCGTTCAATACTGAACAAATTTAAACTTTTTAAAATTATGCAAAATGCAAAACGCTTAGCCGTGTCTCTGATAAAACCGCTGTAACTTCAGAGGTAATGTTCATGTGTTGGATTAATTGTTTTCTTTCGTTTTTGATGTACTGCAGAATATTTTTATAAAATCCCAGGTGAGGAAAATCACCTTCATGTTTTTCTGTTTTAGCTACTTTGACACAAAGGCATCTGCTGTGATGCTCACACCTTTGATAAAGTCTTGCGAGTGTCAGCTTCCTTTTTATAGATACAAAAATATGTAAATGTACTGATCTGAATTATAATATTTCTGACTGTCAAAATTTCCCAGATTCAAATCGAATTGAATCGAATCGAATTAAATCGAATCGTGGATCAAATCGATTCGAGACCTTGTGAATCGGAATTGAATCGATTCTAGAAATCTGTGACGATACCCAGCCCTAGTCATCAATATGGCCCAAAAAATCATTGGACATCCTCTTCCCTCCCTGAAGGACCTGTACAGCACTCGCTGTCTCAGGAGGGCACGCAGCATCCTACAGGACTGCACACACCCAGGACACCGGGTGTTTAAGCTGCTGCCGTCTGGCAGGAGGTTCAGGCTGCTGAGGTCCCGAACAAATAGACTCAAGGGCAGCTTTTACAACAGGGCAATAGCCCTGATCAATGCAAATAGCTGACCTGACTGGCTACCTCCCTGGACTTTTTTTTTTTTTTTTTGGTGGTAGTGGTGGTGGTGGTGGGGGGGGGGTAACAATGTTTAAAACAATAACAATAATAATATCTATATTTATAACAAGGTGCAATAATAATTAATGTGCAATAATAACAGTGTGCAATACACATACACTTCTTCTTTTTTTATTACTAAGTTAATATACTGTGTTGTGTTGTTTGTGTTGCATTGTGATGTGTCGTGTCGTGTTGTGTTATATGTAGTGCCGACGTAGGACAGTTTTCCAATTTCATTGTACTACTGTACTATGCAGGGCTGGACTGGGACAAAAAATTGGCCCGGGCATTTTGACTAGAGACTGGCCCACCAGGTATTATAGGAAAAACCATAAATCCTTTGAATGAAAACAAACGCTGTTGCCACAGTGATGTACACTGTCTTGTTGGTATATATGTATCAGTCTAATACACTTAAACCTACACCATCCTCCCTATTCTGGTATTCTAAACAGTACCCGAAAGTAGACTGCTTGGTCGAGTTAACCTCCTGAACTATCTACAACACATGGTGAAAACCTGAAATTAAGACAGAGAAGACTAGAGGTGAGACATGATCATTACTGATTACTGATGACAGATTTAGATATATTTTCATAAACCACTCATTTGCCACATCAATAAACAGCATGGCAGGGCAAAATATTTTTTCTAACATGGCAACTTTTAATAAGTGAAAGGAGATAGAAAGACAGGTGAAAAAGAATAAAACTTAATTGACTTTTTGATGGCATTTTACACACAGTACTGATACAGTATCTAGAAAATGTGGGAAAATGCTGGCATCATATACAGTACTTAACTACTTCTGAAGAAATTATGATGGGACCCTAAAAAAAAAATACTATGGACTATACATGGACATACACAAATGTGTGGGTTGGTTTGTTTTATGGTCTTTTCAATATCCTATTTGTCCATTTCTGCACAGTAAAATTTGCAGTGTCAAACTAACACTTAAAGAGTTAAATTTAACACCGTTTCCGAGTCTATTTGGTCCCATTCGGAATTGGTGTTAAATCAACTCTTTCTATAGTGTTAAAATTTTAGAGTAAATTTAACTCTAAATAGAGTAAATATTTAACACCGAGTAACACCGCATAGTGTTAAATCAACTTAACACTACTAGTAGTGTCACATTATTTACTCTATCATAGTGATAAATTAACTCTATTTGAGTAAAATCCCACTGATTTTTAACACTGAATTGAGTCATTTGAAATTAACACTGCGGGTTCAAAGAACTCTGATGGGAGTTTATGTTACTCTATACTGTGTTATTCATACACTAATCTCTAGTGAAAAATTAGCTCTCATAGAGTAAAATTTGTAATTAATTTTACACCAAGTAGTGTTACTAAAACTCTTCCTGTAGTGTTACCCGTTTTGCAGAATGAAAACCTGTTTTTTAATAATGCTCTTACATATAAAACAAGTAAGCAAAAACCACAACTAGATAATACATTTAACAGCTTTATTTTTATGTCAGGCTCAAAATATAAAAACATCTCATGTAGTGTATAAAACACATTAAAACAATGGATTTAGTTTGGCATAAAACGGCAATATGGAACGACATACAGGGAGGAATCTGAAATGCCATACTTCATTTGAAGAAGCAACACAGCTCATTGATGTTCAACACCTTCAGCACCATATTGGGATGCAGTCTGTTCCTAAATGCATGATGATGGTCATCAAAGCACAGGGTTTCCATCAGTTTTCCGCAGAGCAATACAATGCCATCTTTCACAACAATACTTTTGATCTTACAAATAATAAATAAAGTCAGGGCGGTACTCTGTACCATGTGTTATTATCCACTTAGCTGAAAACAAACTGGTAGACAACACAGCTCCAAGCAATTTCTGGACCTTCTTCCAGCTCTCCAAGTGTCACCATCTTTCCTGGTCCTAAAGCTAATCTTTCAAGCCTAAAGTACTCCCAATGCTTTATTTTATTACCATTATATTTATTTTTACTTGTGGTGTCCTGTAAAGGTACGCTCTGTAAGGCTGCATCTTTAGCCTGAGTATGAATCTCAAAAAACACTTCCTCCATTGAGGAGACAAAACTGTTCACAGTAGATTGGCTTAATCCAGCTGCCCTGAGCTGTGCAACAGCAGAGGCACACATATCGAAAGTGCTCTTATTTGACCTTTTCAGATGTTGTAGGTGTTTCTTCTACATTAGTTGACATCACCTCCCGTGTAGTTCTAACTTCTTTAACTGCCACATCAGGCTGTAGATTAACATCAGTGTCAGCCTGTTGGTCAAAATAGTTAAGGTGTTTGGTATTTAAATGTTTTCTAAAACCTGTGGTTTGAATGAACGTGTACATATTGTGAAGCATAGTGTTGTAAGATGTGCCAAACACAAAATGTGCTTTAAACAGTTCATCAAAAGAACCAAGTGAAGAGGTAGACTTGCATGGTATGGCATTCTTGTCAAGAATAATGAAGAACCGGTGGATGTCATTCTTTTTCACCCCAACAGCCAGGAGGTACGGTTAATAATAATAATAATAATAATGGATTGGATTTATATAGCGCTTTTCAAGGCACCCAAAGTGCTTTACAATGCCATTATTCATTCACTCTCACATTCACACACTGGTGGAGGCAAGCTACGGTTGTAGCCACAGCTGCCCTGGCAGAAGCGAGGCTGCCATATCGCGCCATTGTCCCCTCTGGCCAACACCAGTAGGCGGTAGGGTAAAGTGTCTTGCCCAAGGACACAATGACCAGGACAGAGAGCCCGGGGATCGAACCGGTTACAGATTCGCTTCCCAACCCCCTGAGCCACGGTCGCACGGTTGAGTGCTGGTAGTGATGGCAGTGATGGCATCAAGGTGCTCTTGGATATTTGTTCCAGTCTGAAAAGACAAATACAGACAGGCAATAAGAATCAAATTTTCTTAAACTGGTAATTCATACCATAAAAATAGAAAAACACAAACCTTCTTGAAGACCACAAGACCCCTTTCTGCTTGAGAAGCTGACACCTTTCCTGGTCTCTTCCGACCCTGACCAGTATGGAACGCCAGGACTGCCACAATGAATTAATTAAATACACCATTAAATAATTAATTAAATGTGGCAATAATTAATTAAAATCAGAAATAATTAATTACATAAATATTTATAACACATGTAATTAATTAATTATTTCTTTATTTCACATTTTAATTAATTATTGACACATTTAATTAATTATTTCTTTATTTCACATTTTAATTAATTATTGACACATTTAATTAATTATTTCTTTATTTCACATTTTAATTAATTATTGCACAGTTGACTCCTTCAGGTCTCACCATGAAATTATTTTTTCTGTCAGCCTCACCCATCAAACTCAGGGGGCGGGGTTAACGCTGCCATGCAGCTTCTCTAACATTTGATTGGTTGCCGTGCAAAGTAAGGCAAGACAGGTCAATCCTAGATAATCGATTGCTTGTGTCGACTTGGTATCCCAGAATGCGTTTCAAGTCACAGGCAGCAATGGTGTAGTTTTAATAATAGTGTTTTAGCTGCGAATGTCTGGTCAGGTTGTCAACATAGAACATGTTTGCAAAAGTGCTCAGATGTTTTCAGACATTTCACTAGCTCTGCTAACAGTCAGCTGACAGAGTGCACCGAGCTCACAGCCCCGGTGTTCCAGCTTAACTGTTTATTTTGTGTGTATTTGTTTGTTTTGGAGGGGTGGGGCTACGTTAACCAGTTTGTTTAGATATTCCACTCTCTGTGTTCCACATGTTGCATTTGCAGATTCTCATTTTCACCGAACGATCGTCTCTTTCCGCCTGTTCTTGTGTCTCTGTGCTTCTGTAACATAAAGAACGAGCTGACGTGTTTCTCACGACACCAGCGATCAGCTCAACAGGCCCTCAGTTTACCTGCATGCATCCTCCTCCTCACCTGTCAGCGGTTGTGTAACACCTGCTGCTTTTTCAAGAAACACATCCACGTTACCTGGTGATAGTCACAGTTTAACTGGGCAGCCGGTGCACAATATAACGCAATGTCAGCACATTTTTCTGCACAAGATAAGTAAATATAGTTTTTCCCGAGCGCAGAGCTGCTGGAGCTTGTTTCCCAACAGAGCACTTTATAGGTGAACCTACTTTATCAGCGGCTGATGTCCAATCACCGGCACATAGCTTTGAAACCTCACCTGAGTTTTAGCTCTCAGTGTTAAACGCTGGACTTAATTCACTCAGGTTTTGTCTGTCGGGTCACGTTTACTTCGCTGTTTTATTTACAACTGAGCAAATCGGTTTGGCTGAGGTTAAAGTAACGTTTCATAACTGCACAGTTTTACAGACGTTTAATGGTTCACTGGCACATGTGTTCGACTGAACCATTCGCTTTTCTTTATCTGGTGTGTTTTGGATTTAACAGTGAAGCTTGAGAGTAAACTGACTTATAAAATGTTTTAAAGAAAGAGAAGAGTAGGCGCATTTCCACCAAGAGGAGCAGAGTTTGCAACAGCGTGCTCATCATGAAGACTGCAACCTGGACAGAAATATTATATCATCTGTTTTTTAATAGTTAATCAACTGTATTCTAAGCACCAGCTGTCTGTTAGAATTTTTCTAGTTTACTTAAATAAAAATAAATGAGGTTAACATTTTTTTTCTTAAGATTTTTTTCTCTTTTTTTTTTCTTTTTCGGTCATGTTATGTTTAACTGTCAAAGGCTTGTTACAAACTATGAAACACATCGTGCAGACTTCTGGATGTTTTGTTCTTTATGCTGTAGATTTTCACGTCTCTGGAATAGTTGGCAGTAATAAGGATGATTTTCTGTAAAATCATATTGATATGACCCGTGACATATTCGTAGATGACCGTTAGATTAGTCAGCTGGGAAACTCTGTGTTAACTCATAGAGCTGAAGATATCGTGGATATGCTGACCTCGCTCTGTGGTGTACAGGTCTGTTTACCCTCATGATTAATATTCACAATAAAAATATTAGCCAAACATCATGAAGTCTGTATGTGTTTCATAGTGTCGAACAACCTTTGCACAGTTAAAGCCAGCAGTTACTACATGACGGAAACACCAACGTTATTTCTTTTATGCGTTTATACGCAGGTCAAGGACACAATGACCAGGACAGAGAGCCCGGGGATCGAACCGGTTACAGATTCGCTTCCCAACCCCCTGAGCCACGGTCGCACGGTTGAGTGCTGGTAGTGATGGCAGTGATGGCATCAAGGTGCTCTTGGATATTTGTTCCAGTCTGAAAAGACAAATACAGACAGGCAATAAGAATCAAATTTTCTTAAACTGGTAATTCATACCATAAAAATAGAAAAACACAAACCTTCTTGAAGACCACAAGACCCCTTTCTGCTTGAGAAGCTGACACCTTTCCTGGTCTCTTCCGACCCTGACCAGTATGGAACGCCAGGACTGCCATAATGAATTAATTAAATACACCATTAAATAATTAATTAAATGTGGCAATAATTAATTAAAATCAGAAATAATTAATTACATAAATATTTATAACACATGTAATTAATTAATTATTTCTTTATTTCACATTTTAATTAATTATTGACACATTTAATTAATTATTTCTTTATTTCACATTTTAATTAATTATTGCACAGTTGACTCCTTCAGGTCTCACCATGAAATAATTTTTTCTGTCAGCCTCACCCATCAAACTCAGGGGGCGGGGTTAACGCTGCCATGCAGCTTCTCTAACATTTGATTGGTTGCCATGCAAAGTAAGGCAAGACAGGTCAATCCTAGATAATCGATTGCTTGTGTCGACTTGGTATCCCAGAATGCGTTTCAAGTCACAGGCAGCAATGGTGTAGTTTTAATAATAGTGTTTTAGCTGCGAATGTCTGGTCAGGTTGTCAACATAGAACATGTTTGCAAAAGTGCTCAGATGTTTTCAGACATTTCACTAGCTCTGCTAACAGTCAGCTGACAGAGTGCACCGAGCTCACAGCCCCGGTGTTCCAGCTTAACTGTTTATTTTGTGTGTATTTGTTTGTTTTGGAGGGGTGGGGGCTACGTTAACCAGTTTGTTTAGATATTCCACTCTCTGTGTTCCACATGTTGCATTTGCAGATTCTCATTTTCACCGAACGATCGTCTCTTTCCGCCTGTTCTTGTGTCTCTGTGCTTCTGTAACATAAAGAACGAGCTGACGTGTTTCTCACGACACCAGCGATCAGCTCAACAGGCCCTCAGTTTACCTGCATGCATCCTCCTCCTCACCTGTCAGCGGTTGTGTAACACCTGCTGCTTTTTCAAGAAACACATCCACGTTACCTGGTGATAGTCACAGTTTAACTGGGCAGCCGGTGCACAATATAACGCAATGTCAGCACATTTTTCTGCACAAGATAAGTAAATATAGTTTTTCCCGAGCGCAGAGCTGCTGGAGCTTGTTTCCCAACAGAGCACTTTATAGGTGAACCTACTTTATCAGCGGCTGATGTCCAATCACCGGCACATAGCTTTGAAACCTCACCTGAGTTTTAGCTCTCAGTGTTAAACGCTGGACTTAATTCACTCAGGTTTTGTCTGTCGGGTCACGTTTACTTCGCTGTTTTATTTACAACTGAGCAAATCGGTTTGGCTGAGGTTAAAGTAACGTTTCATAACTGCACAGTTTTACAGACGTTTAATGGTTCACTGGCACATGTGTTCGACTGAACCATTCGCTTTTCTTTATCTGGTGTGTTTTGGATTTAACAGTGAAGCTTGAGAGTAAACTGACTTATAAAATGTTTTAAAGAAAGAGAAGAGTAGGCGCATTTCCACCAAGAGGAGCAGAGTTTGCAACAGCGTGCTCATCATGAAGACTGCAACCTGGACAGAAATATTATATCATCTGTTTTTTAATAGTTAATCAACTGTATTCTAAGCACCAGCTGTCTGTTAGAATTTTTCTAGTTTACTTAAATAAAAATAAATGAGGTTAACATTTTTTTCTTAAGATTTTTTTCTCTTTTTTTTTCTTTTTCGGTCATGTTATGTTTAACTGTCAAAGGCTTGTTACAAACTATGAAACACATCGTGCAGACTTCTGGATGTTTTGTTCTTTATGCTGTAGATTTTCACGTCTCTGGAATAGTTGGCAGTAATAAGGATGATTTTCTGTAAAATCATATTGATATGACCCGTGACATATTCGTAGATGACCGTTAGATTAGTCAGCTGGGAAACTCTGTGTTAACTCATAGAGCTGAAGATATCGTGGATATGCTGACCTCGCTCTGTGGTGTACAGGTCTGTTTACCCTCATGATTAATATTCACAATAAAAATATTAGCCAAACATCATGAAGTCTGTATGTGTTTCATAGTGTCGAACAACCTTTGCACAGTTAAAGCCAGCAGTTACTACATGACGGAAACACCAACGTTATTTCTTTTATGCGTTTATACGCAGGTCAAGGACACAATGACCAGGACAGAGAGCCCGGGGATCGAACCGGTTACAGATTCGCTTCCCAACCCCCTGAGCCACGGTCACACGGTTGAGTGCTGGTAGTGATGGCAGTGATGGCATTAACGTGCTCTTGGATATTTGTTCCAGTCTGAAAAGACAAATACAGACAGGCAATAAGAATCAAATTTTCTTAAACTGGTAATTCATACCATAAAAATAGAAAAACACAAACCTTCTTGAAGACCACAAGACCCCTTTCTGCTTGAGAAGCTGACACCTTTCCTGGTCTCTTCCGACCCTGACCAGTATGGAACGCCAGGACTGCCATAATGAATTAATTAAATACACCATTAAATAATTAATTAAATGTGGCAATAATTAATTAAAATCAGAAATAATTAATTACATAAATATTTATAACACATGTAATTAATTAATTATTTCTTTATTTCACATTTTAATTAATTATTGACACATTTAATTAATTATTTCTTTATTTCACATTTTAATTAATTATTGACACATTTAATTAATTATTTCTTTATTTCACATTTTAATTAATTATTGCACAGTTGACTCCTTCAGGTCTCACCATGAAATTATTTTTTCTGTCAGCCTCACCCATCAAACTCAGGGGGCGGGGTTAACGCTGCCATGCAGCTTCTCTAACATTTGATTGGTTGCCGTGCAAAGTAAGGCAAGACAGGTCAATCCTAGATAATCGATTGCTTGTGTCGACTTGGTATCCCAGAATGCGTTTCAAGTCACAGGCAGCAATGGTGTAGTTTTAATAATAGTGTTTTAGCTGCGAATGTCTGGTCAGGTTGTCAACATAGAACATGTTTGCAAAAGTGCTCAGATGTTTTCAGACATTTCACTAGCTCTGCTAACAGTCAGCTGACAGAGTGCACCGAGCTCACAGCCCCGGTGTTCCAGCTTAACTGTTTATTTTGTGTGTATTTGTTTGTTTTGGAGGGGTGGGGGCTACGTTAACCAGTTTGTTTAGATATTCCACTCTCTGTGTTCCACATGTTGCATTTGCAGATTCTCATTTTCACCGAACGATCGTCTCTTTCCGCCTGTTCTTGTGTCTCTGTGCTTCTGTAACATAAAGAACGAGCTGACGTGTTTCTCACGACACCAGCGATCAGCTCAACAGGCCCTCAGTTTACCTGCATGCATCCTCCTCCTCACCTGTCAGCGGTTGTGTAACACCTGCTGCTTTTTCAAGAAACACATCCACGTTACCTGGTGATAGTCACAGTTTAACTGGGCAGCCGGTGCACAATATAACGCAATGTCAGCACATTTTTCTGCACAAGATAAGTAAATATAGTTTTTCCCGAGCGCAGAGCTGCTGGAGCTTGTTTCCCAACAGAGCACTTTATAGGTGAACCTACTTTATCAGCGGCTGATGTCCAATCACCGGCACATAGCTTTGAAACCTCACCTGAGTTTTAGCTCTCAGTGTTAAACACTGGACTTAATTCACTCAGGTTTTGTCTGTCGGGTTACGTTTACTTCGCTGTTTTATTTACAACTGAGCAAATCGGTTTGGCTGAGGTTAAAGTAACGTTTCATAACTGCACAGTTTTACAGACGTTTAATGGTTCACTGGCACATGTGTTCGACTGAACCATTTGCTTTTCTTTATCTGGTGTGTTTTGGATTTAACAGTGAAGCTTGAGAGTAAACTGACTTATAAAATGTTTTAAAGAAAGAGAAGAGTAGGCGCATTTCCACCAAGAGGAGCAGAGTTTGCAACAGCGTGCTCATCATGAAGACTGCAACCTGGACAGAAATATTATATCATCTGTTTTTTAATAGTTAATCAACTGTATTCTAAGCACCAGCTGTCTGTTAGAATTTTTCTAGTTTACTTAAATAAAAATAAATGAGGTTAACATTTTTTTTCTTAAGATCTTTTTCTCTTTTTTTTTCTTTTTTGGTCATGTTATGTTTAACTGTCAAAGGCTTGTTACAAACTATGAAACACATCGTGCAGACTTCTGGATGTTTTGTTCTTTATGCTGTAGATTTTCACGTCTCTGGAATAGTTGGCAGTAATAAGGATGATTTTCTGTAAAATCATATTGATATGACCCGTGACATATTCGTAGATGACCGTTAGATTAGTCAGCTGGGAAACTCTGTGTTAACTCATAGAGCTGAAGATATCGTGGATATGCTGACCTCGCTCTGTGGTGTACAGGTCTGTTTACCCTCATGATTAATATTCACAATAAAAATATTAGCCAAACATCATGAAGTCTGTATGTGTTTCATAGTGTCGAACAACCTTTGCACAGTTAAAGCCAGCAGTTACTACATGACGGAAACACCAACGTTATTTCTTTTATGCGTTTATACGCAGGTCACGCTGATTACTGAAAAAAAACCGAAAGATGAGCTGTTAATCGAATTTATTTGTTCTCTCTCCTCCTTAAACATGTTTTTAATTTTAGTTATAATTCAGAATTGGCGACTGAAACACGTAGGACACATAAGAACATCAGGAAATAAAACCCAGATAAATATAACCTCAGGAAAAGAAGCGGGGGTTATTACAGCTGTGTACCGGGGCCTGCGCTTTGTCGGTGGTAATAACAGCTCGATTGCTTGCAAGGCGAACGGGTCTATCCCACGCTTTGCCGTGAGACTGGGCAAACATCTCCGAAATCCTCGAAGCACTTTTGCAAAGAGGCTCTATCTTGACAAACCGACCAGACATCTGAAGATTAAACCACTACATTCTCGGCTAAAAAAACATTAAAACGGTATTTGGTGACACACAAACAGGGTTTTTCAAAGTTCAGTTCTGTTAGTTTCCACATGCTGGTTGTTGTGTGCTAAAAACAATGGCCACCAGGCAAAAGCAATGGTTTTGACTCGATCAGCGTTAGCCCTGCCCCCTGAGTTTGATGGGTGAGGTTGACAGATAAAATTATTTCATGGTGAGACCTGAAGGAGTCAACTGTGCAATAATTAATTAAAATGTGAAATAAAGAAATAATTAATTAAATGTGTCAATAATTAATTAAAATGTGAAATAAAGAAATAATTAATTAAATGTGTCAATAATTAATTAAATGTGTCAATAATTAATTAATTACATGTGTCATAAATATTTATCTAATTAATTATTTCCGATTTTAATTAATTATTGCGACATTTAATTAATTATTTAATGGTGTATTTAATTAATTCATTATGGCAGTCCTGGCGTTCCATAGACCAGATGGTGGAATCAGATGTAATAGCAATAGAATCGCTGAGAGGTCACTGTCCCAGCCTGAAAAAATTGTTTTTAATAAAGTTGAATCATCATCAACAATATATTTCAATGCATTGATAAAATGTTTGAGTAGACCCAAAAGACAAAAGGGATAACTGTTCTGTGACAAACATTATATATGCTATGAATGTGCTAATCAAAGAAACAACAGCTCACCAATATCTCACCAGGTGAGTCAGCTGCCAGCAAGAGTTCTTTCAGGTCACTGGTAGAAGGAAGCTTTCTGCCTTGTTGGATAATCTTTCTTTTGAATGTTGTTGGCCACCTCTCCAGCAACCTGCCTGATACATCCTCACCAAGTGATCATCATCCTTACATCAGTACAAAATCCTGTTCGATCTGTAACAGGGATAGAGAATAGAGAATTATTTCTGCTATCTACAAAATATTAAAGTGTGTTTACATTGTCAAAGTAATTGCAAATATTCACCAAGCCTTTGATATCTTTGAAACGTGGAGAAACAGACAGTATGTTGCTTGACAGCAGGAAGTCAAGGACCATACTGTGTCGATAAACAAATATCAACTTCATCTTCTTCTTGACTGTGTCTTCATCAGCTGAATGTTTCATCAGAGAGATTGTATCCTTGCACTCATCCTCACTCAGCACCTTCTCTGTAACAAAATGCAACTCTCATCTGACAGTTGGTCCGCCACACTGGTCTTCACTCGATGATCCATCTCCTGGTGCTAGACAATATGAAATACAGCTTTATCAAAACTAATAACAACATTTAATAACCATTATTAATAAAGAACCACAATGTGGAACTGTATTATGTATTTCCACTGAATTATAAATGTTACCTCCAGATGATAATCGCCTCCCTTTAGCAGTGCGTCTCTGTATGGCTTTAATCTTCCAGGCCAAGGACCCAGTGCCACCCTCGCCATCATAATAATGTTCCTTGGAGAGTGACATGTACAGACACTGATAAATGAATAAACAAAATAAGTTATGTAACAATGAACAGTTGATAAGGACATACATTTTAGCAGGATTTAAAATGTTTAAACGCGATTTGGGTTGTATCAGTTATTACTATGAGCTACTTACATAGCCATTTTTGGAGTACAGGCCACTGAGGTAAGGGAAAAAGGTTACAATTCCTCTGGCATGCTTCCTGTAGACAGTAATTTCTTATAGTCAGTGCTCTTCATCGAACTACTGTAAACAGAAAATGCGAATATTAAAACAGTCCCATAAATACCAGTAAAACAGCCTTGCATTGTTATTTCTTACACTGTATGTTACTTTATTTCAGTGTAACAAGGTGTTTCAGCCCTTTGGCTGTAGTTTTTAAGCCCTGTACTAAATGAGTATTTCACCTACATGAAATATATTCCTCAATACAAAACTAAAATAATTACTAGTACTTTTACCGTTTGTCTGATCTAACTTAGCACTAGGGAGTCAGTATTTTGTTCATCTTTAGTTTAACATACTGAATAGTCTGCTAACCAAAATGGAAAAAGGTAACTTGTGTCAATACTATCATTAGTTAACATCAAGTTAACTCACTACAAATACAAACACTACCATCTTAAGTTCAAACTACTAAAAGAAAACATTACAAACTGAATCCTGGATATTTTGGATATTTTATCAAGTTTATACTGCCTGCTGGTTGTAATCACTGTAACTGTAAAATCGCTAAAGACAGCAGAATTGAAATAAGACAATAACCTTACTGAAAACGACCTCTATAGCTAGGTATCCAAAAAGAAGTGAAAGATGTAACATTAGTGTAAGATTTTAATTAGTTAATGCTTGCCTTACACAATTTAAAATGTAACAATAATAAGCGAATTGCCCCAAGGTTGGCCAAAATCTAGTTAGCTAGCTAATGTTAATATGTAGCTCCCAACACATGGAGGGTTTAATTTAATGGAATTTCAAACATGCTAGAACACAACACAATCACCACTACACACTGAAATAAATTAACAATCCTTACAGTCTTAGCCAACACTAATTAACAACCTTACGTTAGCATACAGACAGTGTCACATTTGCTTCAGGTACAAAATGAAATATATAATAACCATGGACAAAAGGAATGTAACCTGATTTTAACATGCTACTTGTGTTTAAAATGTCAAATTGTTGGTTTAATAAGTGAATATGAACAACTTAACGTGTAACTGATGTTAAGAAAATGGCGCCCTGAAAAATCTTCTCGGTTTGAAAAGCAGTCTGTGGTGGGAGGAGCTTTCTAGAGTAACATTGACACTGCGTGTTTTAACTCCGCGAATTATCACCCACACTGGGAGGCGTTTTGCTCCAGCTGTCATTATGACTCTATTAGAGTAAATACACTTTAACACTGCTGATTTAACACTGGGAAATTTACTGTGTGGTTAAATGTCACTGAGTCAACAGCTCAAACAGTTGCTGAAACAAAACTCATTTACTTTGTTCACTCCCTGTGTTGTCCACTTTGTGTGTATTGTTGTGTACTAGATCGGGATGGCACTCACTGTGCGACAACCCCGAGGCTAAAAATACTATGTTTGTTTTTTTTTACTATGCAAATGCCCGATGGCCAGTCCAGCTATGGTACTATGTATGACTGTGCAATGACAATAAAGAGTAATCTTATCTTATCTTATGGTATTTTATCTTATCTTAAGTAAGCAAGACTCACCGGTGACTTCAACCTTCAGGAGCCCAGGTCGTGTCCGATGCTTCCAGCTGCTCGCCCATGTTAAATAGGCAGCTTCAGGATCGATAGTTCCTGCGTCACCAACAGGAAAGGGGTGCGTAATTATGGTAAATGGCCTGTATTTATATAGCGCTTTTTCTAGTCCCTAAGGACCCCAAAGTGCTTTACATATCCAGTCATCCACCCATAATTATGCACAAGGTAGACCATTGGCTGCTTCATTAATATGTAGAGAGGATTGATCAGGGCTTATTTAGGTTTTTTTTTAACCTTAGATAGGTGGCTTGTCAGAATTTGACCCTGTTGCTAAGCTAAAGCTAAGCTAAAGCTGAATATAAAGTCGGCACATTTATTGTATTTTTTTTATCAGTATTATTGTAGATGGATGTTAATTATCATGGCCTATATGTCATCATTTGTAGTTAAAGTCAGTTTTTTATTAGCATGAAAGAATAATGCCAGGATAACATAGGCGGCCTTAAGGTTGGTATATATTAAATGCAGTCAAAGGAGCTTGCAAAGGAAAGCGTCTGGACTTCTTTAAGTTACTTGAAGACGTTTCACCTCTCATCCGAGAAGCTTCTTCAGTTCTAAGGTCAAATGGTGGAGAGTCCCAGATATAAACCTAGTGGGAGTGTCCCCCCACAGAGGGACAAAAGGACCCCCTGATGATCCTCTAATCGCCTGAGCCAAGGTGTGAAACTGGGTGTGGGTCCCAATCAGCCAGAGTTTCTAGTGAGTTCATTGTGAAACCTGGCCCCACCTTATCATGCGAATTCTTGAGGTCAGATGGCCCAGGATGTGAGTGGGCGTTAAGGCGTCCAAATGCAGTATTTGCAGCATATACCATATTTATTTGCATGTTCCCAAGTAAAGAAATGGCAACAAGTAGCCTAGAAACACTGAAAATATTTTTAGTTGTGCTATAAGTTGCCAAAGTTAAATAAATTCTCGTCTAGTATAAACATATTTTCTTATTAATATATGAATGAGAGATATTTGTGAGCAACTCAGCTGATTTGGACTTATAAATGCTCTTCAATTATTACTGTGTTATGAAGCTTTTTCCCTTTCTTAAATACACAGTAGCATCTGTGGAAGAGAGTTCATTACCCATGGTCTTACAGTCTGCCTCAAACTCATAGTTCATAGGCTTGTCTGTGATCATTGTCATTCCCCAGGGCGGTTCCTGATGTAGTTTAAAGCAGGCTTTTTGGCTTTGATTGTATTGTATAGACTCTAAACTTGGGCCTGTTTATAGGTGTATGGCTGATATTAAAGTATAGTTTTAAATAGGAGTTTAACAGGTTTCTGATTGCGTATCCTAGTTCATAATCTCAGTTTTGTGGACACCGTGTGTACTAGTGTAAGCAAATCGGTGCACATAAGTGACTTTGTGATTGTGCTACTCTCCCTGAGACAGTAAAGTGAGGTGAACCAGAAGTCCTCGGTTCTGCTCTGACGGTGACCCAATGACTGATGCTCTGCCACTACAGCCATGCTGCTAAAGTCCCTAACAGTTGGTATGTTTCCATATTCTCTCTTGTTTCCTCTTTGAATGTCAACATATGATAAATGATAATGAGCCACATCCAGCAAGGCCTCGAACACAATAAAACAAGGGAAATCTTCTCTTTTTAAAGTGTAATTGGCAGTTCCAGTTTGTTCATATATTTAAAAAATATGTGCATGGACAGGACACTGTTTTTTCATTTTGCAGTAGTAAATAGCATGTACTGTATGTGGGTGCTTTGTGTAGTGGTTAACGGTTTCATCTTACACATGAAAGCTCCCTGGTTTGAGAGTAGGATCGGATACAAATCCACCCTCAGGGCATCACAAGCCCAGATAAATGGGAACGTTGTGCCAGGAGGAACAGCAGTCTTGCTCATTCACATATTCTCCTTTTTAGCGGTTGTTTTGTCTGGTAATCACCTCTGGGTTAAAATATGAATGCATCCAGACTTTTTAAAGCTAGAGCCACTTTATGTCTCAGTATGGAGACACAAAGTGGCACACCAAATCACCCAGGTACAAATATGTGACTCAGATTTCCTGTTAGTGGGAATAATGGACACAGAGATAATATAGTTTTAATTAGTTTGTATTTTATTTCATGACTGATTTTTTTTTCAGTTCAATTTAGTTTAGGGTCATTTTATTTCAGTTTTCAATATTTAGGTTTAGTTATTAGGTTCAGTTTTCTATTTTTAAATATTTCTTTTGTCATGGGCATGATTTACTAATATTAATGTCTTATTTAACTTAATCTTATGAATATATACATTTAGCCTGGGTTTAGTTAAACGAATAACATGGATTTGTTAGAACATTTCCCCTGTCCAGAATTATATAACTGTCTCTTGATAATGTTTTTTGTATTTTAAAGCTCTGCTAAACATAGCCATGAACAGCTGACTCATTTACATCAGTCATATCTGAGAGTTACCTGCTGTAGATTACCCAGAAACTAAGGCCGTTTGTATCTTGTTGACCGGCAGTATAAATCAATAAGGACACGTTAAAAAAAATGTGCACATGTTGCTAAAGGCCTGGGGGAGAGCGAGCCCTTTAAATATCAACTGATGAGCTTGTGAACTCTAACCTCTTTTTCTGAAAGCAGTTGAGGGGATGGGGGGGGGGGGGGGTGGCAGAGGGGTCACACCTGACCGTTTCCAAATATGATTATGTCAGAATAAACTGATTATTTCAGGCATATGAGACAAATGTGCGTCACGGGCTAAATTTAAACTCTTTATGTCTGAAGGCAAGGAGACAAAACGACCCGGTCAGATGTCCTCATAGTGGAAGCTTTATTTCACATAACAAAAGCAACACGGCATATATTACATACAGAAATTAACATTTTGAAAAGGAAAGCACTGAATTTAAAATACAGGAAAAGTCTGGGAATGTTGACTGCAGAAACAGGCGATAACAGGTGGTGTATTTAGAGATGGCCTGCGTATGGCCACTGTAACAGCTCCAGCAAACAAAGCCACCTCTCTTTCAGTCCGTTATTCACGCGTGGAGCTTCTCCCTGATCAGCATGCAGTTACACAGACGTCTGTTTGTAGTTCTTGGTGTCCAAAACCTTCTTTCCACACATTGCACAGATTCCTGGACACAACAGAGAGAGAAAAGAACAATGCAAAAATGGTTTAAGCAAGCATCATTATTTTATCAGAGTTTTTTGGCCTCTTTGGGGCAGCAGAACTGAACTGTGAACAGAAAACAGCAGCATCAGCTCTGTCTATCAAACTGATGAGTTTAAGTTAAATATTAACTCTCCTGTAACTATGCTTTTTGATCACATCAATTCCTGAGGAAGACCAGAGGTCCTTTTATCTGCAATAAGCCCCAGCTCAGGGTTCCAGACTCCAAAAGGCATCTGGTGGAAAATCTGGGAACATTATTGTTTCTCCAGCGAGTTCTTACTGTCCTGTCGAAAGCATGTTTTTCTCTAATTTTCCCTGTTCAATGACAGAAAAAGCACAAAGGGCAGGAAAATAAGAAATGACAGTAGAGACCTAAAATTGCTCCCTTTTTTTTTAAATGGAACTTTTGGTGTGCATTTGTGAGAAGTCTGTGTGGGTTTGAAATTGATCATGATCTGCTGCTTACTGGCTGCAAAAAAGTATCTGGCCCAGATAAATTCCTGGCCCAAGAAGTTAGTTGGGCCAGGTTTGAAAATGTGGCCCAACTAACTTCTTAGTTGAATAGTTAGTTATATAAGAATACATAACTGATTTGACCTCACTTTCATGTTAAAGTTTCCAAAACCAAGCCTCAAGCAGGCTGTTCTTTTGTAACCCTGTTGTTGAATTCGTATTTGCCGAATCACGGGGGAATAAGGCTGTCATGCACTGTACTTTGCGCTACTCATCCTTTGTATTTGTTATTATATTTGCTCCTTTCTTCTTTATCTGGCCTGATAACCTGTAGTCATACAGGAATATGTAAGTAACATGAAGATCAACATATCTATACCTTTTGAGATGTTGTGTCATTTCTATTATCTAATGTAAACAGCTAGCACTGTCAGCCATGCTACCTTTGACCTGTTTAACTAATCTTCTTGAAAGATTAAATCTTAGACCACTCGGGCAAATGCTGACTTCAGCACTACGGAAGAGGGACTGTTCATTGATCTGACTGACTCAGCAACAAAGATCTAGTCTAAGACCTTTAGTAGACATAAAATAGATTAAAGAGGGGGAAAAGCCCACCGGCAGGTCAGAGTCCTCTCACATTCCCAGCTATTGCCACATCCTAATCTGAGCATTTTTGCCTCAATTTAAAGACAAAAAAAGAAAAATAAGTAGATGTGTCAGAAGCAGTTGCTTAACGGTTTTCAGAGCTTAAAGCTGTGAAGAAAAGCAGGACTACAAGTATAATGTTTACAAAGAACATCTGTGTATTGATCTGTGTATCATGCAGAGAGGCAGTTTTGTTAGAATCTGCTGAAAGCGATAAATACATTCCAGTTTTGGACCCACAGTAGCATTCCTGCATGGTAAGCAGTGCGACTTTGTACCTTTCTTGTATGCACAGCCCTGGCAGTAGTGTGATCCAGCCTGATGAACTGAGCTCTTGCAGATCCTGCAGATAGCAAAGCCGGACTTGCTGTAAGGGTCGAACCTGCGAATTATAAAAAGAATTATAGACACATAACTACAGATGCAGTAAAGTTAGCGCCATGGCTGTAATGAATTAGCAAGTTAAAATGGTGATTTTTACGCGAGAAAGTATGTACGTCTTGTATGTGAAAATAGAGACCCTGATGGCGCTCACCTGGCTTTCTTAGAAGTCAACATCTTATTCTCATTTAGTTTGCGCCCACCACTCTCTGATTGGAAAAAGCAGAAAGGATCCAATCAAGCAGCATCATTAAAGTAACATCACATTAAAACCACAAAAAAAGCTTCTGTGCAGGCCGGTAGTCCTGTATCACCGCTCAGCCTACACTTGTGAAAAGAAAGTGCCCCTTCTATCAGTTCTAAGCTTTTGCAGATCAGGACATAAATAAAAACTTCAAAAACAACATCAGATGAACAACAACACATCTTACACCGTGCGATTGTTTCCTTGAACAAAAACTAAACAGAAATGGATAAATTGTGTATAAAAACCTAAGTGAACAACATGATTCAGGCATGTGTTTATGCATAGTGACATTTCCATTAGGTAGAGGTCTGGACTTTGACTGGGCCATTGCAAAACCTTGATTGTTTTACTTTTCAGACATTCAGCTGTAGATTCGCTGCTGCTCTTGGAATCATTGTCCTGTTGCATCAGCGAGATTTTAACTGTTGGACAGAGGGCCTCACAGATAAGTTTATGATCAACTCAGTGACTGCGAGGTGACCAGGTTCTGTGGCTGCAAAACAACCCCAGATCATGACTCCTTCCCCATCGTGTTTGTGCTGACATGTTGCGTTTGGTTTTCTCCATGCACAGTGTTACGCATTATGGCTATTCTGATCTCTTCTGTGCAAAGAACCTTGCTCCAAAAGTCTTTGGTTTGTTCAGATGCAACTTGGAAAACCTAAGCGGTGCTGCCATGTTTGTGTTAGAGAAAAGAGGCTTTCTTCTGGTCTTGTGTGAATTTGCAGGCACATTCATTCCTGGGAAGATTGAAAGTTTTCCACTTTATAATAATTTTTAATCACTGTAGAATGATCAAACTATAAACAGACTGATGAACAGCAACAAATGCTTCTCTAAGATCATTGCTGACATCTTTCTTCCTTGGCATCATGTTAAAATACACCTGAATGCTCCAGACTAGCAAACTGCTCAAACCTATGCTTTTATAGAGATGCTCACACTTGCTGATGATCAAACCAAAACTAAATGGATTTGATTATCAGTCCCTGAATGCTACCTACCCTCTTAATTCCTACAGTAAGGGTGTTAGTTTTTTACAGGACAGCAGGATTATAGTAAAGGAATAAATTATGCTGAAGTGACATTTTTCTTTGTGCTTCTGTGCTTTTGCACTGGAAAGATGAGCTAGGTCATTGGTAATGTCTGCCATGTGCTAACTGCCTAATGTTACTTATAGTGCATGGTGTCTGGCCAAAAAAAAAAAAATGTCTAGCCCGTGCAACAGGGACAGTGATTGATTAATGTACTGTGATCCAGTCTCTGATGCTCTGTGCCAGATACTGTTTAGGTAGCTGTTTGGGGAGTTTATTGCCCACTTCAAATATGAAGAGAAAGGTTATACAAACCAGGAAGCACTGGATCTCAGTTAACCGTTCTCATAGAGCAATGATTGATATCAGCCAAGTGGTAAAAATCTTTATTCTCTCCTTTCATGTTTTTTCTGTAATCACCAGTAACAGATGCTAATAAGATGTGTTCTTGAGAGTAGCTTTACATTTAAAGTTATAGCCTTTGTTTCACTGGACAAGATTATTGGTTCTTTCATTTGGGGAGGGAAGCTACCTAGGGTTTCTAAAACTTTACTGCAGCGATGCAGATTTAGTGGAGGACTTGCATTACCTAATTTTCTAAACTACTACTGGGCTGCTTACATCCATAAACTTTGCTACTGGCTAAAATCTTCTGGTTCCTCGTGGTGTAAATTGGAACTATCATCATGTAAGGGCTCTTCTATACCAGCTTTTGCTCTATTCCTCTTTACCCGTAAAACCCTCTCTGTATACTGATAATCAGGTGGTTCTTAACACACTCAAAATCTGGTTTCAGTTTAGACGGCACTTTAATTTTGTAATGCCATCTTCCTCGGGTCCTCTAAGCGACAACCATTTATTCCCCCTTCACTCTTGGACTCGACATTCTCAGTGTGGTGTGACAAGGGTATAAAACAGTTCAAACATTTATACATTTATATGTGGATGGTGTTTTCGATAGTTTTCCCAATTTGTCTTCTCGTTACAATCTCCCTATTACCCATTTGTTTTGTTATTTTCAAATTCGAAATTTTGTTGCCAAGTGTTTCCCAAATTTCCCCTCTTTACCTCCAGAACAGCAGTGAGAAAATACGTTATCATTTATTCCTCATCACAGAGGAACCATTTCGAAACTCTATGATACTATCCTGTCTTTTAGTAACCACTCTAATGTTAAGCTTAAATGTACATGGGAAGGAGAACTAGGAATTCAAATACATGAGGAGTCTTGTGAACAGGCTATAGCGAGGGTACGGTCTTCCACCTCCTGTGCTCGTCTTGGACTTATTCAATTTAAGGTCATACACAGGGTGCATTTCTCTAAGTCTAGACTTTCTGAATTGTATCCAGAAGTGGAAAATAAATGTGATAAATGCCATGGCTCTCCTTGTCACCTTAGCCGCATGTTTTTTTCTGGGTCCTGAGCTGGAAGGTTTCTGAACAGGGTACTTTGCTATTATGTCAACTGTTCTTGGGGTAACTCTTCATCCTTGTCCTCTGATTGCTGTATTCGGGATTCCTGATTGCTCACTTACACTTGATTCTACACAAAAGGATATTATAGCCTTCACATCCCTATTAGCGAGACGCCCTTATACTGTTGCATTGGAAGTCTGTTAAGTATCCTACTATTTCCCGGTGGCTTAAAGATGTCATGTTTTTTTTTAAACTTGAAAAAATTAAATATACGTTGAGAGGTTGCACAGCCAAATTTTTCCACAAGTGGCAACCCTTTATTATACTGTTATATTCCTGTAATATGTTTGATAGTTGTGTTGATCCATGTGGGACTTTGGGGGAAGGGGGGGGGTCTTTGTTTTAGAGTGTGTTTTTGTTTATATATATATATATATATATATATATATATATATATATATATATATATATATATATATATATGGGCGACCGTGCCTCAGGGGGGTTGGGAAGTGTATCTGTAACCGGAAGGTTGCCGGTTCGATCCCCGGTCTCTGTCCTGGTCGTTGTGTCCTTGGTCAATACACTTTACCCTACCGCCTACTGGTGTTGGCCAGAGGGGCCCATGGCGCGATATGGCAGCCTCGCTTCTGTCAGTCTGCCCCAGGGCAGCTGTGGCTACAACCGTAGCTTGCCTCCACCAGTGTGTGAATGCAAGAGTGAATGAATAGTGGCATTGTAAAGCGCTTTGGGTGCCTTGAAAAGCGCTATATAAATCCAATCCCTTATATATTTTTTATATATATATATATATATATATATATATATATATATTTATTAACCTTTCTTCATTTTCCTAAGTAAATATACTTAGGAAAATGAAGAAAGGTTAATTGTATTTCAGTAACTGCAAGTACTGTGTTGTTTTCATTTTTTCAATAAAAATATTTGCAAAAAAACCCCAAACAAAAGTTATAGCCTTCATCGAGTCCTCAGTGCTTAGGCTCAGTTCACCTTACAATAACAACACATTTGCTCTGTGTGATTAGCACGTCATAACTGGCAGATCTCAGGCCATCTATCAGTGTTTTCTTAACCACTTATCCAACTGTCATAGCATGACAGACACGGTACAGCAGACACAGCCACCAGAGAGAGACAGTTTTTCACTCTCAATTCCACATCTACAACTGATTTATAGTCAACCTAACAAGCATGTTATCATACTGTGGAAGACACATCAGCTCCCAGAAGAAGTTTGAACCCAGAACCTTCTTGTACTACGGTGACACTGCTAACCATTGTACCACACTAATCTCAGGGCAAACCTGGTATTTCCTTGTTTCTCACTTCAGCAGCACTTACATAAACAATTAATGGTTAAAGAGTGTCATCTAGTGGTAAGAATTTAGTAAAGGTTAACTTTAAAAGTAAAATTCTAAAAATTGGACTAAAATGAGAACCTTTAAAGTTCAAAGTCACATTATAACGTGTATAAATGTTTAAAACATATTCAACCATTTAAAAGAAATTTACTTTCTAATCTCATGATACATCAGTGGAGTTCTCTATGTGTCTGCTACGCCCTCCGCTCGTTTGGCCACTTCATGAAAGACAGCTGCTCTTGCCTGTCTTTGTTGCAGTTCTCTCACACCTCACGCCAGAGCTGAACGGGATTATGCTTGTTTGCAAAATTCCATGTAATTAGCTCCAGCAGCAAGTGCCCCTTTCCATTTAGTCACCGAGCTAAGAGATGCATGTTGATTCAGGATTACTTATAGTGATCTTGGGAGTTGAACTGTGGCAAACCTGTGGGACCTGCTCTGTTCTGTTGCGTTTGGTTAAATTCGTCTGTATGTTAGCAGAAGCTTTTGTGGCCAGACAGGGAGTGTAGGCTTTGTCTTTGCGTAGGCTTTGACATGTAACTTAGTGCTTCTTTTCTTTTTTTTAGCAATAAAAATAAGTGGGGGGTTTTTCTGTTTACTTTATTATTGTAAATTGATTGTAAATAAATGCCTTGGTTGTTCGGCAATCTTGTATGGACGTTTGTGATTTGGTCTGCTGGTATGTTATGTTACACTCCATGTCGTCCATAAACTGCAGATAAAAGCCCTGTAGATATGCAAGTCAGAGATGATTGTAGGTTTATAATCTTGAGTTACTATCACTGGTTTAAAAGAAAAGAAAAGAAAAGAAAAGAAAAGAAAAGAAAAGAAAAGAAAAGAAAAGAAAAGAAAAGAGGATATCAGATCATCCCCAAAGTAAATGTATGTACATTCTGAATAATAGTAATAGTAAGTTTGGACTTCAAATTATTTCTTTCAACTGTTGCTTTTCCAAGGGTATAATTGTACAGAACACATCTTGAATGACTTTAAAAAACAAAAACAAAAAAACAATTGGGTGCACAGGTTTGGATTTTCTCTAATCCACACGGGGTCAAAAGTATACATACAGGATCAAAAATATACACACTAACATAAGTTTTTCAATAAATGGTGCTGAATGTTC
This sequence comes from Neolamprologus multifasciatus, assembly GCF_963576455.1. Lineage (NCBI taxonomy): Eukaryota > Metazoa > Chordata > Actinopteri > Cichliformes > Cichlidae > Neolamprologus > Neolamprologus multifasciatus. The sequence continues at coordinate 9,884,906 of NC_140446.1, read as the reverse complement.
TATGGTGTATTTTAACCTGACAAGGCCAAAACCTCTTAACTTCTCCTTAGTGATCATGATTGACTACAACTGGTAGTATCGCTTTGCTAACACAAAAATAATTTGTTTTACAGCACTCATTGGAGTCATCAATACTCAGAACAATGGGAAAGTCAAAGGAACTTTGTGAAGATCTAAAAAGCAGAACTGTAGATTTACACAAATTAGGTACTTTTCTTGGAGCAATTTTAAACAACTGTGGACTCCAAAATTGTCAGTTCAAACAACTCTATGTAAATACAAACTACTTACATGTGCTAGCATTTTGCCAAGGTTTGAATGAGGATGGAAACGAGGAATCACCAAGGCACAAGATTAGTCATGAACTAGAAACTTTTCGAAAACCATTGTTCATTTCCACGGTGAAGTGACTTTTATAGTGCAAATGACTGGTGGTAGCATCATGCTGCCAGTGATACTGGTAGATTGCATAAAGTGGATGGAATCAAATAAGCAGCCAGAATTATGCCACAAACCATATTGTTGTTTTTCTTTTGTTTGTTTTAAGTCATTCAAGATTTGTGCTGTACAATTATTCCACCCTATAAAAGCAACAAGGTTAAAGAAATCATTAAAAGCCCCAAATTCATGTTCATGAACGTATTTAAACTACTTTCCTTGAGTCACTTAGTATATAATGATTTATTTTTAATATTTTAAGTCAATGCTCCTAAGCAATGTTCCCTCTAAGCTGCGCACGTGCGCAATTGCGCACTGCTGGCACGGCCTCTGCGCACAGAAAATCTGCGTTGCGCACAAAAAAAATCTAACCTGAATTGAAATTAAAATGAATACTTTAACAATTTTGTTTTGCAGTGTTAGTCAGTAAGTGACTGGCTGCTCCCGTATGGGATTAGAACGATGCCACCTTATCCCATAGTCCAGCCAATAATGCGATTCACATTCGTATATACGCAGCTAATCAACGTCATTGACAGGCTATGACAGCGTCCTTATGTGTTAATGTTTGGTTTTCTTCCTGAATTCTATCGTTGTTTATATTTACTGCGGGAAGAAACGGTAAAAACGGCGTTTTATAAGGAAAACGCTCGAAAGCGCTCTCCGCCTGTGAGCAAAAACAAAACCAAAAACACCCAGCCTTTCCTATTGGTGGAAAAATGTACCATGTCGACCAATCAAAAAATGATATGGCAATATGGTCATGACCAGTTGTTTAGGAAGGAGGGAAGTTTTAGGAGTGACGGCGGTGTTTTGAGATGTGAGAGATTTGCGACGTTTAGCGCAAATCTCGTGCAGTTATATATATGTATATATATATATACTTCCAATAGTGTTAACATACTACACAGGTCATGAACAAGATTTTTTTAAAATTTCATTCTAAGTGGGGTAAAGCAGTTAATTAAAAGTAGTCTAACATAAATGTAAATGCTACAATTTGATTATTTTAATAAACCAAGTAACTTGGATGGATTCGATGCTGGCGTGACCACAGTGTACACGTCTACTGTTGCTCACAGTGGTCCAAGGGACCGCTCAGGGAGTTTGTGTGTTCGCTCAGACACATGAAAAATTAGAGGGAACATTGCTCCTAAGAATGTACAAAAAAACCAAGAGAAATCACACACTAACTGAACGCTATTTCAGATTTTGGTTTAAAAGCTTAATTATCACCTCCCCGTTGTATTATCTATATATTTTCTGTTGTTTTTAATTGTGATCTTTCTATTTAATCTTCAAAAATTTCCAGCAGCCCTTGCACACTGGTGACATTATGCCATTGAACTGAAACAAATCCAGATTTTACTCTGTTCACCTGTTGTATTCCGGGCTCCATCCTTCCAGGTGTCAGGAGTGATGACCTTACCGAGCTTCTTCTCACCTGGAGATAAAAAGCAACCCAGCGTATGTAACAAAAACAGCGCAGTGGATTTAAAGGAAATAAGCCTAGAAGGTGAAGGTATGTTTTCCTCAACCAAAACAACAGTGAGGTCAGTAATAACAACAGTTAGCATCACATAGCGTTAGCCAGCTTTCTAAGGATCATCGAGCTTCTCTTAACGGGAAAAAAGACATTAGAATTGAAGATCTAAAATAAATTAAGTGATAGAAGAATGACGAGATACCTACACTTTTCACAAACCATTGTCCTTTTTTGTTTGTTAAAATAGAAGCAGAAGCGTTAGCTGCGTTTAGCTTTCTCTGTTAATGTAAACTTCCGGTCGGTACTTCCGTTTCCTTGCAGCTCGCAAGCGATTGATTGGTCAAAGCCTAGATTTCAAATCTCAGATGCCATTGGTTAGTTGTACTGCCCTTCGGCGAGGGTCCAAGTAACCCGTTCTGTAATTGGTTGCAGTTTCCCTTGTTCATCTGTAAAGTGGACGAAAACCTCTAAGTTTTTTTTAAAAATGAAAAGTTTGCTGCTGCGTTATTTCACACGTGTGAATATAACGTGTGATATATAACGTATGAAATAATTAAATCCAATAAATAATAATAATAAAAAACCTTTTAAAGCTTACAAAGAGTAGGCGACTGTAGCAGTCAGGCAGAGACAGTTTAAAGAACACTGAAGAATCTCGTTTTCCTATTTGCTGTCAGAATAACGTTATAGCAGTGAAAGTAGAAAAAGAATGGCCCTCACTGATAAATAATGGTTCACATCTAGCTACATGTGACAGTGTTCACATGTTCTGATTAAATGGGGAAACTGATTAAATAAAGGATTGTGTTCAAACAAGTATACCACAAACATACAATTTGTTTTCAACCAAAATAAATCTGAGGTAAAAGGGGCTTAAAACAAAATCCACAATAATAATAAAATGAACGGTGATTTATGGATGTAGTAAAGGAGGATATGGAGAGGGTTGGTGTGACAGATGAGCAGGGTAGTGGTAGGATGAGATGGAGGCAGATGATCCACAGACCCATAAAGGGAGCAGCTGAGAGATCTGAAAATGGATAAGAAAATGTTCTACACAAATATAAAAATACAAGTCTCAATGACTACTTTGTCACTTTGAATTGAATTACACTGGACCGATTGCATTGGCACAGGTCTCACATGTGAAAGATGAGAAAAGCCCATCTCCCACCAGCCATTCTCACCACCTACTACAGAGGAAGTATCGAGAGCATCCTGAGCAGCTGCATCACTGTCTGGTATGGAAACTGCACCGTGTTAGATCGCAAGACTATACAGCACAAAGTGAGAAAAGCTCATTGGAGCCTCTCTTCCCTCCATCACAGACACTTATTGAACCTACTACATCCACAAACCCACCAGCATTGTAGAGGACTCCACACACCTCTCACACACACTCTTCACCATCCTACTTTCTGGCAAGAGACACCGGAGCATTCACGCCCTCACTGCCAGACTGCGAAACAGTTTCTTCCTCCAAGCTGTCAGACTCCTGAAAACTCAGAGACTAGACTGGCACACACACACACACCTTTATACATTCCATTACCTCAAGTACTTGTTGCACAATGCTAAAGTCTTTTTGCACAACACAATGTCATTATTGCACCATCTTGTTTCTGTATGGTTCTGCTCTATCTAGTGTTCCACTGTTTTTTGCCATTTTTGCACACTTGCACTTTAATTAGTCCTGTGTTGATTTACTGTTATATGTAGTACCATGGTATTGGATGGAAGCTTTCTCGTTTCACTGTGGCAGCAACAAATGTATACTAAATGCATGACTGTCTGTAATATATTTAAAGTTATTAAAACTATAATTTACATTTATTGAACTTTGTCTTGCCTCATCTACAAGGAAGAAGTATTGCACTTTTATTTTGAAATGAAAGCGGAAGTGTGCTTGGTTCCATGTTTACGGAAACAAGGTCAAGCGATTCATCTATGGATGTTACCTGTGCTACAATTCCAGCGTGACGTTGAGGTTTAAAGTGTTTTGTGTTCAATTTGTCGGTGTCCTGTTGTAGTTCGGTACAGCCTTCACAATGTGGGACCATGAAATCAGAGCCATGGCGTCCACTCACGCTATCATCGCCGCTTCGGTGTTCATGGCGACGGTGCTACCTGCTGTGCTCCTACCGGGCTTCTCGGTGTACGGCACACACCTGCTGTGGCTCTACTCGGTGTCCGCTGCGGTCACCGCGGTCAGCGTGGCCGTGTTCTGGCTGCTCGGGATCACACCGCCCGCCAAGAAGCACACGCTGGGATACAAGGTGCTGATAACGCTTTAATAACGATGGATTAATGCGCGCAGTGCCACATGGGCTGTTTTATTTTTTAAAAAAGTATAATAAGTGCAGTTTTTAAATGAGGGTTTCATTTGTTAAGGGGGAAAAGCTTTCCAAACCGACCTGGCACTGTGTGAAACACTAATTGCCCCATTCAAATTTTGTCTTGCTAGTCCACATAATATTTCCCCAAAATTCTTAGGGGATGAATAAGATGCTGTTTGGCAAATATGAGACCAGCCTTTGTTATAAAATTGGTTAGCAGTGGTTTTGTCCTCGGATCTCTTCCATGGATGCCATTTTTGCCCAGTCTTTGTGTGTGGTTTGTGGATTATGGTGTAATGTGTTGCTCTTAGACTACTTCACTTTGTCAGACAGGCTCTGTTCAAGTGATATTTTAATTCAACAGGTCTGGCAGTAATCAGGACAGGGTATGGCAAGTAAAATTGAAGTTGCCTTTCCAAAACAAAGAAAAACATCTTGACTTATTTGTATATAAATTAATGTGAATACTTGACTCTTGCATGTTCATCAAACCAAGATATTTTTTTCTCCAGGAAGTGATCTTTTTATATTTGGATCTTAAAGGTTTGACTGTTTTCTCGCTGTTTTTTTTTTTTCTGCAGCTGTCGAGGTTGCTTCGCTCCTGCCTGTACTTCTTCCTGTCGTGCCTGTTCTTCCACACTGTTGTCGTTTTATACGGAGCTCCACTGATCGAGTGAGTTATTGTTTTGTGAAACAGAGGTTGATAAAGAGAGACGCAGAGAGTAGAGATCACGACAGTAATACACAATAAACTGAGGATCCATGGAAGGATCACACATAAATGAATGAAAACAGCTGGCAACTGCAGAAATCTTCAAACCCTGAAAGGATTCTGTCACTTATACAAAGTCAAGTGTTTTACTTTGTCTCTGCTTGCTTTTTATGTGCTTTTTTAAAATTATTTTTCTACAAAACTGTCAATAACTCTCTTATTGTAGTTGCCGTTGATACCTTGAACCTATCATTTCTTACAGATCTGCCTTAGAAACATTCTCCCTTGCTGTGTTGCTGACTTCGTTAACCACGCTGAGGTGTCTCTGTGTCCTCGGCCCCAACGTCCAGGCCTGGATACGAGTCTTCAGTCGCCACGGGTAAGGCTGAAATCATTTTCCTTCCTTTTCTTTCCTCCTGGCTTTTCACATGTCTCTGTGTCGAAGACAGTAACTGTTCTTGCTTTTTCTTTGTCTCCGGCTCCAGAGCTATGTCTGTGTGGGACACCTGTCTGCAGATCACTGTGGCCTGCACACTTGTTGGAGCCTGGGTTGGAGCATTCCCCATACCTCTGGACTGGGATAGGCCCTGGCAGGTAATTCTATGCATGGACAAAGCGTATACTCATGGATTTGTATCCTTACATTAGGTCTTATACAGTCTGTGACTTAACCTAGCAAACATTTTGACTTTGAGTAATCGGTTGGCTTATAGTCCACGTTTAAACCTGGTTCAAAAATTCTTGAACAATTAGAAGTTGTGCTGACATTGCCTTCTGACATTGCTTGAACACTGCTTCGATTTTATAGCAAATGCACGTTTGTGTGCTTTTATAACTTTTATGAAAGATACCAAAAGAGAGACTTTAATTGGTTACCCTTACTCCGAAGAGTATTTTATATCTCACTGGTCCTTTGTCAGTTTGTATGTTCTTGTCTCTCCAACCAGAGATATCAGTGTAGGAAACAAAGAAGAGGCACTAAGAGAAAGGAGGCAAGGCATTTTGCCATAATCAGACATTGCTTGGGAGCCTCAGTCAGCACCCATATCAATTAAATATGACCTGTAGCATGTGACTTTTTTATGTTTAGGCTTGTTTTTCATTAAATTACATGCTACAGTTTAATAAAAGGGTTCCTGATATTTCCTCTACACACATTTAGATCAAAATAACACAAGAAGTGGCTGAGTCAGTAGTCTGGCTGTGGCACTTCGTAAGCAAATTGGCTGGCAATGAAGGTACATTCAGTACTTTTTCTTTCCCCAAGTGTCGACACAGCAGATGGATCTACGTGTTTAATTTGGCACAGATTTTGACACAACCTTCACATTTATCTGAGCTTGTGACCCTGAGGTTGGGTTTGTGTCTTCTGGTCTGAAACCAGGGATCTTTTCCATCCCTGGTTTAATTTGTTAACCACTACAGCACGGAGAATCAAATGTCAATTTAATTTTTTTTTGCAAATAACATGAATATTTCTTGCTTTGGAAGAGAGAGTCTGACTAAACCTCTAATCTACTGTATGTGGAAATGTTCTCTATCCACAGTGCAGTTTTTGCTCTTAAGACCAGGGAACTAACACGACCATTTAAAGCATATTACCCACGAAGCCTCTCTTAGATTTTTTTTGAGGTTTTCTCAAATTACTACTGGATTCACAAAGGCCTCTTAACTGCACAGACTTGTAAATTACTGGTTTCATTTTGATGAATGGAGGAGGTGGATGTCCTTGTGATTTCATTATTCCATTAAAAATACCTTTAAAATGACCTTAAATGGGTACTTTTCTGCTTTGTTAGTTGGTGAGTAGCAAAAGTGTTGTAGAAGGGAAACAAGGAAGAGAAAACAACAGGAAAAAAATGGAATACACATGTATTAATAGCAGCAACATCAGGCTGATGCTCTGTAGTGACAGAAGTAAAGATTGTCTTTCAAAAGCACGAATGAAGTGATAGGTTGCTATGGTGATATACAACACAAGTGTGCCAGAGGATGATACTGGGCACTAACCTGCATGAAGCTGGTGTGGTAGCTGTCAGAGTGAAAAAAACTGGTGTAAATTACACATTTTTTTTGTAGCTAATTTAAGTTCTTAACTTCCAAATTCTCCATCACGATGATTTTTTTAAAGCACTGGACAGAGTAATCAGCCAATGAATAATGAATTAGATTGTTTTGTTTTGTTTAATGGAAAATGGAACACATTAAAGTTATAATTGCACAGGGAATTCTGTGTAAAATGACTGAAGGAAAATGCAGAGGTAATTGGGGTGTAACTCAAATTGACAGACTAATAGTTCAGCTTCTCTTTGATGTATCGGACCAGTGTCAAGCTTTTAGTCAACAATCATGCTCACTTCTCTACTACTTCTTTTTTTTTGTAGGTCTGGCCTGTTTCCTGCAGTTTTGGCTCTTTGTTCGGCTACCTGACCGGGCTGGTTGCAGCTCCAGCGTGGATCCATTATCACCGCAAACAGCTCACATACAAGTGCAAGTGATAGTCTGACACACGTGTATTATGCCTGTGCTTGTGCGAATGTATCCACGATGGCGTGACTCCTGATTCTGCTGAATTTCTCTCACTTTTTATTATTTATTTGGGAGCATTCACCCCCTTTGCAGCCTGTGGGGTTGTGAGGCAGTTTTGTAAAAGCTCAGAGGTATTATTTTGTACATGTGATGGCTGAAACGGAACATTTTTAAACGTAATAAAATATTTTCTTCGTTAACAATGTGTATTTACTTGTGAAATTGGGCGATTAAAGCTCCTTCACGTCAGTATGTGTGTTTCTGAAAAACCTGCAGGTGGTGCTGTTGGTTCGCCACCTGTGTGCGTGTGTTTATGTGAAGTTGAGGAGAGTTTTAATGAAAGCAACAGACTGAGGCTCATTTGCAGTGAAATGCAAAGTAATCAGTATTATGGTAGAATGGCCATTTGTTGAGAGAGTCATGAGAGGAAGTTAGAAAATTAAAGAGAAAATGTAAACCTGCTGCAGAGTTGGCTTCTCTCTCTCACACACACACACACACACACACACACACACACACAGACGCTATTCTGCACCTGAAGCCAACTGCTGATGAATACTGTTCCTTTTTAAATGACCATTAATCTCGCTCCAACTCTATTTCAACACCCTCTCCGCCTCCCCAGCTCCCATTCCACCCTTTTCACATCCTTGGGCAACCATATTGATTCACTTTCATTTCGAGGACATTAATTTTCCTCCTTTCACGCCGCACCACATTTCTTAGTCCTCCCTTGCACCCAGTCACCGCAATGAAATGTACATTTTCCAGACCGGAATGTGAAATTGAAAGGTAAATGAGTGATGTTCCTTGCAGATCGTCTGAACGATTGGTATACACAAGTAATTATGGCCAAGATTTAAAATTTTAAAAAAAGAGGAAGAAATTGTTGGTTATCTTTGCTGTTTGAGCATTTTGTGGTGGAAAGTTTCAGTACAAAATCAGAAGTAAAGCTGCCCAATCGCCTTGTGCTTGAACTCCTTCCTTGTTGCCAGGGAAAAAACAGCCTGAAGGAAACAGATGAAAGATGGAGCAGAGGAAAGTCTTTGAAAGTCTACATATGCTTTCTTTGATAAAACTCAATCCGACCTCATGCTGTTAACTCTATTACCCTTTGTGCTCCATGCTTTTCTATTCTTTTCTTCTTTTTAAATTTTACACTTCACTTCTGATGCATCATTACATGTGGAGAGCAGGGGAGTTGGAGAGGAGGGCTTTGGAAGAGCATAAGGTATGATCAAACAGGTATCACGCTGACCTTGTGCATTGTATTAAAGAGGTAAGTCTTTTAAAAAAGCTAAGATTAGATATGTTTTTGAGTCCTTCGAGGGTTCTTTTGCAGGTGTAGTCTATTTACTCTGAGGACTAAAATCTGGTTGAAGTTGCTTTGTTTGTGTGCTCAGTCACCTGTGGCCTTTTCAATCTGTGAGACAAGCACAAAGCCCTTCATTCACCCACACACACACAAAAGCTGCTGCTTCACAAATTGTTCCCCACATTCAATCTCAGAGAACTTTATTTATTCATTATTTGTTCTCCGGCAGCTCTATTGTAGCGGGGCATTGTGAGGAGAGGTAATTTGTCACTCCCTGCCCGTCCTCTCTCCTCAGCCTTTTTCTGCAGGGCGGCTGTGGTATGCATGTATTTGCAGAACTGTTATGTTTCTGCTTTGTTTAAAGAGAGTAGCAGACTGAAACCAGCCGGGTCCTCTGCTCTCTCTCTCTGGTGTTACCCCAAATCCAGCCTGCCAGAATGAGTATTTTTAAGGGTAGTATTTTTAAGATTCCTCATGCTGCTGACAGCACACTGAATTAAAACACATCTCTACATGCCGTTCTGTGCAGCCTTTGAACATTTTTTTTTTAGATCATCTTGGTTTGACAGCCTGAACATTAAATGTAAGGCTGTGCCTCATAACTCTCTGCCAAGGTAGGAGCTGAGATGACTCTTGCACAGGCTAAGGAAGAATACATTAAATTTGGGTGCTGATCTGGATCACCGTGTTTAAAATTGTGAAGTAAGCCACTGGCCTTTAAAGAGGAGATTGCTCTTAAAGTGCCCCTCAATTTGTCTCTTTTTCACCTGCTTCAGCAAGAAAGTCAAACACCTTATTAATGACAGGGAGATTTTTCTCATATGAATATTGGATTCATGAATTATACCAAATTTATGAATGTGTATTAACTTCTCATTATTATAAATATTTAATAAACTAGTCGCATGGCAGAAACTCACTGCATTTAGGCATCTAGACAAGACGTGATTTAAGCGTTTGAATGTGGTATGGTTGTTACTGCCATGTTAGTGGCTGTTTACTGGGATTTTCCCACACACCCACCTCACGATTTTACACAAATATTCCAAAAAGAGCAAATATCCAGCGAGTGACAGGTATCTGGGTAAAAATGCCATATTGAGAGATCAGAGGAGAATGCCCAGACTACTTCAACCTGACAGGAAGGCCACAGTAACTCACATAACAACCACTTGTTACAAACAAGGTACACAGAAAAGCATCTCTGAATGCATAACACATTGAAACTAGAAGCAGGAAACCACGGCAGGTGCCACTTCTGTTAGCTAAGAACAGGAAACTGACGCAATAATTCACGCTGGCTCACCAAAAAATGTTGCCTGGTCTGTTTGATAGTATCATCCCAATATGGACCAAAACATCCAAGGAATGTTTTCAGCACCTTGTTGAATCAGTGCCACAAAGAGTTAAGGTAGATCTGAAGGCAAAGGGGGTACAAACCCAGTACTGGCAAAGTGTACCAGCTGAGTGTTGCTGCCTGATGTGCCGGGAATTTACAAACACGGTAGTAAGACAAGTAATGCAAGTAAATAATAAAAAGGCTAGTGTTTTCTTTCTCATGCAGTAGAAATTATTTACCTTTATTTAAAAGAAAATTGATTTTATCCATCCTGGCTATGCAGCTCTTGAGAGGTAATAATGGATCAGTTCTAGACTGGATCAGCCGCAGGGATGCTCTGCTGTGATTGATGGCTTGGTTTAAAGTAGGCTGGCGGATTGTTGATTTGAAATATATCCCGTCAGAAGAAAAAAAAAAGGCTTAATAATCACAGAGAATTTTATGCCTACTTAACTCCTGATAAAATAAAAAGATAGCATGACATGATAGTCAAGTTCCACATGTAAACAGCTCCTTCAAAGAGGGATTCAGATTTCAATTTTCTTCCGATGAGTCACACCCACGCATCATTTAACACCCTTCTTCTTACACTGAGCCTCTTGCTCGTCACGTCCCACTTTCTTCCTGCGTTTTGTTTCTCGGTTTCCCCCAATTTCCTCTATTCACACTCCGGTGTGCTCTTCATTAACAGTTAGGGTGTGTCGCACATATGTTATTGCAGAGCTCTCGTGTCTCTTCTATCTGCTCCAAGAGCGACAACAAAGGGTCTGTTGTTACTGAGGAGAGTTCAAGTGGGCTATCATGATGCAAGAGGGATGGGTGAGGCAGCATTGAAGGGGATGCTGAAGGATTCCTTGATAAAAAGCAGGTACAAATCAAAACAAGACGTGAGATGACTCTCTTAAAAAGAGATCCACATGATGAATATGCTTTTAGAGGAACAAGGGGGTGATAGTGACTAAAAGAAAGTGGCCGGAAAGAGGATGCCTGAGCAGGAGATGTATTTTTTATTAGATTTGTTAGCCATGTTAGGCTCTCTGCTGACTTAATGGTTAGTCCACTGTTTTGGTTTAGATTTGATCTCAACAGCTATTCGATGCGTTTCCATGAAATTTAGTTTGAGATACTTTTTGGTACCCCGAGGATGTATCCTAATGACCTCAGCTAATTTTGCTGTTTAAATTTGGCATTTATAACCAGTGAAAAACTTTTTTTCTCATTTGTTTTTATTGAGAGTCTCACTCATACACCCACTTCAGGTCTCTAATTGCTTTAAATGGTGGCAAGCCAAAAAAATAGGCAGCGCTGTTTTTGGAGAGCCTTCCTGTTAAACATCACTCAGTCTGAAGCCAGCCATCCAGAAGATTGCGTAGTATAATTAAATGGGGGATAAATCATTCTTTTCCTTATTTTCTAACATGCAGGGTGCTTAACAAATTTATTTGACCACCTGTTAACAGAAATATTTTAGAAATCTGCCAAAAACTACTTTAAAACTAAAAATGATAACTATAGGGCGTGCCCTTGGTGCATGTGGGGCATGTCCTGAACATCTCACCCAGGAGAATAAAATTATATTCTTATTGTTATTTGTGAGACTTTAAATTCTTGCTTTTCAATGTTAAATGTTGTTTGTTAAAATTCTTGAAAAAGCTTTGGATGAAGCGTTTGTGCGATCTATCTTTAAACCCACTAAATGCCAAATCTGTTCAATAGGATTCAAGTCTGGACTTTGACTTGGCCACTCCATTAGCTCCAGTACTCCAGAATCCTTTTTCTTGATCAGAGTCCCTGCTCTGAAGGATGTTCGGCATCATTGCCAACTGGTTCGGTTATTATTATTATTCATGCTTTTATTTCTCCTGGTTTGGATTATTGTAATGGTCTTATTTACTCGTTTCAACAAATCAGCTTTGGATCGCCTTCATACTGTACAGGATGCTGGGGCAAGACTTTTAACTGGCATTAACAAGACGTCACTTATTACTCCAGTTTTGGCTTCTCTTCATTGGTTTCATTTTAACATTTTAGTTTTAACTTTTAGAGCTCTACATGGTGAAGCTCCCCAGTATATCTCTGACCTGTTGAAACCTCAGGCTTCTTCCCGAGCACTTAGGTCTTCAGGTCAGAAGTTACTGTTGGTCCCATGTACTATGTTCAAAACACGTGGGGATCAGGCTTTTCAGGCACTGGCACCAAGGTTTTGGAATTCTCTTCCGTCGTGTTTACGTTGTGTAGACTACACTGACTCTTTTAAAAAGCAGCTGAAGACATTTCTATACAAATGAGCTTTTAATAATTTTTTTTATTGTTTTATAATTTTAGTTTATTTATATTTCTGGTTTTATTGTTAAGCACTTTGTGATTTTTATCTATGAAAAATGCTATATAAATACATTTTACTTACTTGTTATATGAGCACATAACCAGTCAGTGTCAGTCCTGATTGTTCTGGTACACCTTCCTGTTCATCATACTGTTGATTTTCACTTGCCCACACCATCTCCACAAATGGAACTCTGTGGCATAATGAGATCTCCACTTTGTTGCATTGTGGGTGTAATGGATGTAGCATCAAATCGGTCTCCAGCTGTTCTGCTGACATAAGCGCATCAATGCTGAGTGAGGAGTTCAATCTTGGACTCATTTGAGCTTTTTCCAGTTCAGTGTTTGCACTTCCTGGATTTTTGCAGTCCTCAATAAGGGCTTTTTAGCAGCTTTTGCTCGTTCAATCGTCTCCTAGTTTTCATTCTGGATAACTTCTCAGACAGATCTAGAAGCATGTTATCTCTGCATGACAATCCTCAGTGGCCTCCTTTCTGTTTCTAGTACCTAAAATCTTGAGATGCCTCACATCTGTTATGATCAGCTTTTATTTTTTGCCTCTTCTTCGGCACATTTTCTAATTACCCGTCTCGGCGGATGACTACGAATGCATACTTGATCACACTGTGAGAACATTTTGTGTCTTAGGGATTCTTTCCTTTTTAGCGAGTTCCTTTTTGAACAGAATTTTTAAATTGAATTCACATTTTTATACACAAATTAGAGCCAGCACCCTTGACTTCCACAAAAAGCCAGAAATTAATCAAGCATAACATTCAACCACTATAACAATTTTTTCTGTCCAGGATTGCAAGTAAATAACTGTAATTTGGCATCTTAATCACTAAAATAATAACATGCTTCACTATTTTATTTCTACTTTTTTACCAGACAGTGAATTTTAAAACTCATGAAAAACAACAATAACTATATTTGACATTCTGCATTCTGATTAAAGAGCTTGTGCATTCTGGTAACTTAAACCTCAAAGAAACATACATTTTTTTAATTTACTATTAAATTAATGCTCCTGTGTACATGATGATGATGTATTTACACAATATTAGACCACTACACAACCCTACATTGAGTGCTGGTCTAATAAATTTGTCAAGCCCTTTATATATACTGTTACAATACTGGGTGCTCATATTAAACATGGGCGAGGTATAAAACAAAACAAAAAGAGCTCATGTACAAGTGCATGGGAGCTAAAAAGTCAGACTTTTATTGGCTATAAATGCAGTTCCAGAATATTTTTTTAAGTCCTTGGCTCTTGATGAGGTCAGCGAGAACTGTTAAAAGCTGTTTGTGAGGAGCTGCCTGCCAGAAGGAATTTGGCTTAAAGTGAAGGTGGCGTTAAAAGGAAAAGAGCAGAGCATGAACTGAGGACCTGCACTAAAGCACATTTAATGCTGTAAATTATGCAAAGCTGCTGGGTCCAAAAATTAAAAATTTGAAGCTGGAAATGAGCCAATTAAGTCTCCTTTAATCACTAGTTGCAATCAGACATTAGCTTACACTTGGTATCCCGTTATTTTTGGCGATGGTCTAGATATCAGATATATTCACTTCAATCTGATTCTGCTTTTCTCTTCGGCAGTGACAAACCACAAAAACTGAACAGACTGAGGTCAGGTGGCCTTGATCACTCAGCTCGTTGATGTCTGGTGAGGACCTGGTTGTCATTCTGCTCTGGGCCGAAATAGCCACGTTTTCTTTAAAAGCAGAGGAAAAAAAATCTGGAGGAGGCTACAAGCTGTGGGAGTTCAGCCTCACAAGCATAATGTGAACCCCAACTCTTGCTACACAATCAGAGGGAAAAGGCACATCAAGTCATAACAGCTTACTGCACTATAGCAGATGATAATGGCTTGTGGTTTTTAAACACTTTCACTGCACTTACATTCTTGGAAGAGAAAGACTTCCTCTGATGTCTCAAGATCAGGGATTACATCACTGAGACTGGAAAGGAATATAATTCTGCTGGAAATTTTCATTTGGTATAAAATATATAAAAACAGACAGGCTAATAATGCCAAATGATATTGGTTTTCGGAAACAAGAAGCAAAAGTCTGCTGGAATCCAAAAGGATGGAGGATTTTTCCCCAGATTTTTGGCTTGATTTTATTTCTTGATCTTATTCACAATGACAAAGACTGCTAGAGAAATAAGCTTCGATAAACTTTAAATTGCTTTTGCCTGCCAGTGGGAAAAGCCATCACAGACAAACACTCCTAAAAACTACTGAACTGCAACTTCAATTATAAAAAAATATAATGGAAAAACTGTATTCATCTCAAGAGCAAAATAGGATCTGTATATAAAATCTTATATGCACAGTAACTGAGCACCTTATTAGGAACACACTGTGACTTCCATTGCAATTCGAGCTGCTTCACTTCTTGGTGGCACGGATTAAGATGAGATATTGCTTCACTTTACCACATCATTTCTCTGAGATGTCTAATGCTTTGGTTACCACGCTTCAAGCAGCCATTAGAAACATTTTAGCCATAAAAGGGGTGCAGACAGTAAGGAGGAATAGTCAGTTCGATTCATATCAAGAGGCTTAATCCGTGCCAAGAAAACTTTCCCCACACCACAGCTAGTTTAAACTGTTGACATGAGGCAGGTTGGGTCTGTGGATTCATACAGCCAGTGCAAAATTCTGGCCTCACCATCTGTGTTTCTCAGCAGAAGTTGAGCTTCGTCGGACCAGACTACATTTTCCCAGTCTTCAGCTGACCAGTTTTGGTGAGCCTGTGCCCACTGCAGCCTCACATTTGTCTTTGCGGCCGACAGGAGGGGAGCCCAGCACGGCCTTCTGCTGCTGAAGACATTTTTCATTCTGGGATGCTTTTCTGCTCACCAAAGTTAGCGTCTACTTTCTGTCAGCTCCAATTGGTCATCAAGGGACAGCATTTAACAAAAAAAAAGAAGTAAAACCCATGCCAGCAAATCCTGGGAGATTGGTAGTTTCAGAGAAACTCAAACCATCTGGCACTACCAGCACCATCAGTGACAACTCATTTCCTCTCGTTCTGGTGTTTGGGATAATTAACCAGCTTGTGTGTGCACACCTGTACAGAAATCCAATACATTTACGGAAGCACTGTAGTAGACACATTTTTGATTGTTTAAAAGGAAACAAATATGCAGGCTCTGGTAGAATAGCCTTTCATGAGTTACAATACAAAATAATCCTCATTTTTCGTATACTTGATGCAGCCCTTCAGTTCATCCTGTCTGAAACAAACCTTCTTTCTCAGTTTAAGGCAGCTTTCTTCTGATTGGCTGTCCTTTGTAAACACAAGGTTTGAATAATAGATGGGTGGGGCTTCTATGCTGCCATCCAGAGATGATCATGCTAGTTCTGCTTTTTTTTTTTTTTCACATTTTTTAAAAAAATCCCCAATATTTTTAAAATACAGTACTGTGCAAAAGTCCTGAGCCACCCATTGTTTTATTCACGTTTTTGCTAGTAAAGTGGGAAATAGTTGCCGTTTTAACCCTTTACTGGCCTCCTCTATTCATACTGATAATTTGAACCAAAAATGTCAAATGGATTTATCACTCCATAAGAGCTGCTATCACTGAGTTTCAGTTCAGTTCCTGTGTAATTTGGCATGTCTCAGCCTTTTCTCCACATTTTTCATCCTTAACACCATTTCAGACAAGGATTCAGTGAACAGTAGATGGACCAGGTACATTTCTCAGGTCCTGTGTCACATCTTTGCAGGATTTTTTCCTTCTTCAATTTTTTAGGGTCTTGACCTCCACTTGTTCAGCTTCTTCTTCTTTTTTTTAATGACACACTGCACACCAGGCTGAGATATAATCGGATATTTCTTTTCAGCTCACAGCCCTCTTAACTCATTGATGCAAGCACACCATTTTATGCTGGATTCAACTAAAGACATGGGAATAAATGTGTTTTTGCAACAGGCTGCTAATAAAGTATCTAAGGACAACTTAAAATTGGGTATTTGCCAAGTTATATGTAAACAAAATGTTTCATTCCTTGAGTTAGGGGACCTTTCTTTTTAAGATTCTTAGGTAAGTGTTTAGGCTGGTAATGGGAGATATACTAAGGAAATAACTTCAGTACCCAAGCAGCAAATTGTTTTTTTGTCAGATCAACATATGATAACCAGAGTAAAGAAAGAAACTGCGATAAAACAGAGGTGGGCCATAAGATGGCATGTCACATTACTGTCAAAAATCAGACCTTTTCCTCTCTTTGATTCTGAAAACTTGAATAAAAGTATCTGTAAAAGAAAACCAGACATACGCTACACATCAAGACAAGAGAGAAAAGGCAGACACTGAGATGATTGTCAGATGAGCTGGCGAGGAGCATCTGACATCACACCAGGGCCCACACATACAAATTCTGTATGAGACAGAACTTAAGCCAAATGAGCAGCAGCTATGCTCCACACAGGGTGTCTCCATCGTGCTCACTCGCTCTCGCACATACATCGCCGCACTACGGCAAGCCATTTGAAAGCTGCAAGAAAGAGCTTTGCTTTTTCTCTGAAAGAGAAGACGGACCTGTTAGCCTATAGATGGCTTTATGTTCCAGTGAGACACCAGCTGATATAGGATTAATGGAAAAAAAAAAAAAAAGACTTCAAGTATAGCATCTTTTAACTTCTTTCTTCCTGAAATTTTATTAAATCAGACATCTTTTTTTCTTTCAAAGAAGAAAGACATTAAAATAGTTTTCAGTGGCTTGATGAAGATCATCTGAAAAGAGTCCCAAGAGTTGGTATAGCGAGGGCCGATAAATGAATGCTGTGAATGGTAGTTAACAGGAGCAGCGAAAGGAAGATGGCAGTTGTGTTGGTCACTTTCTGTTGGGCTGGGCTGCGATGTAGAGCGCCACCAGACAGTAGGCAACACCTCCTATAGTGAGAGCCATAGTGGTGCGGTACAGTAGCCTGTCGGGATAACCGCGCTTCAAATGAACGGGGGTACCGTCTGACGTCTGAAATAAGAGGAAACAGGGAGGGGCAAGAAAAAAAGAAAATCCAAATTAATTTATGATGTTAATCGCAGCAAATACAGAGCGCCGTCATCATCTTTACAGTCACATGACTCAATTACATCAGAGTAAAAGTAGTACATAACCTCCCAATGACTCAGGTAGTTCAGAGAAACTCTCCACTGCAAGGTACAGGTCACCTGGTTACAGGCAGCCTGTCTCCAAATAGTTGCAGTCTGACTGCAATTACTCACAGACAGATTGGCAAAGGTTTGCAAAAAAACACTGCTAATTTATAAAGACTGCCAGCGAGTCAGAATCCGCCTGCTCTGATGAACGCAGCTTGTCTAATGCATCTATTAGCGATAGAGGACTTGACTCTTGACACCATTTGTGAAGGAATTTCTGTTTTAAGTCTATAAGATTCGGTCTGGACTCCGTATATAAATACTTAATGTGAATGTCTGTGCATGCAAACAGCAGAAGATTGGAAATTGATTGCAGTTCATCACTGCAGTATCGCAAACAGATTGCATGTAATTGCAAACACATGACCTCAATCACGGTCCAGCCCGGACAATGCAGTGCATCGGGTTTGGGTGCTTTGGGTTGGGAACAGAAATGGATGGTGAACTGCAGATGGACTGGTATTTAAATAGCACTTTTCTATGCTTGTTGAGCACTCAAAGCGCTTTACACTGTAAGCCCCGTTAAACCAATCATCCATACTGCACTTTATTTTATGCATTACTGTAACACAGTTGCAATCTGAGATTTGAGGACACTTTGGACAGAGGAGATGTATATCAAATATCAATCGACCTGCTCTTCCTCCTGAGCTACAGCCACCATCGCAGCCTGACATTTGATTTTATCATGCGTGCCACTGATGGAAAATGGAGCTGCATCTGAAAGACAAGCCTGTTAGACTTGGATTTATTGCCTCTGTGAGTTTGATCAAAATGAGCACAGCTATTTTAGCCATGTACAAATATAAAGAAGGCCTGATGCTGATGGTGTAGTTAGGTGGAGCTTATAAACTAAGTAACAAGATGGCCACTGTGATCTGTTGGTTCCTTCGCCATTAGCCATTTACATCCTTTTCCTGAAGACAATGAGAGTTTACATCCCAATTACATTTTTCATGTTTGATTGTTGTGAAACGTGTTCTTTGAGACTCTAATATGACATACAAACTTATATATATATATATATATATATATATATATATATATATATATATATATATACACACACACACACACACACACACACACACACTGTGTAGTCTGATACTAGCTTAAAATATCAAGTTAACTGAATGTATTTTTGTACAAACTTTGAAAATTCACCCCTGAAGACTTTTGACTGCAAAAATAATATATTTAAAGTTTTAATTAAAATGGTTGTTTTAGTTCCAATCAATATTTAATCAGCTTCCTTTGAAAGGTGATTTATTTTTTTATTCTTCTCTTTTGTACTAGTATCGCTCTTAAACAATTTCGTTAATTAATCTAAAAGAGAAAACATGTTCAGCAGCCAATACTGTGATTTCCACTTATTTGACTGATTGCTCTGTTCAGAGTTCGCCTCTCTTATTCCTATTAATGCAACTTGTGTGGTTGCTACTGCTGGTGGTGGGGTTGGAAGTGGCAAAGGGCCATTAAGAATTGTGAAATAAATACCACTTATCAACTTCTACTAATCAGCCTTCACTGCTTCGACTGATGAAGCTAGCAGGTCGTGAACCGTCGCTGCTTCTTGGTCAAACTGGTGCCTTATTCAGTCTGAGCTCTGCGTTACCTGGAATAATTTCTGGAGGTCGGGAACCTTGTTTGCTCCCATGTACTCCGCTGTGGCCCCTGCTTCTGACACCACCTTTGTGGGTGTAGCAAAGATCATGGTTGGAGACTCAGCTGGCAAACCGGCTCTCAGTCCCTGAAAAGATAAAGAGAAACAACATGCTGGTCACAATAATGCACGAAATGAAAATCTAATGAAAGTGTCAGAGTGAATGTAACATCCTCTCTCCTGCCTATCTATCTATCTATCAACTAAGATTTTAAACAGAAACTTCATTTTTAACATTTACCCCTTATATAACCCTCTCTACTTCCCCACCACCCAATCCAATCCTGAGGGTACGAGACCTTGGCAGACTTCAACAAAAAAACAAAACAAGAACATAATGTAAAAGAAAAAAAAAAATAGACAAATAAATAAATTAAAAGGAAATCACCAGGGAGAGAAAGGGATGAGAGGCAATCAGCCAACCTCAGCATCATCAGGCACCAGAGGCAATTTTATTTGTTATGTGAGAGAACAATCTTGTTTCCTCCAGTTTGATGCAGTCCAGCCCTCTTCGATCAAATCTCTGAACCTACAGTCTCAAGACATTAGCGTCTTTGCATCCTGCAAAAGCTTATTTATTGTTATTTTTTTACTTATTAATACATTTTTTACAGGTTTGGCCCAGCTAGCATGAATGTTAAATGGCATTTGAACACAGCTTAATGTAGAAGAAACTAACTTAATATAAATCAGAAGGTTTTCTGAACTGTTAATATTAGGGGACTGGCTAGCTACAAGACTGTAATGACACACTGGGATGTCTTTTAATATTAACAACAATAAACCAGGACACCTCTTCATATCGATCTTCTGTATATTAATTAAAAATAGTCCACAGTCTTTTGTAGACACTTGACTGAACAGAGTGCTTCTACATAAATACAGCCGATTAAATGAGTACATGATTGATTTCATTCTGCAAATTGTATCTCCTCATGTGAGACGCTTTAAGTGCCCCTTTAGATTAATACAGATCATTTCCAGCAGTAGTTCAGCGTTATAAACAAAAGGCATTTACGCTTGTTTCTGTATAAAACAGTTCATTGTTATATCTTCAAATAACAACAGCCTCATCATTTATGGATATTTTGTACCTGGAGATTATAAACTGTCTCATAAAAGAAAGTAGCTTCAAAACCATCCTCGATCTAAACCCCGAGATTAAAAAAAATGAAGCTAAAGCAAAAAACTGCATAAAAACGTCTGATTAGCCAAGATTTTAAAAACGCTGAACCTGGAAGCTCACACCTTTTACCTCACTTTTTATAAACAAAGTGTAACTATTCAATTATCTTTCTTATTTAAAGAGCAATCAATATGCAAAAAAGAATATGAATAACCTGAGATGTCACTCAATTATCCTTTCACGTTTGCTATAATTTACAGATCACAGTGGAAAGAAAACAAAACCTAGAAATACTGTGCATGTCATCACTTTCCAGCTATTCTGGGGGTCAAAGGGGACACTTTGGACTGACCCCCAGCCCACATGTTTATCTGACTTGAACTAAAATAATCTATTTGACTCTTTTCTCCTTATCTTTAAATCAGCTGCCCTCTGAAAACAATCAGAGCCGTTTACCTCAGATGACCATATTAAGTTATCAACTGTCAGCAACATCGCATCGACCTAGAGCAGGAAAAAGAAAATACCCTGCTATAAACAGCGACCAGTGTAAAGGTCGAGTGTTTCACGCACTCACATTTCAAAACTGCGTCTAAGAATTTTGAGATTAAACCTCAAGCTATCCTATTTTTCCAGACAGTACACACTGTAAATAAATAAACCACAGGAACATTGCTGTGCACATATATATTTTAAAAAATACACCTCAGTATCCTCTCATTTGGAAGAAGCTTCTCTTGGTTGTTCAAAGTTAGTGGGACACCCATTAGCTTGTTAAGAGTGTGTGGAGGCAGATGGTGTAGGAGTGGGTAAATTAAATCTGACATATAAAAATGCAGAGGCAGTGAAAGATGATTATTTTTACTTTAACTTTTAAACAGAGGTCATTACTAAATGTGTTCACAGCAGGAAGTCATGTTTATGGATTATACCAGAAATACATATACTTCATATACCGGTTATATCACAATGCCTTAGTACAACGCTTAAGGGATTAACAGAAGTACAAATACTTGTCATCAGTTTTGTTTTAGAAATAGTACATATCACTAAGCATTTGTGCAAGCCACATGAATTTAAAATTTTAAATGTTAACATTTGCTAAACAAAATAAGAGGCTGGGAAATTAAGACTCCGTAAACATAAAAAGCAGGGAAACGCAGTGGAGCCAAAATGTTCTTGAACACTTGTTGCTGTGTTTAAACATGATTTAGTTTATTTATGATTCGTGTGGAGGGAAACTTTTATACTGCTGTCAACACATCTCTAACAGAGGGATCTGTACTCCACAATTCACGTTTTTATGCTGTCGATCAATCTTTACACTGCTATGCTGACAGACTTTAAATGTTATATGACATTTTCGGGCTTGTTTATTACAACATTAAGTAGTCTAAACCTTTTTCTGTTTGAGTTATTCTAGTTTAGAGTTTTCTCATTAGTAAAGGCTAAGATTTGACTAGAAAAAGGACATTTTTGGCATCTTTTTTTTCCCCTAATAGATCTCGAGTTTACTTTTGCTTCATGTGTCTTGTGCTGCTGTAACAAGTGACTTCTCCAGTGTACAATTAAATAAAGTATATAAAAATCCTGGATTTAGTAAGAAACAACCAATAAGCTCCTTAGAAATCTTTAAGTAATCTCCAACTATTTTGTATTCACCAATCTTCTGACACTACAGGTATCTGGATAAAGAAAGAGTGCTAGAAACACCACCACCAGACAAACAGAATGAACATAGAGGAACACCTTCAATTAAATGTGTGGCTTCGCTTCATCGGGTCGAACAACACACTGACAAAGGTTTGATAAGGGATTAGGAAGGCTTTCTACCTGATAAAACGATAATCAACCCTATGCTCACTACGGTTTGCAGTCGTTTGAAAGAAACAAAATGGACGAGACTGAAAGCAAAACTGACTCGTTGCCCTTTAAAATTTTAATCATCACTGCTGAACTAATTCGAAGCACATCCCGGAGTTATTGAAGTGTTCCCAGGTTAGCCAAGAAAAACAGAGATCTAGAGAATATGAGATGGATTTTTGTTTTTCTGTGAAGAACCGTTTGATCTTTAAGTGGATTGTTATTGTTTTAACCACCTCTTTCTTTTGTAATTGAAAACAGAAATCAATTTGGCTCAAATTAGCTAAATAAAAAACATTTTGATTTGATTTTAACAGTGAAAGAGGAAGTTAAGCTTTTGCTAGAAGTGAAGGCAATTTACTTTTGGTCCAGATTTGAAGAATAAGCCAGTGTATACTGCTGTATGTGGCTTTTGATTTGATTTGATTTGTATCAGTCTGTGTACACACAGGGGAGGGGCGTTTCAACGCACCACAGACCTGCTTATTTGCCATTAGGAGAACCACTAAAAAGAAAAGTTCTATGACTTAACTTATACATAATAAAGAGCACAGACAGCGGCTGCTGTGGACACTTGACTGTTTTTAACAGCGTTTCACTTCAGCTCTTTTTTATGTTTTAACTTTGCTCCTCTCTGCGGCTGGTTGTCTGATAACAACAGTGACACACACACACACACACACACACACACACACACACACACACACACACACACTTTACACCGTCTCCATCTGACAACAGAATCTGCTGCAGGCAGACAGACTGCGAACGCGCCACCCACACTGAACCATAAATTGCGTTTCAGGTGCAGACACTCCTTTTCTTAGAAAGGAAAAACCCTTGAGATTAACCTAGAATGAAAATGACTTTTAGTTGTAAGTGTGCATTTGATCCATATGAACAAAGCAGAAGTAATTTACTACAGAAGTAATTTAAAGTAAACTCAAGAAGTGTACAGGCTTATTAATACTGATGCAATAAAAAGTGAAAGCACTTTTATGAGCACACTCCAGACTGAAGGCTGTAATACTCTGTGCTTGAAAGGTGTTGATTCAGCTGTAATGTCATTTTTGGACATAGCATACGATGTGCATTATTTAACAGATGTGTTTTTATTATTTAGCCTCACAAATCGGTGGGACATAATAGAAACACCCATCACCAGCACAACTGTGCCTGCGTGTGAATACTGGGTGTAAAAACACTGGCAAACATATTTTTTTAATAGCACATTTGGCTGTATGAAAATGGAAAAGCCACTGTAATATTTGGTGTCTGCAAATACAATTAAGCTGTAAAAAGATGAAATTAAAGTTCATCAGAAAATCTCTACCACCTGCTGCTGTTGAATATCAGCTCATGGAAAGCGAGTGTTGTATCTGACGCCTCGTATGCTGCCTGCGCTCTGCAGGGTTCGGTGCCCTTGCTGGCACATAATAGGTGGCATGCTGGGATGGCCAAATGGAGCTTTGCGTGAATGTACTTTCTTGTTGTAATTTAGCAAACTCTGTGTGGTATTTGTTTTGAAACTAACTATTTCCTATATTGCTGGGTTATTTTTAAGCATCATCTAAATTAAAATTCATTTGAATGGTCACTGGGATGCAAAAGCTGAATTTATAGGGAGGACGTGTGTGTGTGATAAGAGGGAGATAAGTGTAACCCCAATTTAGACTTCTGCATTGTAAAACATAGCCCACACTGCCCCGGGTCCTGTGGGGCTTGGCGGTGCTGCTGCCGTAGGCCCCGGTCTGGATGGGCCTGGGCTCCCTTGCCTTGGTGGATACCAGAGGACGGGGGTGCCTATTGGGGTCAGCGGGGGAGCTGGCCCTAGGGAGGGACACCCTCCCCTCCCTTCTTTTCCTCCCCATCCCCGGCTGTCTCCCTCTTCCCGCTCCACCCCACCCACCCACCCAGGTAGGGCTTTGGGGTGCGGGTGTGTCACCAGGGTGCAGGGGAGACATTCCCCCCCCCTCTGTCCTCTTCTGGCCACCTGTGCCTCAATTTTATCTCACAACTTAGACATCCACATTACTTACACTCTCATAACACACACACACACACACACATATATGTATATATATATATATATATATATATATATATATATATGTATATATATATATATATATATATATATATATATATATATATATATATATATATATATATATATATATATATATATATATATATATATATATATATATATATATATATATATATATATATATATATATATAGGGCCTTGAGAGTGGGCACGTTAACGGCGTCCAGTAGACGGTCTGTGTATTCAAACCTACCTCTGGCGCCGGTGCCCACCTCTCAATTTTAAATCCATGTAGACATTGAGGGTTCTCGGGAGGGGCCGTGCTAACACCTGCTGCTCTCTGGCAGCAGCACCATGCTCTCCCTTGTTTTAAATACACTTTAGAGCAACACGCAGCAACACTACATTTGAGCGGGAGGAGGGAGGTATGGGGTCTTAACACACCCCCGTTCTCTGCTAGCCATCGGGGCGGGGGGGCTGGGAAGAGATGCTGGCTGTCCGATTGGCCTCCCTGCTGCTGCGGAGCCTGGGGCGGTCTGCTTGCCTCCACCCCGGAGGGAAGGGTAACATCTCTTGGGTCTGGGTGCCGTTTCCACCTCTGGGGGCGAGGATACCTGGACCCGGGGTATAGAGTATGTTTGGGGAGTGTGATTGTGTGTACATGTCCATTTACGTTTATTCCTACGTTGGGTGAGTGCTGAGTGTTTGTATATGTGTGCATGAGGGTGGGAATGCATGTCTGTGTCTGTGTGTGCCTGTTTGTCTGTGTCTATATGTCAGGTCGGGTCTTAGACTCCACCTCTCTGGGAACTCCCAGGCCCTCCAAAGTGTGGAGGCCTATCTCCCCTCACCACACTCCCTGCCGGTGACTGATGCCCTCAGGGGTCGGTGCATTGTTGGTTCTTGGTGTCCGGGGCTGGGCGCTCAGGTCATGTGCCAGCTCACTCCCGGTGGCTACTTGGCGGGGCCTGGCGCCTGCTGCTCGGTCAGGCCTCTTCCGGGGCGCGGAGGGCCCTTGGGCCTCCGGCCTCTGTGCCTGCGGCTCGGTTCACTCGGGCACAGCTGGCTGCCGGCGGAGCCGGCGGGCACGCCGGTGCAGCCCCCTCTAGCTTCTGCCCGGTGGCTACTGGGTGACCCCTCGTCTGGGGATCCTCAGCCCTTCCCATGAAGGTGGCACGGATGCCCCTCCGGTGGTCCTCCTTGGGCTCTTGCACTCTGGGGCCTCTGGATGTCTGGGGCCTGGATCTCCTCCATGCCTGCTTCATGCCCTGGGGGACAGGGCTATGGCTCTCTACATCCTCTAGCAGACCATTACATGGGGAAACCATTTGAATGCAAGCGCGCCGATCCACACAGGTATGCACACGGGTGTTCACTGTTCGTAGACTTAAATCACACCTTTCTTGGCTGCTACTTCAAAGCACATTGTGCGCTGTCTGTCCTGCGTGCTGCACAACAACATTCAATATTTAGTATTTACTGCTGTTTACACTTAGCTAGATTAATGCGATGGTGTTGTGTATAGTATATTGCTTTGTTTTGTTTTTTTTGCTTGTTTTCTATTCTTTTTCTCTCAACAGGTGATCCCGGAGATATTTTTTCTTCCCCCCTTTTCTCACTGTCCCTCTCCCCTTCTGTTTTTCTTTTCCTTCCTCTTTCTTTCTCCCTTTCCTATCCCTCACTCATGTCTGTCCCGTCTGTAACAACTGAAAATAAAATAAATAATAAAAACGAAGGTCGATCAAATGGACCAATACGGCAATGCCATGATGATCCATTTGGCAAAATAAATCCATTGGGTATCCTTGTTGGTCTTCAGACAACAATTCTGACAGCTAAAGAACCAAATGGGACAGGCGAAAAAAAAAAAAAAAAAAAAAAACAACCACAAAAAAAAACAAACAAAAAAAAAAAAAACATAGCCCACACGAGTGGTCAGTGTCACTGCCAGCATTTAAGCTTGTGCCGGTTAATTATGTGTTAATTACCAAGTGATCCTGTACCAGTGTTTTATATCAGATCCCAGCCTCTTATAATTATTACTCCCTATGGTGAGATAATGATTGCTATTGTCTTGATAAATTAAAAAACTGAATCAAAAATAAAAGAAAAAAGTAGCAGACGTGCACGTCGGAGTATGTTGTAGGTTAGGGTGTGAATTTCCCACTGAAGCATAAATCCCCAGTAACAGTAAACATGTAAGCAGAGGAGGTGGTGGCAGATGAGTTTAAACACATGGGGTCAAGCATTCAAAGAAACAGAAGAGGCTGCAGGCAGGGAAGAGTGGGTGGAGAGGAGTATCGGGACAGAAAGACAGGCAGCAAGAGTGAAAAGGGAAGGTCTACGAGATTGTAGTGCGACCTTCTGTGATGTAGGGGTTGGAGACTGTGGCACTGACAAAAAGACAGGGGGCAGTGCTGGAAATACTAAGATATTCACTGGTTGTGACCAGCATGGACGGGATTAGAAATGCTCAGGTTTGGAGAAAGTTGGAGAGGCAAGGCTGAAGTGGTTTGGAGATGTGTATTGGACCAAGGATGTTGAAG
Source organism: Neolamprologus multifasciatus (assembly GCF_963576455.1). Taxonomy (NCBI): domain Eukaryota; kingdom Metazoa; phylum Chordata; class Actinopteri; order Cichliformes; family Cichlidae; genus Neolamprologus; species Neolamprologus multifasciatus. Next base: position 9,857,999 of record NC_140446.1, on the reverse strand, counting down.
GTGGAGCTGTCAAGCTATCAGAGGGGAATAACACAAAGGATTCATGGATATAGTGAAGGAGGTAAAATAAGATTTTAAGCTCTTTTCTGAACATGTAAAACTACACCAAGTTTTACAAGCACCTGTGATGGTGAGAGGGATAATAACACACCGGTGGACTGGAGGTAAACAAGCTTTTCAGTAAGTACATATTTAAATTAAAGCTCAATTTTCTCCTAACAAACGCAAACGAAGACATGACTTTTAAATAGAGACACAAAGGAGCTTCGAGGTAATTTAACCCCCTATCAGAGCACCACCACAGTGTAAGGGACCCACGGGGAAGCCATAATAAAGGTCACATCAAGCACACCTGCCACCGAGGCCATTCAATTTCGAAATTGCCTGTAGAGTCACACCGAGGCCAGATCCACAGATTGGAAATGATCGTTCAGGCTAAAGGTTAAATAAAGGTTCCGTGATAAGGACGTGAGGAGGGGGAAAATCGAATTACATTGTGCAAAGAAATGGAAAAGAAAGGCCACAACCTTTTTGATATCTGTCTAAGGAGCTTCCAAGACCTTTAAAATGAAATCCAGATCAAGACTACGCATCTATCTATCGTGTGATCAAGTAGGAAACTGGTGTTTAGGCTTTAAAGCGGGCATATGTTTGACTTCACCGACTCTAAACCTCTCCAGCTGAGCTTTAAGCCCTCGTTACTACAGCCCGGTGCTACATCAAGGTCAACCCCGGCGGTTATCCACACGCTCTCGTACAGCCATCCCGCTTCCGGCACTCACCTGAGGGTTGTAGGCGGTTGCAGGAGCAGAGCCCGTTAGTTTCTGGGTAAAACCACTGAACTTGTAGTACATTTTTCTTCTGAAGGAGGACCGGGACGAGGTGTTATGTACTAAAGAAATCCACCGGTAAGGACCTTCCTGTTGGGACCTTCGAGGGAAAGTGACGCAACAGTTAGCTGACCCAACACTGCCTGTTTAAAAGTCGAACCAAAACGGAGGGCAACCGGAAGCGTACGCGGACAGTTAAATGCAAAGTGTGGACAACAAAATGTCACCAGGAGTTCAAAACAACGGGAAAAAAGAAATGAAAATAGTACGCGAAAGGGGGGTGGGAGCCAATCTCAATTTCTATTTCGACATACTGATTCAAACTTCAGATAGAATAATAAAATTATTAAATACCTTTTCTGATAATAAACTCTTTAAACTTCTGTCATGCTTTTCAAAATAAACTAAAATAATATGACAGAATAAAAATCATCCGAATCAGCTTTACACACACACACACACACACACACACACACATAAATAAAGAGTTTGGTGAAAAGCTAAACTGAGTCAAGTATTAACTCAAACACTGAACTTCTTTGAAGTTCATTTGTTTTGTGAGAGATCTTATTTAATAGAGACAAATGTCACAATAATACAGTGAAAAGTGTTAAATGGGAATGGCAATACATAAACACTGCTAGAGTCACGGATTTGGTTATATATACCCCATATTTGGGTTCAAATTATTATTATTCAGTGTGGAAAGTGAAAAACAGGACGGGTTTGAGATTAGCTGACTGAACACGGGTGTGACTGATTAAACAAATGTAATAAGGGCGGGTAAATAATTACAAAAACAAGGAAAGGAAGTCAGAATTGTAAAGAGCCTGGGAATTACAAAATAAAATAGGAATTAACAGGCACCAAAATACAACCAACCACCATAGTGGTGCCTTTATTTAGTGATAATTCTTCTTTGCCATTAAACGTTTTAAAGTCATAATGTTTTTGTTTTTAATTTCTGTTGGCAGGGTGTCTCTGATCATTGGACTTTTTAACTGGCTGCTCGATATGTGATGTATTTTAAAATCTCTAACTATCAGAAACACACATTGATAAGTCTGCTGGATTCTCCCTTGTATCAAAAGGCTCTTTCAGTCACACAGTTAGGGTAGCCTTGGCAATATACTTTGGATAGTTACACTCGTGATTAATTCAAGTTTTCGATTAATTTGAGTTTGAAATAGCTGAGAATCACTGATCTCCTAAAAAATAAAAAATAAAACCCTACATTTTCTACAAATCTACAATTTCTGAATGTTCAAGTAGCAAAAATGTGTTAAAACAAACAAACAAACAAACAAACAAATTAAGTGACATGAATAGTCCCCAGAGAATGAAACCTATGAGTCCCAAAATATTTCTTCTGTGCCACCAGCAGGTCAAAATTTTTGTGGTTTTGAGTGAAATAACTCAAAAATGTCTGATCATTTTATATTTATTAAGCACTCACACTGCCATCATAATGAAGTTCAGTAACTTTGGCGATTTGAGAATTTTTCCTCTGGTGTCATCAAGGTCTAAAGGCATAAAGTGTTGTTGGAAATAACTCTAAAATAGAACATTTTCAGCTCACACATTATTCAAATGGCCTGCTATAAAGAAGTACACCATAAGGATGCATTTATAACAAGCCTTCTTATGTAATTGTTAAAAAAAGGCCTTGAATATTTTTTAATTGTTGATCATTCTTTTAAGAGAATTGCAGTTCTTATCGGTGGTTGTGCAATTGTTCAGGACAAAACTATTGTAGAAAAGTGGTACTAGTTGTAACATAGCTTCATGTGTATGTAACTCCCTAAAAGCCTTGCAGTTACATAATATATTCACCCCACCGGCTTCATTTGTGTGTGCTTTGTCTTCTGTGTCATATTTTTTAATTCGTTCTTCCGGGAGCTGTTTTTGTAGCTTAGAACACAGGAAGGCCCATTATAACAAAGTGGCCCATTATAACAAAGTGACACACGGGCCCTATTTAATGGTTTCCAGAGGTGTATAGAGCACCTGCATGCATGAAGGTCACATAACATTATGGTTTTTGTTTGCAAGTCGACATTTGTACTAGTTTCTGCTGTTATTGCAATTAAAATTGTCCCTGAAGAAGATTCCTGAGTTTGCCGTCTTACTTTGGATGAAAGCAGAATTTGTCTTTTTACACTTCAAAGTTTCTTTCTTTTCAGTGTCAGCAGCCAAACGCTGCCAAGTGCGGCTTGGTTCCCAGGTTCTGCCTGCTTGCATTTTGACCTTTTGTCTATTTATTGGACATTGGATGCCTGCCTGTGAATTCCCATTTTAGTTTGTCTGGTTGGATTGCCCTTTCTGGTTTTGGACCCTAGCCTGCTTCAACCTTTACTTCTCCTATATTAGCTCTGCCTCAGGTGTCTGTATGTGGGTCTTATTCTCTGTTGACCTTTAATCCTGTTAGCACCAGTTGTGACTTATAATTGTAAGTCCACCTTTTGCCTTCACAACTATCTTAATTTTTTGTGGCATAGATTCAATACAGTGTTGGAAACATTCTTTAGACATTTTGGTCCATATTGACATGATATGCATCGCACAGTTCCTACAGATTTATCAAGTAATAATAAGCAGTTATCTGAACTGCTGTTGCCTTCCCATGCCACATTCAAACTCACTTAAAACACCTTTCCTCTAAATTCTGGTGCTCGGTTTAAACTTCAGCAGGTCATCTTGACCATATCTACATGCCTAAATGCACTGGGTTGCTGCCATGTGATTGGCTGATTAGATATTTGTGTTAACAAGCAGTTGAACAGGTGTGCCTACTAAACATCAGCAGCACTCTTGTGAGCTTCTCAGAGTGTGCCAATTAGAATTTAGCAAAATGAACAGCTGTGCTTTAATACAGCACCACAGAGCGGCTTGCTTCAGCGATCTCAGTAGTTAATGGCAAGAATAAGGGGTTATAAAAACAAAATGAGGAGAAACAAAATTTTGGCCACAATTAAATTAATAAACACCAGCTCTATCAGTAAAAACAGGCAGCGTGATGGTGCATTAGTTGGCACTTTCACCTCAGGGCAAGAAATTTCGGGGTTTCAAGATTCTCTGGTCTACTGGGGCATTGATTTTGAGTTTGCATGTTCTTCCAAGTCCTCTGGCTTCCTCCCACATGCGTGTTAGGTTAATTGTCGGTTCTAAATTGGCTGCAGGTGTGACATAAATAAAGTACTGTATGAACATGTGACTGCTGTTTTTTTATAGCACCCTGAATCTTTAGAAAAAAAACAACAGTTTGGTCAATTTATCGGAAGAACCACTAAAAAATGGATACTTGTTTTTTTGAGCCTGCATGTATTTTGTTTTTATGGGTTTTTTTTGTTTTACCTCAGGTGCTTATGACACTATAAAAGAGTTGAGTGAGTAAACACAGCTATCAGAGCTCATTGACAGATGTGCAACATGTTGAAAAGGTTTGAGAGCTGAGAACAGTGCGTTAGCATGGCTTTTTTTGGTTTAGTCAATTTACCCTCATGGCAGTACTTTGTGAACCAGACTGCGGTGCAATGCTCGCTCCAGTGTGAATCCAATGAGTGCACTAAATGACCTTGCCAACAGGCTCAGGTGTTCCTCGGGTTAAACGTTACATTCCCACTGCCTCCACAAAGTAATGGGAGAAGGGTTTAAATGGTATTGCGATCATGAATATTTCTAAATTGCACCTTCACTGATCACATCCTGAGGTCAATTTTTAGTTCTGCTAATTTAATTAAGAATATCACGAGTTTGAATATTGTGAGAGCTGATGATTGAGACTGATAATTTTCAGAACATGACACTGAGATCAGACTATTTTTCTGGCTCAATCTGATTTCTAATACGCTATTAGACAGTCAGAGGCATTTTGCAAAGAGTAATTTTATTATAAAAGCTCGTACATTGATCACATTAATTACAACTCCAGAGTGTACTGATGAAAATGTTTTGATTGATGGTTTCAATCAGGCATGGCCAAACTTCACTGGTAAAAAGCTATGCTACATGAATAATGCATTGGAAGGTAGGTAATAAAATATTGATTGTGTTTAATTCAATTGTGCAACTACTTAAAAAGCACATCAATAGCAGCTACGAGGATACGGAGGTGTCTACAGTACACATTAAATACATACAGGGCTGCACAGAATATGAGGATTTAACATATGTAGACTACTATCAGTACAAAGACACAGTGAACAGACTCATTGTTTAAATTTCCCTTGCAAGAAGAAGAGCAGGATTTTGATGCGTGTGTGTAAAAAGAGGATTGTTGATGGCAACAGGAGGAAGAGGAGAGGAGATGCAGAGAAAGACTGTTGTGTGGGAGAGGTGTTGACTTGTTTGTTTGGATCATGTGTCTCTTCAACAAATCGTATCATCTTGGCAAACCGCGCAAACATGTCTGAATCATGAATGTCAGAACCATGACATTGACAGCCTCCATTGTTCTTTTTATTTTTTTCCCTCTACACTTGATTTTTTCCCCCCCTGTACGTTTGTTTTTGGTAATTTTAAATAATCGCTCTGATGCTGTGATATTCCAGATAATCGTAGGACAAAAAAGCTGCGTGCCAGCCAGGAGGTGTGCGTGGATGTAGCCTATTTGTGTGCACACAAATCAACCACAATTATGATTGACATGCTGGAGGATGATGTTGCCTTGGAGACACAGAAATACAAAATGCCTTACATTCACTGGCAAACAGAGAAGCGATGCACGCTGCATCTATTCATTCTTCGTGCTCGGGTTTGAACCACATTCCAACATTTTTGCCCGTAATCTTTTATGCTCACTTTCACACTCCATCTGCCCTGTCATATCTATCTCAGTGTTATTGTCTGCCACCTTGCAGTCCTCGGTGACCTGTCTCCATATTTCATTATCATCGGCTTAACTCCCCCCCACAGACCCTCAAACTAAGCCCTCTGTTTAACTCCTCCATCCCCACTTTGCAGTCCCCTGTTCACTCCTTCTCTTTATTTCACAGGTTTAACAGGATGCATCTAGGTCACACATCAATCTTGTGTAACTTGTACCATCTGTGTGCAAAGCTTAGACAAAGTGAAAGGCTGATGGCCAGACAAACAAACACAAACATACACACACGTTGCACTTGACGCAGCCGTCTCTGCCAGTGTTGTAACCAGGGGAATATGAGTAAACAGCAGCCGCTGTCAGATCTGGATTGACTGCACCTGTCTGCGTTTAATAAATAAATATCTGTGTATTCCTATTGTTACGTTTAAATGGTGAAGTTAAGAAGAGAGTCGCACAACATGTTGGTTCAAGACAATGAAAACAAAAGCTTCTATTCTACACATACAAAAGGCTCTGCGATCAGACTTTAATAACCTACAAACTTGGCTGTCAGATAACAAATTACTGCTCAATAAAAACCTGCTTTATGCTCTTTGGCCTGAGACAGAACATCAACTTAAATCTAATTTGCTGCCTTTAACCCATAATGATGCTGGAGCTCTTCAGAAAATAGGGGGAAAAAATGAAATATTTATGTGTGTGGGTTGACTCTGAACTTACCTTCCAACCACACATCGATCATTTTGTGAAGGTAAGCTTTGGTGCTGGTGCTCTGCATTGTTCCACATGAGAGACTTTTTTTCTTTTTACAACCTATTGAAATGCTTTAACCCTGATCTTCTTCATCTCAATGATACATACTATGATTTACAATTGGCTGCACTTTCTTTTTCTTTTTCTTTTTTTTTTTACATAATGTGACTTAGTAAATACATGATATAATTTTTATTTGTAGTGTTTTAAATGCATTATTTTGATTATAGTCACACTTTTTAAAACTTCTACATCATGTATTAGAAGCTTTGATCTAAACCTGTTTTAAAATAGATTTTATTCTTTTACTTATGTTCTGTCATATATAATGTTGCACTGGTGAAATCTCATATTAAACAAGGCAAAGTTTAAAAAATAGTGATATGTATGTGTATATGTACAAGTAGAATTTAGTCTGCTCTGATGCTCACACTTAGATCTGTGTGATACCAAAAACAGCAGATATACTTAACATGATCATCTCAAGCACACAGCTTTGTCTATGAGTGCAAAAGCCCCAGCCATCAGCCTTTCAGAGCTTCTGTCTGCAAGGGACAGCGAATCAGAAGAAAGTTGGATTAAAGGGAGGGTGCCTTTAAAGGGAGAAAGCTATAACAGCTTATTTCAGACAGTGGGTGAACTGAGGGGTTGCACAAGGCCCTATTGAACAATAATTCATGCAAAGCTATTCTAATAGTATTAAGGAATTAAAACAACAGCATTTATGCTTCATTTTGTGTTTGACTAAAATAAGCTTAGTACCTTTAAATATGAGCTCTGTGTTATTTTTTCACTGACTTGAAAATATCTTGTTTTGTCAACTCAGAGTAGAATAAATTATTGAAAACATAAGAACACATTAATTTATTGTTTTACTATTAAGTTAATATATTTGTATAGTCCATCTTTGTATGTCTGGTTTATGTTATTTTCTGTCCTTTCTTTTGGTAGGTATACTCCAATATATCTGCCTTGCTGTCTGTATCAGCCTTGTTGACTGATGTTGTTCTATTGGTAAACAAGATGCCATTTACCAATGTCATTCACTGACATTTATATATTTTGCACTGACTAAATGTTCACAGATAGTTGTTTTTATAATGACAATTTGTTTTCCTGATGCAAAGGGGAAATAAAAATAACATCAAAAACAAAATAAACTGAAACACATGAAGATATTGCAGAATTTCACAATTGTTAAATGTTATGTTTTCTTAGTCTTCTTTTTTCTGTTTGATATATGAATGTTTAAAGGGTTTTTCTAGGAAATTTATTGTACCTGGATCTAGACTGGACAAATAAAATCTGGAAGGAAAAAAGGGCACATCAAACATTTGATGGTCTTCTGGTCGTTAGAGTTTCTGTTTGTTGTCGGCAGGATGGTAGGCAGGATATGACATGTTCATCGCAGCATTTCTGCCGACAGGTTGCGTGCATATCTGGCAGAGCGCAGTTTGAGTTCATGGTAGCACTGAACAAAACTGTGGTAGATGAATGTGATGGGCAGCGCCAGGAGCACAATGCCGCTCACTACACACATTCCCCCAAGCACCCGTCCTCCGATTGTTACCGGGTACACATCCCCGTAACCCACTGTTGTCATTGAAATAATAACCCACCAGGCAGCAGCAGGGATGCTGGCATAATCACTGTTCTGGGTCTCCAGATCCAAGCCGTGTTCCAGTAGCTGGGCCAGGGCACTGTATATAGCCATGGCAACGCAGACAAACACCATCAACATGACCATCTCTCGGTAGCAGCGCCTGAGAGTCAGCCCTAGAGTCTGCAGTCCCAGGAAGTGTCTGGCCAGCTTCATGAGCCAGAACACTCTCATCATCCTCAGGACTCGCAGTATGACTCCAGCAACCCCGAGCCCAGCACCCGGCATCCCTGCCCGGGCCATCGCCATAGTGACATAGTAGGGGGTAATGGCAATCACGTCGATGATGTTGAGTGGCCTGCGGAGGAAGTCCCACTTGTCTTTAGCCACCAGAAAGCGCACTATGCACTCTGCCGTGAACCAGCCAATACACACTGCCTCCACTATCCTACAGAGAAGATAGAAGAAAGATTAGTTGCACACACTGTAAACAGGAAATGACAGAGGAGGTACAGTGAGATATGGATGGCATGAAATATGAAATACTGCCTGGCAGTCAGTAAATGTGAGGAAGGAGGAAGCAAAGCAAGGGGAGTTAAATGATGGGAAATAAGGAACAAAGCTGTCACGGTTCAGGCCTGGCACAAGTAAACAAAGACAGCAGGACAGATACACGGGCTAGTAAATTTCCGGCAAACTGCACAGAGGGAGGGTTTAAACCCTTCAAAGAAAGACTGTGTCAAAGACGGTCACACAATTACCCCACTGACAAGCAGAGCAAGGCCAGTCAAAATGAATTAGAGAATGATGATTCTTGCATTAGATATAAATGCAGTGAAGCCCAGAAATGACTAAAATACCTGCAAAGCAGCTATCAGAATAGTTACACCAACCCAAATTATGTAGAAACTGAGAGAACTGCATCATCTAATGACATGAAACTAAATTGGAATCCTTTTGACCTCAGAGTATACAAGCCACTTGTAGTTGATTACTTAACCACTGTAGCTGATCCAAAACTCAAAACTATGTCCAGCCTGAGGGAGCATAGCCTAACCTTATATAGAGAATGGCCAGCTCAGGCTTCCAGGAAAGTACAGGCCAAAATCACGCAGACATGGAGATACACGTTTTCACCTTGCGCCTACATGCTTAAGTTAAAGAAACAAAACTCTGACTTATGATGATTCCTGTAAGTGGCCTAATTTCTTTGTTTGCTTGCACTATTATATAATCCCCTCAGTACACCTTCTACTTTTATCTCATTGCCCACTCAAATATTATGAATCTATGATTACCTGATGTTTGTCCTTCATGTGCGCAATGCAGTGTAAACTAAGCAGGACAGTAAACATATTCAGACTAACTGTGAGTAGGGTGGGAAAAATAAGAGGGGAAAGCTATGGATTGGCTATTGATTTGCTTCCTCGGGGGCCTGTCCGGTTGTCATGTGAGGAGCCTAAGGTGTAATGTGCTGCCTGAAACTTGTCAGCTGGCATATTGACTTCAGGGGCATCAATTCACTAAAGCACAAGAACAAATCCCCTGCAGGCAATGTAATACATGGATGTTTTAAAGGCTTGCTTCGCTGTCATTCTTATTTTTATGTTATTATACCAAACATCCTAGAAAACACTCAAAAAGCTGAGGTAGAAAACATCTCAATGCATCCACCTCGTGGTTAATATTAGTGCGCAATAACTTTGGCCGTTGCCTTGAACTCATGCATGATCAAATGTTAAGAGGTATATTTATTTATTTATTTATGCTACTTGTAATGACAAAATCAAATATTTGACACGATTTCATCTGTTTAGCTCACTTTTACACAAGACAGTCTCAGTTGTAGGATATCCGCACACATTGCGCCTAAACATTTGGCAGCTTTTTCATGAGGGGGCTTCTATTCCTTCAAGTTAACTGACCCTTGACAATCGCCTACCTGTGTTCCTCCACAGTAGTTCTCTTGGCTGTATCCCAATCCGGCAGGGTGCTAGCGCACAGCATGATCATAGAAACGATAACAAAGATCACGGACACTGAAGCCAAAAGCTGCGCTACAAGGGAAGAGTTGGGCTCCTCAAAAGCCTTGCGCATTTTCTCGAGCCACCTAGCGCGACATGTGAGCTCAGCCTCTTGCACTGACTCCCCTGTGCTCTGGGGCTCATCTTCGATGTCCCCCTCAGAGAGTGTGTCCAGTCCGATGTCGGACATCCTATCGTCCAGGCGTTTCTGGCAGCAGGAGTCCAAGTGCGCGCTCTCCAGTCCCCAGTAGAGCATCTCTGTGTAGAAGGACAGCTCACACACTCCGGGAACAAATCGGAGTTTGCCGGAGCGCACGTACAACATAATAAACACGAAAGCCTGAGCGTGGCGGTCGAAGAAAAACTCATTCAGGTCCCGATCATAGTCATCGCAGAGTTCGAGGACCTCTTTCTCGTTTGCGCAGGCAATCAGGCGGCTGACGCGTCGAAGAGGGAAATCCCTGATCACCTCACGGGTGAAGGCGTACCGGGTTCCCCCGACGTTAAGCACGCAGATGCTCTTTCCGAACTTCATTTTGACAACTTAAATCATGAAAGCCTAAAAGAACTCCTCTTCACAGTCCATTCTTCCTTCCATCGCAGGAGTTTGGGCACTTGGGGAACTCGTCTCCCCTGCCCCGGGGCGTGGTTCGCTTTGAGTTAAGGTGGCCCTGCGCTGAGGTCTGTGCCTGCTAACTGGAAACTCTTCCCTCTGCCATTGACTCTATTCTCCGTCTCCCTCTGTAGCCTGAAGAAGAGACTCATCCCCCCAGTCAGCTCCAGCCAATCCCATCAGTGATGTCACAAGCGCGCGCGCGGACACACGCAGAGAAAAATCCATAAGCAACAGGAGTATAGAGCGTAATATGTGATTTAAGTCCACAGTGGAGACTGCTTCTTCCTACAAAATACTGTTTAGATTCTCCTGGAAGCAGATGAGAAATTATCGTCAAACATGATGAAAACCGGGAGGAAAATTCTTGTTTAAGAAAGCTTAGTTATGTCTCACTGTAATATTCCCTGTTACACTGACAAAAAAATAGATGTGAAGCTTGTATTTGATATGCTTGCACCATTATTAAAATTTAGACCATTTTATATCATTTGATTAAGATAGATAGAGATACTTATATACACCAGCTCTGACTTGTGAAACAAAAGGTACATTATTGTGAGGTAAGTATAATAGAAAAAAAATTAACAGCAAGAGAAATATATGCACACATGTATAATTTATTATTGTTATTATTGCTAGTATTATTATTATACAAATAAAGCTTTTTTTAACTATTATTTTGATTTATGCAGATTTGTGCAGCTTTATTTATTTATGTATTTGTTTTGAACAAACATAAAGAAAATAGTAATTATTTTAACTTAGCAATGCAAATATTCTATACCAGCTCATTTGATAGCAAAATAAAATAATAATAATATCTACATCAATGTTTTAGCCGTGCGACAAACTGGCGACCTGTCCAGGGTGTACCCTGCCTCTGCCTGCCTGATAAGGATAAGCGAAAGGGAATGGATGGATGGATGGATGTCTACATCAAGTATACAAAACATAATCATATATTGAATCTTCTTCTTCTTTCGGATATCGCCACAGCATCATCTGCCTTCATCTCACTATGTCACTGTTACATCAACCATCTTCTATTCTTATATTCTATTCTATCTGCATATCTTTCTTCAATACAGCCATAAATCTTCTCCGAAGTCTTCTACTTTTACTACAGCTTGGAAGGTAAATCTTTAACATCCTTTTAAACAATAACAATAACAATAATAACAACAACAACAACAACAACAACAACAACAACAATAATAATAATAATAATAATAACAACAACAACAACAACACAGAGACTTCTTCATGTAAACAGTTCCTTTTAAGTTTTAGAGCCCTTTCTGATTTGTTAGGAATTTTAGAGAGACTCAGTTTCAATGATTAGATTAAAGTTTAAACTTCTGGCTTTACAGATATAAAAATGTCCTAAAAAATAATGTACATACTGCTTTCTTATGTTTTCTGAGGTGGGCTGGTGTCTGCGCGTGTGGGCCGCGTGTGGTTGTGCTGCGCGTGCGCGGGCCCCCTCCAGCGTCAGCAGTGGTTTTTCGGGTTGATCCGACTTCTTTTGGCTGCCGTGAGTTAACTGTATCATAAAGGGTGCTGTGACTCGAAGGAGGAGGGGGGGGGTTGAATTGCCATAATTCTCCCGATAGGTTACACATCCGGAGTCCCGACCATCTTAATTTGTCGCTCCTCTTCCCTTCAAAGAGAGTAACTTTTATTGTTTTTATTAATTTATTCCATTTCTCTTAGTTTATGGTTTGCACACTGGGAGGGCAGAAATGGCGGCCAACATGTACCGGGTCGGAGGTATGTATGTCAATGTGGATCTTTTTATCAAAGAGAAACCGTTACAGTTTTGCACCTTCTGGGCGTTATTTTGTGTTATTTTGAGCCGTTTGCATTTAATGGTGGAGATGCGGATGTGCTACAGCAACGCGGACGCGTTAAGTTGAAGCAGGAAGGTGAGAGTTGGTGTATATTTGAGATTCAAAATGGGTCAGGCCTCGCGTCTGTCGTGGCCACAGCAGCTAGCCGCCAGCTTGCTAAATGGTTAGCTGGCAATGTAAACATTTTTCACTTGTTTGCTGCTCCCCGGGTTTCTGAATTCTTAGACCACGGGATACAGGGGGCTTCTACACGGATAGACCTCACGACTAGACGTGTGTTTCAAAGGTTGTTAACATGCTACCACGAACAGTCTGAAGCTGCCTTTGTATTTGCCACTCCTGGCATGCAGCCATTAGTACGAGACCTTATTTAGCTAACGTTAGCACCAGCGATGGCTTCACTGATTACCATTAATGCCGTCTCAGCGCTCGTTTGCTGCATTTAATGATCGTATTTAACCATCTCGGTAACATCAGGTGCCAAACTGTTTTGCCAAAGTGACCACCTACAGTAACCACAAGTGCAATTAATTATCAAACAGGGATGCAGGCTGGCTGATTTGCTAGCTAGCTCCTTAGCAGTCTACTGTAATTCAACATCAAATTATTGTCTCCGCGCATGGCGTCGCTGCGTCTGCTTTTACACATTTATTCACGAATACTTGAGCTTTAAATCCATACACAGACGGCCACGTAGCCTAATTGCATTAATGCTTGACATGCCACGCAAACTATAGGCGTCTAATGACATATCTTGCAGCACTTTATAAACGGTATTTTCGAGGTGCATCAGCTTATTGTCCCCTCACGTCACCTTTAGGCTAACTTCTCCTGCTGCTTTTAGGTGCTCATTGTAAACTCCGTGAACTTGTCGGTAGGGCACACAAACTTCCAGGTACATTCAGGTACAGTTTTTCTCCCTGTATGGAACAAGTCTTAACAAATGTAGTCAGTATTTTGCTGCTACATTGCAAACAAAAAATATGGGATCTGTAGTTTATTCATTTATTTAGGGTTTGTTTTGGTTTTGATTTTTTTACAGCATTGCAACACTGATGTGCAGTACATTCCCATCCCAGAGGCTGAGGGTTATCATACACATTAGCATGATGATACATAGACTTTAATGGCACTTTAATGGCATGCATGAAGTGATACGAATTTTGACAACTCTGACAAATATGCCGCTGCACCGTTTAAAAGTCTGGAACATGTGAAATGAAATATTACAGACTTTGTGTGAATGCTGCCTTTGCCACAACCTAAAGTTGTGTAAAGTTTAATAAAAAAATAGAGATATTGTTACATTTATTTTATTTGTCCCATTTGTTGGGACCTGGCAGTGTCTAGAAGACACATAAGCTGGAAGAAAGACGGGGATTCAAACCAGTGCTTCTGCATTAGGCTTACGGCATATGGGTCATCTACTCAAACCCAGAGAGCTATACTGGCATCTGGTGATGTTATTTATATGCATGGGCAATCTTTTTTTTTTTTTTAATGGCATATTGAAGTTTTTATTGTCTTTATTGACATTGTCACATTGATTTGACCTACTGTAGTGCCAATGTATTAGTTCATGTGGTCTATATATTTAAATATATGATGTGCGTGTTTCCTGTTGCAGACTATGTATTCTTTGAGAACTCCTCCAGTAACCCTTACCTGATCCGTCGGATAGAAGAACTCAATAAGGTACTGATGTGTGCGTTTTTCATTTTCATGGGTGTGAGAATATGTTAGAGAATTCCTTGAATTCCTCTGTGCTCCTGTCCCCACCCCATCACTTTCCCATTGTTTGTGTGGATTTTGTGACCTTGTTTGTAATATGGCTTGAAAAGACAGGTGTTCCCTGATCTACCAACTGTTATTAGTATGACTTGACACACCTGTGTGTGTAGGCGGGGTGATTATTATCAACATTTCACAAGCTCATGTAGCTTTGGGCTAAAGATGCAGATTTATTTTAATTATAAGCTGATACCAACCTTGAACAGTGTTGTTGCTCTCTTTTCTCTCTCGGCATTTTACCGTAATTCCTGTTTTATTTTGTTCGAAATCCTTCACAAGCATCGTTAATAGGTGTGTAAAAGCTTTTCCTGTGTCATGCTTGCACTGAGATGTTCAGATAAATGCAGGTCATTATTAGATTGTGTGGGTGGAATAATGCTAGATCACATTATCATCCTGAAAGAGTGTACTGAGGCTCAATGTTATAATCTAAAGACAGGAGACATCGTAATTATCATAAATGATGAAGTAACAGGAAGTCCCTGCAGCATGATACTATTTAATAAAGCTCTGCTGTTGCAAATACAAGCTGTATGAAGCTTATCGTATTGGTAAAGGTGAAATGGAGTGCTTGATCAAGCACGATGGACATTTTTGTGGCTTTAGCTAGTGCATCGATATGCACATCGTTGTTCCTGTTATTTACTCCAGATCCCTTTTTATATAGATACATTTGCTTTTGTACACAAACTTGGAAGCAGGTAGGTGGGGAGTATATGTTGTTTCTTTTTCTTCTTCAATCCTTTTTCAAACCTTTTACCCCCACATCTAGTCATCAGTCACGACATTTAATACTGGCTGAGTTTGAGCACAGCTTGATAGGTACACAAAGGAGCCAGGTCTCTTGGGAAATTACAGGGTTGCACAGGTAGGTGTTGCCACTTATTTGAGTCAACCTGGATGTCTCTCCTCCTCTCTTTTAGACTGCCAGTGGGAACGTGGAGGCCAAGGTAGTTTGTTTCTACAGAAGGAGAGACATCTCCCACAGCCTCATCCAGCTTGCAGATAAACATGCAAGTGAGTATCAGTCGTGACGCATCATATGTGAAGGATTCCCTTCAAGCATCTGTGTAAAACAGTACAGTTTCTTTAGATTGTGTTTGCATTAATACACATTGTTGTATTTGCATTAGAGGGTTCTGTGCTCTAATTCACCATCTGGTTCTATGTGGAGTTTGCATGTTCTTGATGGGTACTCTGGCTTCCTTCCACAGCCCAAAGACATGCAGTTAGTGGGGTTAGGTTAATTGGTGAGACTAAACTGCTTCTATGTCGGAGTGTAAGTGTAAATGTCTTGATGCATGCTCAATCATCCAGGTAAGGAAAACCCAAAAGGTTGGAGACTGAAGAAGTCACTTGGATGAGTGACAAAATGTTTCTCCCACTGAAAACGCTATGTTCAGATGAACAGAATAAACTTTTTGGGTAAGTGTGAATGGTTTCTGTCTTTGTGTTGTCCCGGTGACAGACTGGCAACCTGTCCTGGGTGTACCTCACCTTTTGCTTTTTGGCGGTGGGGATGGGCTCCAGCTCAACTGTGACCCTGAATTAGATAAACAGAAGAAACTGGATGGATGGGTTCTTTCTGTTTTGCTAAACTTTAGAGTGACTTGTCTTTGTTGGTTGGACAAATCAAGCAGTGTCACCTTGGACTCTATGAAATATTGTATTCTAAATTGTACTTTTTCCTTTAAGTAGAGTTGTGATATTTTAGACTAGTCAATTATATGACAGAAGTGTAACCAGTGGTGAAGATTAATCCATCCGTACATCCATCCATTTTCTTTCACTTATGCAGTTTAGGATCACAAGTGGCTGGAGCTGATTCCAGCTGTCATAGGCTGAGAGGCAGGGTACACCCTGGACTGAACTGGTCATCAGTCTGTCACAGAGAGACAGGAAACCATTCACACTTGGGGCCAGTTTAGTATTACCAATCAACGCAGCCCACGCATGGTTTAGATGGTGGAAGGAGGCTGGAGTACTGGGAAAGAACAAGCAAGCACCACAGAAAAGGGCCCGAGTCTTGATTTTGAACCCAGAACCTTCTTGTTTTGAGGATGTAATGTGATGGCTAAATTTCAACATGACAGATGATATCAGGATGACTTAATTATCTGAATTTTTTAAAGACTTTAAACTTGAGACATGACACTTTGATTTTTTTTTTTTTTTTTTCAGAAAAAAATGTAATTAAGCTTTCTGTCAATCAGAATGACATTTCCATTAGTGATTCCTCTTGGCAACTTTGTAAATTGCGCATTTAACTAGAAATAAGAGGTTTTTAATGCCAGAGATGGAGACGTTGAAACTTAAATTTGTACTCCAACTTGGGGGGATTCATGTTTGTATTTCACAGTAATTTCTCAATTGCTTGTTACTGCATTTTAGAGTGTGGATGTGTGAAGTGAAAAGGAAAAGAAAGTGTCATCACAGCAACACCTATTCAGTGTGGGAAGCAGACTACCTGATTCCAGAAGGCTAATGGCCAGAATAAAACACATTAATAGTTAGTTTCTCGAAGTAAAAAACATGCTTTCCACCAAAGCAGATTTCCAGTTTAGATGTGGGTGATTGCAATGAAGAGCAGCAGGAGACCCAGTAAACAACATGTTTACTGCATTCACGTCATTTAGCACTGACTGGAAAAATACTGTTCCCAGTGTATGTGTCATAGAACTGCTGGTAAAAACTAGAAATAGACCGATCCGATATTACGTATCGGTATCGGTCCGATACTGTTGTAAATTACTGGATCGGATATCGGAGAGAAATAAAAAATGTAATCCGATCAATTAAATATCAAAAAAGCACCTCACAAAACTTGCGACATGGCGTAACTCGGATCATAACCGCAGCACGTCGGAGCAGTGTGGTCACGTGATAGAGCGGCTGTGTGTATTTGTAGCCTCACTACCAATCCGGCATTTCATCTCCGAGGAAGTTATCCCAGAGAGAAGTAAAGCAAATGTGTAAGTTCATCTCTGAATGTTTGTAAAGCATTCCCAGCATTGTTGGGAAAGCATTGTTAGAATTTATTTAATATTACTTTCTACACCAGGATCCTTTTCTACGTAGCTGACGGCTGGTAACTGTGCAGGGGCGGATCTAGCAAAGTTTAGCCAGGGGGGCCGATAGGGCATGAACAGGGAAAAGGGGGCACAAAGACATACTTTTCTTTCTTATTCTCATTTAAAATGTCTAGCTTTTAATAAATAATTATCCGAATCTTACACCCAAAGTTTAATCTGATGTAAAATATATAGAAGTCCATTCCTGTATATAGTAACTATTAAGTCTAATATACCCTAGTAAGCTATAGTACTTTTTCCTTTGGGAAGGTACCATCTGTGCAGTCTGCAGTTCTGTTGAAGAAAGATGTTGAATCTATTTAATTATTCTTGAAAAATAATTTATTTCTGTGCATTTTTTTTTCACACTGCATCAAATTAAAGTTGATTACGTCAATTAAGCATCATGAGGTGGAGGGTGGTTCCCTATGTTTTTTTTTTTTTGCTGTGAGTTTTAGAGCCCTATTAGTTAGGTTGCTTACTCTTTAAAATACCAGAATAGGAAGGATGGAGTAGGTTTAAGTTTATTAGATTGATCAGTATTGCTGAACTATGAAATATTTTGGGTGCAGTGCATTTTTTGCATACAGGTATAACAGAATAGCTTTAGTGGGTTTTTTTTAAACTTGAGTATAAACTTATACAAAAAGCAGCAAGATATTAAAAAAAGTTTTATTGATTAAAAAACACACTATATCGGATTCATATCGGTATCGGCAGATATCCAAATTTATGATATCGGTATCGGACATAAAAAAAAGTGGTATCGTGCCATCTCTAGTAAAAACCAGTTATCCTGATTGAGGTAGACTTTATAAACATAAAGCAAGAACAAAAAGATAAAACTTGCAGTATGCAGAGACAGAGCATTGATCAAAGTGCTGTGCCAGTTCTGCAAGGTGTTTGGTGTCCTTCATCTGCCAGCTGGCCAGAAGAAAATTGAGAAACAACAATAAAATTTATGGCAGCCTAGTGCAGTGTAAAAAAAACAGTTAATTTATGTTTGACATTATTTCAGAGGGAAAACAAAAGAACGGCAACTAAATTTGATTTTTGCAGGACGAAAGTTTATGTAAGAGTCACAGCTGAAAACTTTTTACTTATTACCTGACTATCAGTGTGTGGGTTGAAGGTAGAAAGATACAGATGTGTGGCTCTGTCTTTGTGTGAAGCCGGGTATGCTGTGCAATTTGGGGCAGCCCCAGATAAAAGATAACCAACAAAGGAAGGAACTGAGCGGTGATCACACAGTGAGAGATGGTTAGAGGTGTCTCGAATGCTCTTCCAACCTAAGATTCTTATAAACTTAAGATGTCCATTTCTCAGTAACTGCAGTTATAACTGTCTACTAACCACCCAGAAGTCAAGAGCGCAGGTAGAAATGATCTTCTGATCAACATGACAGCAGGACATGTGGGAGGACAAAAACAAACTCAAACAAAATAGAAGAAAAACCTTGTGTTTAGTCTGGTTGAGTAATGGTTTGTATGAAGTGTCCTCCAGCTGTTAAGACTGAGTCAAGGGGGGATGTTGCATTGAAAGAAGCGAAAGAGAAATAACAGCTGTACATTTTGGCCTCAATTCAGCAGGCACTGTACAGTCTGCGTGTATCAAACTTTATATTTTATTAAGCCTGTGGACCACTGTAATCACACAGTATTTAGATGCTTTAAAATCTCAGCAGACTGCATTCCTA
The DNA here is from genome assembly GCF_963576455.1 of Neolamprologus multifasciatus. Lineage (NCBI taxonomy): Eukaryota > Metazoa > Chordata > Actinopteri > Cichliformes > Cichlidae > Neolamprologus > Neolamprologus multifasciatus. The sequence goes on along the minus strand of NC_140446.1, from coordinate 9,838,943 downwards.
CTCTTTTGTACTGGATATGGTACAATCAGATACATCTGTTTTAACATTAACTAAGCTTATGACATCACTTAACTTTAGTAATGAGATGTTTCTGTGTTGAATTAAAAGAAAATCCTACCATTGGCTGGAATGAAAGGCAGTACAGAGACACTAATCATGGTAGCACAAGATCAATAAGGGGTTAAGGCCCTTAATAAATCCAGCGCATAACAGCAGCGTGCAAGATGCTAACAGGCAGGGCATACAGGCAACACCATAACAATGTGCCTAGCATACTATACAGGAACACAGGTATGGCTTTGAGGTCGCAATGGGACACGACTCCAAAGATGACCGTGCTAAAATCCTGTGGGATACAGATGGTTAACCAGTGGTGGACAAGCAGAGGAAAAAGGCCATAGTGATGGATGTAGCTATACCAAATGATGGCAACATCAGTAAGGAGAAACACAAAGCTGGAGAAAAATCAAGGGCTGAGAGAGCAGCTAGAGAAGATGGAGAGTAAAGTCAACTTTGGTCCCCATGGTAACACTCGGAGCAGTGACGACCCCCCCAATCTGGGAGAGTGGCTCCAGCAAATTCCAGCAACGACATCTGAGATCTCTGCTCAGAAGAGCGCAGTCCTAGGAACAGCTAAGATACTGCACAGGACCCTCAAGCTCCCAGGCCTCTGGTAGAGGACCTGAGCTGGAAGAACAAATAAAGACTGCCCACAGGGTGAGAGGGGGATTATATATAATAGTATTTTACAAAAACATGAGCCTTTGCAGATGACGTGCAGAGTATTTTCTGCAACAAATGCTATCTGTTGCAGTTTATACATTTTTAACAGTAACTCTTTTCAGGATATTACATTTTTATCTTTTCTTAATGTAACATTAACTGAAATGCCAACAGTTTCCAGACTCTAATGTTGGTGTATTTTTCGCTGCTGCTGCTGTTCCACCCACATGTTGTCTTCAGCAAACAATACTGTCATGTTTTCAGAGTTTAGCCATTGACGCGTGATTGGCAGACTAGGTTTTAATCAATCGAGCAAAGCAATTTTTGCTGTTTCCTCAGCACATTGCAGATGAATAAAATAATGTTCGTGGCAGTTGAAAAATTTCACTTTCAAATGAACGCTGCTTTTCGCTGCTTCCTCCTTCAGCATTACTTGGGATCTTTCACTGTATATGGTGTGAAAGCTGCTGAAGTAATTCCCTTGTAAATGTCAAACCTATTAATTAAGATCTTTGTCTTACCTCACTGACTATGTACAAAATAATTCGATTTCTCTCTGAAACTGACAAATGCATGCATTTTCCTCATATAAATGTGACACTATATAAGTTCTAGTATATTGAAAATCCACTTATAGAATTATATTTATTCAAAGTGTATGCAGTGCCTGCACTGTTTACCAGTGATTTAATGTTTATATACTGCCTAGTATTATGTGCTAACCAGCAAATCCAGAGTCAAAAAAGCATGGGCCTCCTCATTTGAGAAAGCACTGCTAACAAATGTGAAATTACAGTCTGAGGGATAAATTGAAGAACCTGTGAGTTTTGATGTTTTTTTTTTGCATTTATCAGTCATTGTCTTTTTTCTTTTTTTGTTTCTGGGATATATTGATGACAAACGTGTCTCATAAAATGGATTCATTTGTTTTGTCTTTTCCTTTGCAGAGGAGCTCGAGGAGGAGAAGGAGAACCCAACAGAGACAGAGCTAACAGAAAAACAGAAACACCAGCTCCGCCACAGAGAGCTCTTCCTCTCCCGGCAGTATGAGAGTCTACCTGCGACACATATCAGGTACAGTGCACAGAGGCATACAAATACATACAGAAAATGGACTGTACAGCTTGTCAACTAAAGGCAGTGCCCATGGATAGTCACTCATTCAGCCATGAATCCATCCATCACACAGTGCACACTTCCTTTGTTTGTGTTTTTATATGGTGTGTGCTTCCTCCCCCCTCTCTCTCCATTAGGGGGAAGTGCAGTGTCGCATTATTGAATGAGACTGAAGCCGTTCTTTCATACCTTGACAAAGAGGTAAGCCTGAGAGGGGGGAACAAATTGATGTCTCTTTCTGGTTTTTGTTACCTCAAGCTGCATCATAGAAAGTCCGGTCATAATTTACATGCTTTTTCTTTCCTTTTCTTCTTTTTTTTTCTGTTGCTTCAGGAAGTATTCAGGCTTTTCAGATGTGTCCCTGCCAGTTATTAAACTCCTAAAAAAGACTCGCACATTAGAAATTTGTTTCAATACAAATAATCAATTTGTGTCTTAAAGGGTTTAGATGCAGCTGGTTGCTTCACGGTTGCTTCACTTACCATGAGCAAATCTATGAAGATCCAAATTAGTGCGTGCACCTTGGCCCACTCTTCTTCTGCATTTGTAACATCATGTGCACAACTCCCCAAAAGTTGATTCTGTTCATCTGGATGAACAGAATCATCCAGATGAACAGAATCAACTTTTGGGGATTTACTTACCTGGATGATTGAGTATGCATCAAGACATCATGCGCACAAGTTCCTCTGGTACACGGAGGCAGACGCAGTGCTGGTTCACATTGCTATAAAATGGGTTTGTTAACCAATAGAGAAAAACGTAGTGTTTCATTTCGTTCATCAGGAAAATACAGGGTGCTGTTGGGGTAGACATAAAGTGGAATACATAAAGAATCCACAGTGTCTGTAGCTCACTGGATAAGGCCTAGGAGCTAGCTGTTACATGACAGAAATACCATTGCAAAGAATTAGGCTTGATTCTTTTTTTAACAGTTTTTTTTATTGTTTGCTTAAACGGTCAAAACCTAAACAAATAATCAGTAAACAGTTGAGTAATATTTTCTTCTCAGTTGACTGATTATATTATATTTTTACTAAAACTCTTTATTATATTTCGACATGTTGTCTGTCACATAAGTATAATTATATCTGTTATAACACCTGGAGATCACAGGAATCCCAGCCCTGCCAAAATCTGGGAAGCTCCACATTAATGGATGTGATGTTTTCCTTAGGATACCTTCTTCTATTCGCTGGTTTATGACCCAACACAGAAAACCCTGTTGGCTGACAAAGGAGAGATCAGAGTGGGACCGCGTTTTCAGGCAGATGTACCTGAAATGCTACAAGAAGGTGAATCGCAGATTTCACCTTTATTTCTTTCCTAGCCCTTTTTCTAAAGCATAAACAAAATGTAATTAGTTTATAATTAAAACCATCACTAATAAGCAAATAAGCGTGGAAGGCAACTCCATTGTTATCCTACTGTGTGTGTGAGCTGTTGTCTCTGGGCTTTGCAGGTGAGGCAGATGAGAGAGATCAGGCCAAACTAGAAGAGAAACTGTGGGATCCAGAGTGCCCACTCACCAACAAACAGATAGACCAATTCTTAGTGGTGGCACGGTAGGTCGCCCTCACATCTACAACAGCAACTTCTTGATCGCATGCACTGGATTGGCAGTTTCACAGATGTAATAATTCTAAGTTTTAGCACTTTAATAGCCCGTGGTGCTGTGAAAGGATTGGCTGAAATATTTAGTGAGATAATATAAATTCACACTGTTATGAGCCATGGCTCATAAGTTCGGCTCATTATTTTCATTTTTATTCATTCCATATGTGAATTTGTCATGGGTTTTTGTTTCTAAGGGAGGATGAAAATGAATTAAAAATGAATCACGCAAAGGTTTAAATCGCTTTTTGGTTAACAAACGACTGTTTACTGTTTCTGATGAACGACTCATCTGTGTTTGCCATTTATTTTTGCTCCATACCACCCAGTGCATATTTTGAGCTGTGAGGCTGTTCGTGTTTACTTTGCAGACAAGCCCTGCACATTAATATGTCAGACCATGCAGTAAGCTGTGCATATATGTATCATGTATTGACTGACTGTGGGTAATTTTCAGGGCGGTCGGGACCTTTGCCCGAGCGCTGGACTGCAGCAGCTCTGTTAGACAGCCAAGCTTACACATGAGTGCAGCTGCAGCCTCACGAGATATCACACTGGTCAGTGGGACACACACAGTCGAACCCTGCAGCACCTCGCTGGGATTTAATTTATGGTTTTGTAAGCTTTTTTTTTTTGCGTGCCTTAATTACAGTTCCATGCGATGGACACACTGCACCGCCATAATTACGATTTGTCCAGTGCGCTGAGCGTACTGGTCCCAGCGGGGGGCCCGGTGCTTTGCAGGGATGAGATGGAGGAGTGGAGCGCCTCGGAAGCTGCCATGTTTGAAGAGGCATTAGAGAAATATGGAAAAGACTTCAATGACATCCGACAAGACTTTGTAAGTGTTTTGTTATCATTCTGCCTGGTAATCCTGTTAACGTAGAAGTTATTCAAAAGAATATTACATTATTTATGGTGCTTTTAAGATATTTTGTTTTTATGTAGCATTTGATTGGTTGTTACCCGTTACTGTGAGAGACTGCTCACTGTCCAGTTAAAGTCTTCATGTGGTGAAATGTATTCACAGCATGCCGATGGACAGTTGAGAGGTTCGACTTTGGGGCTTTGAGAAGTTTCCAAAGAGTCGTCCTCCCTCATCAGTGAAAATCTGTCACAATGGAAATCCATTGTAATCTGCATAAATTGAAGCTGCTGTTCTGTGAAGCACAAAATTACCAATTTTAGCACTCGCCTTTCAAGCCTGTGGGGGTGAGGGATGACTGTTTGGTTCTTTTGAACTCTCCTTCCCACCATCTACCTCTACTGTACAATAAAGCCAGGGTATGGGTGTATGCGGTGGCACCAGGTGCTCATGAATACTTATTAAATGTGTGAATTTCTCTGTGTTTCCATCTGAGGCCCAGAACCAAGCAAAGCCAGTAACTCTGAGCCTCTGTGGTCACGATGCCTCTTGCTCATGAATATACATGAAGGCTTCGCACCCAGATGGCAAGAACATGAGATATTAATATCATTAATTTGCTCTGTGTCTGTCTCTCTTTCTCTCCCCGTGCTCGACCGTTTCTTCTTGTGAAGCTGCCGTGGAAGTCTCTGACCAGTATCATAGAGTATTACTACATGTGGAAGACTACAGACAGATATGTGCAACAGGTGAGAAAACCATGTAGCTGCTCTTTACATGCATCTTTTTTTTTTTTGTAATTAGTGTGTGTTCTTACGTTTACACAAGATTAAACTGAACGATGCCACCCCTAACAACTGCATCGCACTCCTTGTGACAGTGGGCAAAAACTCCTCCTGCATAAATAAATAAAGCAACTTTGTCCTAGCTTTTTTTATTTTTGTTTTTTTTATTGACTACTACAAGGGACTTTAATCTGAAAAGGATACTCCAGTTTTTATGTTTATTTGAAGCTGCAAGAGTAAAAAAAGAAAAGAAAAGGAAAGTGCATCAGGCAGTCACATCTTCAAAAAAGACTTCTCAAAGGGGCTGAATAGCTTAAGCACAAGATTTTGTTTCCTTTTAAAAATGCGCAAAAACTCATTGATTCATTAGAAATGCACAACAAAACCAAAGCAGTTCACGACAACTATTCCAACTGGCTTTCTGTAAAATCAAAAGGTTTCACACAGTTCAAAATTGGTCCCCACAACATTTTAAAATAAAAGGGGACAAAAAATGCCTTTGCCCTCTTAAAAAGTGACGTTTTCATGCTTGTTCAGTTTTTAAAATTATAACCGTGTCCCTAGGGATACAAAATAAGTAGAAGTGGCTAGAATCAGGCTTTCTATTGAAATAAAGTTCTCACCTACAGCTCTGACCACTTTTGAAATATCTTTTTTTTAAACTTTATTTTATTTTTTCTGAGCTGCCAGACATAGTAAAATGGTCCTCGTTATGTTTTTATTATAACGATATAAAGGTATTTGCAGTGATTAATTCTGAAGTGGCAGTCTGTATGAGTGCAGCTTAAGAACTGTACGTCTAATTCAGTTGCACCATTCCTTGGACCTCCATTGCTTAATAAATTTGAAAAATGCTTGCTGCACGGCCTACTAAACCTTTTCTTTTTCTAGAGCTATCGAAAACTTTATATAGCTATTCACAGACTAAGTGTTACGTCTTATGATAAAACTGCCCTCTGTGTAGAAACAGCGTAGTGCCCCTTAAGATAGGCGTGGTGGTGCAGAACATGTTTACAACCAAAGAAGCAAAAAATCTGGTTAAAAAGGTCCTTGTGTTTGAGAAGAGCAACCAAATGTATAGCATGCACAAGGGAATAGCCTTTGCTCTCCAAGGATTTCATGTGCTCAGATATAAATTGTGTTTATGTGCCCCTAAAAAGCATAGAGGAGAAAACAACTCCTTTGAATTACATTGACAGATTTAATTATTAGCACTGTAATTCCACACTCCAACTTTCAGGATGCAGGGCTGAGTTTTATTTGAAGCAATGCTTGTTAAAGGCAACAGTTGTTTTTATTTTGGGATTAATGAAGAAATCCATTTTTTTCTCTTTGAACAGAAGAGACTGAAGGCAGCAGAGGCAGAAAGCAAGCTGAAGCAGGTTTATATCCCCACATAGTAAGTTTCTTTATTTCATATTTCAGTGTTTGCAGATGACATTGGATGTCTTTTGTCTGTTACTCTGCTTGTGGTGGACAGATGATGATTTTATGCAGTATAGCTGCTGTCATTCTGCTTCCTAAATCACTTTGTCTGTCCTCTGACAGTAACAAACCCAACCCCAACCAGATCTCGATGACCAATGGCAAGATGGCGACGGTGAACGGAGCGGGCCCCGGGGCTTACCACGCAGCAGGAGGGGGCAGAGCCTGCGAAAGCTGCTACAGTGAGTTAGTGTGTGCGTGTGAGAGTGAGTGAGTGTGTGATTAGCCATGGCAAGTGTGAAATTAAGTGGTGAGGGCAGTGAACATAAGTCAATTAGAAATCTAATGGAAACAAATGAAGCCTTAGACAGCTGTCGCTTCTCTTACTTAAAGAAGAAATGCTTTCCTTTTATTTTCAGTCTTTGCTTATTATTAACAGCTTCACAGACTGAAAGGGGAAATCGTTGTCCCACAGTATGCAACCCAGAGTGTTAACAGAGTGCCTCTAGCTGCCTAAAAATATTAGATTTCACTTAGCAAGAGGATTAGCAAGCAGGGTGGTTAGCTACAGCCCAAGTCACACAGTCCTAGAGCAAAACCAAGGTAATTTTAACTACTTTGCTTTCTTTCTTATCTCTTCTATTATTACTTTTACTTTCACCCTTACAAAGGGAGCCATTTTTAAGCATGGGTGCAATGATTTTGATAAATAACCTGGAACAAAGGCCCAGAGAGCGTTTGATGACCCTCTGCAACCACCGATCACAAAGAAGGGGAAAAAAAGTATTTCCCAAACAGACTGAAAGTGTACAGACTCTGCTTCTGGTTGTGTAGTGCCATGCAGTTTTGCTGCTGCTCAGGGAAGGGCTGGCATATATTTGTAGGTAAATCTAAATCTTGCGTGCAAACTGCAGGCAACTGTGGCAGTCTGCTAGCAACCAAAACAAACCAATCGCCCCAAGGCTTCTGGTGCAGCAGTGTTTAACTCTTTGTGACCAGTTTCACCTTAAATTAACCTGTTGGAGGATACACATTTTTTGCCCCTTGTCAACAAAAATCTAAGTAGCATAAAGTGCCTTCAACATAACTGTTTCTGAATTCTAACAATCCACTATAACACAAGTTGCAAGATTCTCTGGATATTTGACTTTTCAGTAATAATAATTCTGCTGGACATAAAAATCTGTCGGCAGCAGACTTCAGCTGATGTCACATTTTATTGATGATATTCATTTTTGTGTCCCTTGGTGGGACTCAATTGCACTGAGAACTGGGAGAATTGTAAAAATTATAACCTGAGTTCTGCTTATTAGTTCTTGAACACATCCTAACATTCCCCTTAAAATCTACTGTAAAATGTAGAATATCTTTAAAAAAATGCTGACAACTAAAATTATTTGATGGAAATGATAAATCTAAATGCCTAATATCTGCTCACTTTGCAGTACAATGGACTTGTGCACTGTTTCATGTTTGTAAGCACTTAAAGTCAGTAGCAGGTATATAGTGTGACGTCTTGTGTAGTGTGAATATTGATAAAAATCACACAGGGAAAGATGGAGATCAATATTCTTAGTGTCTTGAGACCAGTTTTTTTTCTGTCATCTCTCTAACAAGTGTTAATGGATTCCATACATTAACAGCCATGCAGTCAGCCCAGTGGTATTCATGGGGGCCTCCAAACATGCAGTGCCGTCTGTGCGTCTCCTGCTGGATGTACTGGAAGAAGTACGGTGGTCTGAAGATGCCAAGCAGAGCTGAGGGTCCAGAGGAGAGGACCTCACCCACTCCAGCAAGCAATGTAAGCTCAGTGGAGGGTACAGAGAAGGGTTTCTGCAGGTCCTTAAAACATGTTCATATTGGAGTTAGACAAAAACAAAGCCTTTGAAACAAACTTGTAAAAATCTGTACCTCCTGTGTGATGCAGCGTTCCTGACACTTTCAATTTGGTGACACATTTTAAGCTGTTCTTTTGGCCACAATTTGCCTTTATTTTAAGTTCAGACACTAGAAACCAGCTAGCTCCTGGCCCTTTCACATCACTGATGAGGCATTCCCAAAAAGATAATCTTAAGCTGTGGTAAAAATGTTCTTCAACTGGAATACAGCTGGTGATGGTAGTGTGGGTTATTTTGGTGATCCTCTGCTAGCAGAAGGTTACCATAACCAGAAGCTTGGAGTAGATGGAGAACTGGTTCATGTGCCTCTGTGTCAGAGGTGGGCAATCGGTTTTCTCAAGGAGAAACTGAGAACACAAGAATCTTGGTCTGTTGTGGAGGGCTGTAACGATAAGCTGATCTCCATTCTGCTCAGTATTCATTTTTATCTCTTTATAAGCTATTGGTGCAGCCCTTCATAGCAATCCCAGTTTCTCGTGGCCTCTTGGGAAGATTAATTACCCAGCCGTCCTCTATGCTAAGCCCCTCGTTGGTGCAGAGCAGAACGAGGGTTACCATTGCTAGCTGCAGTCTAAGATGAAGGAGTTGGAGTTTAGCTGCATGATGACTCACCGGAGAGGTTGCTGATTGTGCTGCAGTAAAAATATTTTTAAGGGACCATCAGGCACTCAGTAGTTTAACCCGTTTACGATCTTAATGTAAATTTTATGGATGCAGTGACAAAATATCAAAATATCCAGACGTAAAAATAATAGTAGTCCAAGAAAGTGGCTGATGGAAACCATAATAGAAGCTTTTACTAATATCAGTCTTCATCTGAAAACAATGGCTTTGCTTCTGTTTCACAAAACAAGCTCGATTGCCAGTTATCTAATGCAGCGGTCCTGCAATAAATCCTCTCAGGAAGGTTGTAAGGCTTGATTTTTATCTGTTTTCAGAAGGCTGCTGATTCAACTTTATGGCCGTTTTAGAGGCTGTAATTATCCGCTGGCATAAACGGGGCGGGCAAATGATTAGATTCTCCTCACTGTATTACACAATACAGTTCAACAGCACCACGAACAGTAGCCTCCACAGTGACGACAGAGTGAATTAGACTCCCCTCTTTGAACCACAAAACAGTTTTGTGTTAAATATGCATGTTTTTAATAATAAATAAAAGTAAAATCTAATTTGTTTTTCAGATTTTTGGTAAAGCCTTCAAACCAGCCAATGTGAATCTTTTGATAATGGTTTTTCAAAATAAAATCCAATATTACAGAAGCTAGTGCAGTGATTATCAAACCTTTTCTGGCACCCCCCCACCCCCCCCCCCCCCCCCTCCCTCCAAGAAAGCCACCATTCTACATTTTAAACTAATAGCCATTGTTAATAAAACCAAATCCAAGTTAAATTTTGGTGACATAAAGGTCAGCATGATATATACAGTGGGGCAAAAAAGTATTTAGTCAGCCACCGATTGTGCAAGTTCCCCCACTTAAAATGATGACAGAGGTCAGTAATTTGCACCAGAGGTACACTTCAACTGTGAGAGACAGAATGTGAAAAAAAATCCATGAATTCACATGGTAGGATTTGTAAAGAATTTATTCGTAAATCAGGGTGGAAAATAAGTATTTGGTCACCTCAAACAAGGAAAATCCCTGGCTCTCACAGACCTGTAACGTCTTCTGTAAGAAGCTTTTCTGTCCCCCACTCATTACCTGTATGAATGGCACCTGTTTGACCTCATCATCTGTATAAAAGACACCTGTCCACAGCCTCAACCAGTCAGACTCCAAACTCCGCCATGGCCAAGACCAAAGAGCTTTCGAAGGACACCAGGAAAAGAATTGTAGACCTGCACCAGACTGGGAAGAGTGAATCTACAATAGGCAAGCAGCTTGGTGTGAAAAAATCAACTGTGGGAGCAATCATCAGAAAATGGAAGACATACAAGATCACTGATAATCTCCCTCGATCTGGGGCTCCACGCAAGATCTCATCCCGTGGGGTCAAAATGATCATGAGAACGGTGAGCAAAGATCCCAGAACCACACGGGGGGACCTGGTGAATGACCTGCAGAGAGCTGGGACCAAAGTAACAAAGGTCACCATCAGTAACACACTACAACGGCAGGGAATCAAATCCCGCAGTGCCAGATGTGTTCCGCTGCTGAAGCCAGTGCATGTCCAGGCCCGTCTGAAGTTTGCCAGAGAGCACATGGATGATACAGCAGAGGATTGGGAGAATGTCATGTGGTCAGATGAAACCAAAGTAGAACTTTTTGGTATAAACTCAACTCGTCGTGTTTGGAGGAAGAAGAATACTGAGTTGCATCCCAAGAACACCATACCTACTGTGAAGCATGGGGGTGGAAACATCATGCTATGGGGCTGTTTTTCTGCCAAGGGGACAGGACGACTGATCCGTGTTAAGGACAGAATGAATGGGGCCAAGTATCGTGAGATTTTGAGCCAAAACCTCCTTCCATCAGTGAGAACTTTGAAGATGAAACGAGGCTGGGTCTTCCAACATGACAATGATCCAAAACACACCGCCCGGGCAACAAAGGAGTGGCTCCGTAAGAAGCATTTGAAAGTCCTGGAGTGGCCTAGCCAGTCTCCAGACCTCAACCCCATAGAAAATCTGTGGCGGGAGTTGAAAGTCCGTGTTGCTCGGCGACAGCCCCAAAACATTACTGCTCTTGAGAAGATCTGCATGGAGGAATGGGCCAAAATACCAGCTACTGTGTGTGCAAACCTGGTAAAGACCTATAGTAAACGTTTGACCTCTGTTATTGCCAACAAAGGTTATGTTACAAAGTATTGAGTTGTATTTTTGTTATTGACCAAATACTTATTTTCCACCCTGATTTACGAATAAATTCTTTACAAATCCTACCATGTGAATTCATGGATTTTTTTTCACATTCTGTCTCTCACAGTTGAAGTGTACCTCTGGTGCAAATTACTGACCTCTGTCATCATTTTAAGTGGGGGAACTTGCACAATCGGTGGCTGACTAAATACTTTTTTGCCCCACTGTATACTCAACCCCTTTATTCCCTTTTTATTGGAATTTTTAACATGATACACTTTTGGGGGTTTTTTGAACAAAATTGTCTATTTTTGAGTTTTTATGCTCAGTGCAGCTCTTTGATGCGCACATATGCACTAAGGCTGCATTTAAATGAAGATGTGTTTTTTTCCCCCTGCAAAAATATAATCATTCAACTGAAGTTCCCATTTGTTGAACCATCTCTGACTTTTACATTTTCTGCCAGATGTCAAACTGATTTAATTTTCTTTTGTGTTTTGTTTGTTTTTTTGTTTGTTTTTTCCTTCCTTTCTGTCCCTCCCTCGATCTCAGGAGTCTCGCTCAAGGGGTCACGCTCCCCGCCAGTCCAACCACATGGTGCCGATGCGAAACAGCAACAGCCCCAAATCCTCCATGAAGACCAAGCAGGCTTTCCTGCTGCAGGCCACCCGCCTCACCAAGCTGGCCCGGCACATGTGCCGTGACATCATCAGGCTGCGCCGTGCTGCGCGCCGGCCCTTTGTCCCCATTAACTGTGGGGCCATAAAGGCAGAGTGTAAGAGCTCTTTCAATTCCTCCTAACTTCTGCCACATGGATACACATACACATCTCCAGACAGAACACAACATACAGAGACACACACCAACACACACCTCCCCTCACCCGACTGCCCCACCATCAACCCCCGACATCTCTGCTCGCCTCTGCCCCACCCACCCCCTCCGTCTGTCTCCTTTCTGTTTTTATTATAATTATTGTTATTATTATTTTGTTTTTTGTATTCTCCCCCCCGTTTCCAATAAAGACTGCCTGTCCTCATAACTATGAGTTTTGATCATCTTTTCATTCGTGTTTTTTCTTTATTTTTATTTTTTTTAATTCTTTTGCCTGTTATGTTTCTGAGTCACTTTGAACCAAAAGCCATTGTTCGAGTGGTTAAACAGGGATACACGCACCCACACACATGCGCGCACACACACACACACACACACACACACACACAGTGACTGAAGTCGCTCCTGTCATAATGAATAGATTGTAACAGCATCCAGTAGAAGTCTCGTCTGAGCCGTATATATTTGCTGAAGTTGCTGGTAGAGGAAATGTATTTTATTAAGAAAAGCTCTATTTTGCACGGCGCTCCTGGTAAAGGTGTGTCCAGTCTGTGCTGTTATGACTGAGTGAGTTGTCTCAGCCACATATGTTCATTGTAAATACTGAACCTCAGCTTCACTGTCTTTGCCATCACCATTTTTAAATATTTTTTTAATTTAAACTTCTTCTTTTTTTTGCACATGCGTTTTTCCCTCCTATTGATCATGTGTGTATCTGTGTACAAGACAAAGTGAACTGTTTGGATTGATTGTGAGCTTCAGACAGATTTGGAACCCTGAAGGAAGGAAGGTGAAGAGAAGACTTGGGTATAGCTGCTGGCTGCATCGCCCCTAGTAGATCAGGCCCAATCATAAGGAGTCCAGATCCCATTTGGGGATGGACCTTTTGCCATATTATTCACTCAGCTAATTTCCTGTGTTTCAAATCATGCAATATTCATATGAATCCACCCTGTCTCGTATATCCTGTGGACAGGATTTGCCACTAAGACTCATTTCTCGCCTTCGATTTCCCCTCCCTCATCTTTCATTCTCTAACGACTGTTGCAATATTCTCATCTCATCTTCTACCTCTACTTTTTTTTTTTTTGCTCTTTTCTTTCATTGCTGTGTGAATGTGGAGTAGACCTGCAATAAAGTCACACCTGAAAGCATCTTTTCCGAGTCCTTGTGCTTCATGTGTCTGTGTTCTCTGTCCATCAACTCCACCACACTCAGAGGAAGCACAGCGGCACCCCCGCCTCCCCCACTCCTCAGCATGGACTCAACCTCCAGTGCCTGCTGTCATGCCGTCTTCATAATTGAATGTATGTGTCTACAATATGTTTTCATGCATGTACGCATGTGCTGACATCTGTATGCGCATGTGAGAGGCGGGGGAGATTTCTCCTCCCTTAGAGCAAGTCGCTGCAAAATACCTCAGTCATTTGCTCCTTTGCATCAAATCCTGCATCTTGTGGTCTTTATCCATAATCATGTACCTGAGAAGAGGCCATCTTCATCTGCATGAGATGTTCATGTTGATAAACGGATAAATAGGGTTGTTTTTTTTAATTTAAATACAGGGAGAAGAGGGGATTGACACAAATTTCTGTGTATGTGTGTTTGGTTTAGACATGTTAAGGGTGTCGGAAGGGCAGGGGACTCGCCTACCTAAAACCAGAGCCGCCCAAAGGAGCACTCTGACTAGTGTCCTGCAGTTTCTAGGTAAATGAACACGCAGTCAGTGTTTGAGCAGTAGGAGTCTAACCCATTAAGCCAATAAAACATGAGCAGAAATAACTCAGATGGTCTATAGGAGCCACTTCATGCACCTCCGGTGTGTCTTTTCCAGAGTCCCGTCCAGCAACCCACGCCCCTCGCTCCCACCGCACCCCGGGCCTTCAGACGCCTCCCCCTAGACGCCTCCTCTCCTCTCTACCACACGGGCCTCACGGCATGCTGGGAAAACGCAGCTATCATCACCACAGCAGGGCTGACCCAGACAGGCGCACAGGTACATCACAGACTCTTATTAATCAGTAAAAAGAAAAAGAGATCTGATTTAATCCCACAAAGGTAATTATTTTCAGATTTGCTTAATTTAATCCTGCTCAAAAGCAGAAAGTCCATTCTGTTTAAAGCCCCCCACATTCAAAAGAAAAAAGAAAATGCATCCTTTCTTTCTTTTTTTTTAAGTTGCTCATAATGTGAATTAAGTCTGGGGAATAAATAGTGTTGATATCCAATGTTTTGTTATCCTTATGCTTAATAAAAAATCCAATTAGTAGGAATACATCTGGAGTTGATAACCTTTTCTGCCATTTCTTATCTAAACTAGCTCGTTGGAGAGAATGACAACTAATTCTAATGAAAACGAATCAGCAGATGGGGGTCATTTGGATAATTTGGATGGTTCAACTTCAGTTTGACACTTTGTTTTTTATTGGTAACTTCACTTTTTTTTACTGAAATTGAAACACAGTCATTTGTTGCACAACTTGTAACTAGGACAAGAAATAAAACCAATCAATACTACTCGCAACTGGCAGATTCCCTCATGTGTACTTTGCCTCTTTCTCTCACTGCTGTGGGTTTGTTTTTGCAGAGAACCCAGGTACAACAGGTGGACCTCTCATGGTAGGCTTATTTTCTATTTGCTTTACACTTCCTCTACAGCTGCATCGACTGCTCTCTAACGTTCGGATGTATGTTTTGCAGCATAACGGCCGCAGCAGCAGCAGTGGAAATACCAGGGGAGGAGTGATGATTCGCAAGAGGCGCCCTAATTGGATTGACGCTCCCGATGACAGCTTCTTCCTTGTCACACGGGAGACCAGGTAAGCAAAGGTGACCCTTTCTTGAATTCTGCTAGGCTTGTTGTGTGTGTGTGTCTGAAGGAAGATGCTGACAGCTGAGCGAAAGCAGATGACAGGAAATAGGCTGGGACAGAAATGCACAGCGAGTTATTTTTGTCTCATGGTGACCTTGAGACAGATGCAGAATGCACATCAGCTCAAAAGGATACAACACAATGCCCTAAGAGTGCAAACACATCAGCGCATCATTCAACACTGTTTTGACCAACTGGATGGAAAATTTGGAAACTGAACACACTCATGTCTTATTGTACTATCTTTGGCGGGGGGGGGGGGGGGGGGGGGGGGGTTTAAGGGGTTTTGACAACTTTAAAGGATTTTAAATCAGTAAGAAGCTTGGGCAGCACAGTGGTGTGATAGTTAGCACTGTTGCCTCACAGCAAGAAGGTCCTGGATTTGAAGGTCCTTTCTGTGCAGATGTTCTCCCTATGTCTGCGTGGTTTCTCTTGGGGTACTGTGGCTTCCTCCTGCAGTACAAAGTCCCCGCTGTACCCCGCTTCTTGCCCTATGGCCACTGAGATAGACTCAAAACCCCTCCTTCGAATTAGATACATGGAAGAAAATTAATGGATCTATAAATAGTACAAATTTCATGCTTGATTTGCGTTTTTAGGCTTACTATATCTAAATTTGGCCCCTTTCACGGTTTGTTAAAGTTTGCAGACTGTGGGGAGTGTGCAGTGCATAAGAGCCAAAGTGCAACAGACCAATTAACAACAAGCTGTATATTTACTGATAAAAGCCCAAATGTTAAACAGATGTTATTCAGACACCACAAGAGAATATGCAGGTAAGTAAACAGAGACTAAGGAGAAGAATTGGACTATTTTACATACACATGGGCTAATCAGGGGATTACCCCATGACCACAGTGTGGTAATGAAACACAAGTGAAGGTGAATCACACAGCAGAGGACAATCACTGACAATGAGGAAGGGAAGTAGAGCTAAAGAGCAAAGATGGAAGACATAAGAGCCTGATAACTAAAAAAATGACAGTTTTTAACTGGAAACAGTGAAACGCAGACACACGAACAAACTAGAGCTAACATGTATCCAGAACTGAAGACTCACAGAAAATCAAAACTAACAGTAAAGAGAGCAAAGAAACAAACAGAGAACAACAATTCCAGTTCAAACCTTTGAGACTAGTCCCATACTTGGATTCAGTCAAGGATGTGGATGCATTTTTTCCCATATAGACATTAATCTTGTGCTTCACTGTGAATTCAATTCAGTTTTATTTATATAGAGCCAAGTCACAACAATAGTTGCCTCAAGGCGCTTAAGGATTTGTCTCGGTCAGATTTCTGGTTATTTATTTATTGCTGTCTGATTCAGTTCAGTTACCTTTTAGCTACATTAGCCCTGTGGGTCTGAGGGTTAGGTGGTGCAGACATTCAGCTTCCCAAGGGGTGAATGTGAATATCATATCCCACTTATGATGAATCCTCTCATAAGCACAAGCATGTCTTTGAAGGCACGGGTGAAAGATGGTATACTTTCTGAAGATTTAATCAAAGTCCAGCTGAAATGTAAGATTTCATGGTGCATTCAGGTAATTTAATAAAAAAATTAATAAATGCGATTAACTGTGCCATAAACAGCTGTTCAAAACATGCTGTTTCATCATCCTCCAGCTTTTCAGCTGAAACAGCCTGCCATTGATTTTGTTGCTGTTGGGTTTTTTCTGCATTATAAACAAATGTTTTTAAAGCTTTGAATACGCGTATACATTTTTAATTAAAAAAAAAAACAGTTCATTCAAGTGTATTCACCTTCATGGTCTGTTTCTTTTTGCGTTGCTTTAGCCATCAATATACTTTTTTCTACATGACTGAATTTACATCCATTTACATTTTCTTTAAATGTACACATGCACTTTCCCGCATGGACTCATACACGTATGTGTGTGTTCCCATGTGCAAGAGAAAGATGTTCCTCCATTAAGCCTGTGTCTAAATGAGCCATAGCGCTCGGCTCTCACAACCGCCCTCGGACCACTGGGGCTAAAATTAGAGGAGGCTAACTGGTGCAGATGGAGCCTGGCACCGTTGTGCCCTGAGTGGAAATATCATTACCACATTAACCATGGCTGCACTTGCATGAATCACTCAGTTACCACCAAGGCAACATGGCCGTGTGAGTGGGACAGCATTGATCTGAATTCTGCACCCTTTGTTTAATTGTCTCCTAGTAGAGACAATTAATGCCTTTCTGAACAAAATGCATTAATAGATGTGCCCTGAAAAGTTGGTGCTAATGAGAAATGATCAGAGGTTTCATCAACTCCTTTTCTTTGCCTCTCCTTCTCTCTGAGTATGATGAAAACACAGAGTATAGACAAGGGGTCGGAGATGTCTCCCACTCATTCGGAGATGGGAGAGAGATAAATAGAAATGAAAGTAGAGATGACAAAATGTGTTTCATTTTAGGTGACGCAGTGGAGCGTCATTAAAACAATTCTACTAGTTAGGCAATAAAAAATTTGAAACTATGGATAGGAAAATGCAAAAGATATGTTTTTTTTTTTTAACTTTTTAAAATATTGTGTATTGTGCAATAATCACACAAGAACTGGACTTAAAATCAGCGGCAGCAGGTCTTACAGAGAGATCCATCCAAATGAAAGACTTTTTATTTGAATTGCCATCATTGTGTCTAGAGGAGGTCAGGAAAAAAGCAAAACATGGAGTGTCTACAGCTATTTGTAAAATATGCTGGAGGCTTTGTCATGGTTTAGGGCTGCATTTCAGCTAGTGGTGTTGGGCATCTTGTCAAAGTTGATGGCTTTGTAGATGCAAAAAGTACCGTCAGATTTTCATCCACCGTGCAATGCCATCTGGAAAGGATCTACTTGGCATGGCTTAATTTTTTAGCAGGACAATGATTCCAAAATCACTGCCAGTGCAATAAAAACATACCTGGATAGAAAAACAGAGAATAAAACACCATCAGTCAAAGACTGGCACCCCCAGGGCCTGGACCTCAACATTATTGAGGCAGAGGTGGATGAACTCAACTGAAAATGGAACAAAAGGCAGCCAACATCCAAAGCATGTCTTTCATGTAGCCCAGAGAACTATTCCTGAAGACTACTTAAAGAAAGTACAAGAAAGTAAGCGAGAACATCCTCTGGGAACTATGATAATCTTTAGCAATCTTTCATGGCTTTCATGTAAAGACTGTATGTTAAAATATTTTGTTCGCATGTAAATTGCATTTTACACTCAAAGTATAAACCAGGTATAAAGAGCCCACTTTTACTACCTTTTAATGTTTTCCTCCCTTGAGGTGACTGCAGTCCATGAATAACCAGTAAATATGAAACTATTACACCACTGTTCCTCATTTCTTTCATTGCTGATAAAAAATAGCACTCCAGTGACTTTTTCCCCTTATTTAATTGGGAAAAAAACCCCATATCATTTTGGTGAGTAAATGAATGGCAGCTGGTTTAATTCCTGAAATTGAATACTCCCAAGATATCACAAAAATCATATGTTTGCAAAGAGAAATTGCTATAAATTGGACCTAATATGTTTTCCTTATTTTCTCTCATATATCCTCACCAAATACTTTTGTAGATACACCTGTTTAATTGCTTGTAAATCTCTAATCAGCCAGTCGCATGACAGTAACTCGCAGCACAACTTTCTGAAGTTCAGATCGAGCATGAGAATTAGGAAGAAATGGGATTCAAGTGACTTTGAATGTGGTCGGGCTCTTGTGCCAGATCGGCTGATCTGGATTTTTCCAAAACTTCAGTTTCACAGAGATTTTCCCACACGACCATATCTAGGGTTTACATAGAATGTAACTTGGATAAACACTCAACAACCAAGTTATAGTACAATGGTAGAGTGTATGTAAAGCTAATCCTTGTGAACCAAAGGCTAGGGCTTTGGTCTTCATGATGTCTTAGACAAATTGGTTATCCCTAGATTGGTCATCTGAGGCAAGGAAGCTCCACCCAACTGGTGATTAAATCTTTTGCAGCCAGTCAGAAGAAAACTAGATTAAGGATAGAAAAGCTAAAACTAAGGGGCTTACTTTAAACTATGAATCATGATAAGCTACTATAGTAGAATCCATGATTAAAAATAAATGGCAAATGGTAAATGGACTGATTCTTATATTGCGCTTTTCTACTCTTCCGGAGCACTCAAAGTGCTAAATATGGAGCTGGAAAATGAGCATGTCTCATTTCTTCCCCAAATTTGTCACATTATCCTTCAGAATTTATGGATTTGCCTTTGGAGAGGCTCCGAACTTCCGAACTTCTGAACTAAGCAATCAAACTGCAAATAAAATGGATACACAAGCTTCACAGCTAAAACAGCAAAAATGGTGCTTAAAGTGCTTAACAATGCCTGAGTATTAACAGTGTTATAATATCATATATCGAATAATTGTCTATAGCGAAGCGTCAGAAATGGGGAACATTAGGATACAGAAGCAGAGCAAAGCAGAATATAAATGAGACAGGCTGATATGTTTGAGGATAGATTTACATGTTTGTCTTCTTCCTCCCAACAACCAGATGAACAGACAACCAGCAGAGATAAATCCGTTCTGTTTTCCCCCGTGTTATAACTGCGTGTCCTCTAACTTTGAGCCATAGCACACGCATGCGGTGCTCAGTGTCAGGGTATACTGTACTTGAGAGATTAGTGCGGAGACTCTTACATGCACATTCAGACGCATTTCGTGTTGTTGGATGTACTGGCACATAATGTACTGTAATCTGCTCGGTAGGAGATCCCTGTGGTTTGGCACATTATAGTTGTGCAGTGCAGCGGGGATTTGGAGGCAGCTGGTGTGTTTTGCGTTCACAATACAAGACAACATTTACAGCAATAGGAAAGGGGAAGAAAATGAGATTGCACAAAGAGCTTTGCTGTGCATTAAGTCTCAGACTGCTCTAAGGGAACCATGAATAATCACCTATACATTGTGGTTATGCACCTTGCATTTGTCTCCATTTGGATTCAATTAGCGCTCCGTCCAAGACTTGTGAGTGTGTCCCAAGAATCTGGGATTCTTTAGTGCCTGTGGGTTGTAAAAAGTGCTTTCCTGTCACGCCGCAGAGCCCACTGCAGTCTGGAAATTACCTACAAAGCCCTCTACGAGCCAGAAAATCCTGCAAAAATGTTCTCCTCTATTACTTCATAACAGACACGTGTATTTGTTCTGGTGCTCGGAACGCGATGCACTCTCCTATAGTAAATCTCTCGAGATGAGAAGAATCTAGTTGTATCTAATTACCTTCTCAACCGCCTGGATCGGCAATGTATTGCCCTCCAGCTGAACTGTGCTCATATTAAATCATTCAAACTACCCTAAACTTCACAGCTTTCTCTCTTTATGAGATTTTTCATCTTCGTGTCTTGAACTGGCTGTTTACACTTTTCTACTTAAGTTGCGCTGATCAGAGAAATCAGAAGCCATTTTCTTGCCATTTAAGAGACACTGCTAAAACCAGAAATCAGATGTTGACTGATGATTACATTTTTTCCAACCAAACAACCAGATGATTAACAACCATTAGCGCAGTATGGCAAGACCACGGTGATAAATCAGCTGTCTCATGAAGTCAGTTTCATAATTTGTATATTTGGGCTCTATGTGTTGATGCAGTCAACATGAGTAATCGTCTCAGACAAGCATTATTTGCAGGCTAAGAAATACATTCAGAAGCCACTTTATTAAGTACACCTACTCATCTGCTTGTTACTGTACAATCAGTCTGTCACATGGCAGCAATTCAGTGCTGAAGTATTAGTAAAAACATTTTTTGTTGTTGTTTGTTTTGTTTTATTTATTTAAGGATTTTCGACTCATGTTGAGTTGAGTGATTATCGTTTCCCTGACCCTTGAGGCAATAGTTGGATTAGCTGCTGATATTTGCATTTTTAAGCAGTTAAAGTACCAAAGGTAAATTTACTTATAATACCATTTCTGTAAAATGTAGTCTAATGGGTTATAACTGCTGACATTGCAGCTTGGCTTGCTAGGGAATTTCCTAGGGGATCGATAAAGTCTTACCTATAAAATTTACCAAGTCTTTGTATTATTAATCTGAATTTGCAAAGTCAGTAGTGTCGATTGTTAGAAAAGGTTGTAAAAATAAAAGATGAATATATAGTATGGACATAGCCAGTCTGATGTTGAGCACAAACTGCACCACACAGTATG
Organism: Neolamprologus multifasciatus; assembly: GCF_963576455.1. Lineage (NCBI taxonomy): Eukaryota > Metazoa > Chordata > Actinopteri > Cichliformes > Cichlidae > Neolamprologus > Neolamprologus multifasciatus. The sequence continues at coordinate 9,817,827 of NC_140446.1, read as the reverse complement.
CCATTTTTTCAGATTACTGCATTAAAAACATTTCAAAATCCTACAAGCATAGTTGAACTGCTGCCCAGGTGTAAACATGTTAATTTTAGCTGCAAAGTTGTGCATTTTAACACATGAGCAACCAGACTAACCAACTATGAAGCCAGTCTCTGGTAGTCTTTTGTAGAACCGAGGCACTTAGAAGTTTGCTTCAGACCTGGAGTTGAATGAAAAGCATAATATAAGCCCCTGAAATATGGCAGAGAGGAAGCATAAAACAAGTACCAAACGCCTAAGATCAGGAACATCCTTTTAGTTTTATTAATGCTATTTATCTCTGCATCCCTGTTTCTTCTTCACTCATCTTGTCCCATGTTGTCTCCATCCATCTAGGCGGGCTCGACGGATGTTGTCTCGCTCCCAGCTGAGGCACGCTTGCCGGCAACCTTGTGAGCAAATCACCCTGCGCAGGGTCTCCCAGGGTCCACCGCAGGGGCTTGTCCTCGCCCCTCCACACCCTCACCCCAGCCTGAGAATGCGAGGCCCCATTGTTATCCACGATTGATCGGATATGGACTCTCCGACCTCCACTCCACCTGCACTTCTGCGTACACACTAATGAATTCTCACCACCTGTTCTGCCATTAAATCCTCAACCCCCCCTTTACTTTTAGTCCTAAAAATACCATTGTATCCCCTGACAACACTTAAACAACCTGTCTAACTGTTTGGCAACAAAAGGATGCAATGAGCTGCAATGCAATAGAAACATAAGCCTGACCTGACTGCAAGTGCTGCCTGTCTTTACTCCCCTGGGGATTACATTTGTATATGTATATACTGTATCTGGGTGCACGTAGAGAGCGTGCTTATATATATGTGACCCTATCAACCAACACATGAGGGAGTGGTCCGAGCGGATGTTGATGTCCGCTGTTTTTAGTTTTTACAGGATGGACGTAACCACAGGACTTTGTGTGACCTTTGTGTTGATGGTGAATTTTCGTGAAGTTTTATCAGTTTGTATAAAGTTATTTTGGGCGGGGGCATGGGGGCTTGACTTAGTGTGGGGAAGGGGTAGCGCTGCATTTAAGGGGGAATGGGGTTCTTTTAATATGGGTATCAAGACACAAGTCCACTGCTAACATTAAAAAAGAAAATGCACTATACTGAGATTGGCCATTTAAGACACGACTGCTATAAACTGTGTTTTAGTTTCAGTCATTCACACACCTCTTGAAATCTAAATAAATGAGCTGGAATCAGTGTTGAAGAGAGATGAGATATTTAAGTAGGGTCTGTTTCTGGCTCCATATTTCTATTCTTGGACTATACTGAAGTGGTTTTGCATCATTCACTCAGGCTCAAAATGAGCCTTGTATATCTTATGCTGGGCTTTGGTGCAGATTCTCACAAGCAAAGTAAAGCATTTTTATCTCCTCTCCTGTTCAAGCCAACTTTTAACTGATTGGCTGCTTCTTGCAAACAGAACATCCTAAAAGGAATTCAGAGTTAAGAATGGAAAAAACTGTCTCGAGCATAAGCTTTTGTTTCATACACACACACTTGGCATGTTTAAAGGGGTCATATTATCAGTGTTGCTGATATTAAAAGTTTAATAAGTAACGCCTGTGAGCCAAATGCTCAGTTTCACACAGTTTTTCCTATTCTTACTGTGACAACAGAAGTCCCGCCCACCTGTTGTTCAAACCTTCTGTTTACGAGGGGTATCCAATTAGAATAAGATAGCTTACATGGAGCGGCGACACAGTTGAACAACTTGTTTCACTCAGAGGACGGACCACGGGCTGCAAAAAGGATCAAATAAATATAAATAAGGATTATTTTGAGCTGCTTTTATTAAAAGATACTTTAGTAGTGCCCGGGAATAGAAATACGGACTACAAATGAATAGAACAGATCCTCTTTAATATGGTCATGAAACTTGTAATTTCTCTCTCTCTCTCTATATATATATATGTCATAACATAAAAAAATGCATAACAGGCCCTCTTAAAACCAACAATAAAAACAACAAAAAATGTGTATAATTCTACCTAAGAAACTATGTTACTCATGATGAATCTGCTTGAAGTATAATGAGGCAGAGAAATTAAGAGCCAGCTTGCATCAAACAACATAAACCTCCCACATAAACCGCTGTATAATATATTGTATATGTCATTACATCACTGTAAATTGAACTCATCTTCTTTCTATGGCCAGTTCTACCTACCTATCCCAAACATGGGTACTAAAGCACTTCCATTGCAGCAGAAAAGGGCATGGATCCGTCACATTTCCCTCAAGGCTGTGATGTCCCGGCAACTTTTTGAGGCATAAAAATACATGCGGCTTTGCCAGCAGCTGTTTGCTATGAGCTAACACCCTCTGCTTTTTGTTCTTTAAAGCTAACGCTTGCATTTTTACTGATTTCAAACCTCTCTCCCCCTGCTGTACCGCCAAATTGCCTCAAAAAGCTGTCCGCCAGCGCATCCGGGTGTGTTTATTCTGAGTTTTAGAACTGGCATTGCCGCCGCATGTCTTTGAGGTGAGAGCCTCAGCTGACCGATGGGTCACTTGATTTCTTCTTTCAGTCAGAATGTTTATGTTAGTGTTTCCTGTATGTCATGTGTTGAATTATGAATATGCTGAGACCAATAAAAGAGAAAAACAACGCAGTGCCAGATAATGGTGTCCATTGTCAGAGAGAGTCATTTGGTGGTGTTATACACTCACATTCTGCCTTGTCTACCAGCCGCCTACTCCATCTCTCTGCCTCTGTGTGTCTGTTTGTGTTGTTCTCGAGAGGGTGGGTTGTATATGATAGATGGGGCCTCATACGCACTGTGGCCTGCGTGAGGGCCATAATATACCCCCACAAAATATGGCAATTTGACACAGAGGTGAAGAATGAGGAGTGTTTTCAGAATATAAATCATGTTAGTGGGAGCACGCAGCTTTCTTTGAGTGACTTCACTGTGTGTACATGTGCACGCTTTGTTGCACCCCCGTTGTTCTGTTTAAAAAGGTTTTTAACCTGCAGCTTATGCTCCCCCCACAGCCTGCAGCTAGAGAAGAATGACCACAGTTAGTTGTTGCGATTGTTTTGATGCTTTCTCAACCTATGTTTTCTATGCGATCTGTAGAAGATTGAACTTGACATGTTATAATTTGCTTTTCCAGCTACAGGCATGAAGGATTTAGTAATAATATTTCACGGCTGCTTTCGTAATATCCGTAATAGCTACAAACTTTTATCTTGGCGCTAATTTTGCATAAGTATATAGATTAACAAAGATCATTCCCCTGTTTAATTGCTTAGCTCCTCATTTCAACATCTAATAGAATTAATTAACCCTTAGATAACATTCATGTCATGGTGACGGCATCAGTTTCTCTAAAAGATGATTCATTTTCATTTCTTTTAAATGACAGACATTGAAAAACTAATTTTAATCATCTTGTAGGAGTGATGCATGCTTGGTGTCCATGCAGTTAAAAGACAAAAAGATCTGAAGATGAGAGGCCTTAGAGAAAATCCCCCACTTCCAGCTGGCAGAGTGATGACTCTGATTGCTGATTGACTGCACCTGGTTGAAGCAGAGCCCATTGGGTGTATAAATACTGGATACTGAGCTTTACACCAGTAGCAGCTTTTCCCATTGGAGTACTAGTGACTTGTGAGCATCATCAGTCACAGCGGAGCACGTGCGTCAGAATGTGTAAGTATTTTTTTTATGGTTGTTTTTATTTTCAATGCTTTAATGAACTGGTTCTGATCTAATGGGCACTTTGTGTTAACTATTGTCTTTGACTTTGCAGCCAAGAAAGTGCTGATTGTGTATGCCCATGAGAGCCCTGCCTCTTTCAACGCTGCTGCCAAAGATGCTGCTGTGGCAGCTCTGACTGCTCAAGGCTGCACTGTAGAGGTGTCTGACCTGTACGCCATGAAGTTCAAAGCTGCTGCTACTACTGAGGACATCACTGGTATACAAATATCCTGCAGGTATAGGAATGCTTTGATTGCTCTCAAATGTAAACACTGGCTTTAAATGCAGGTGGAGTGAAGGATGCTGAGAACTTCTGCTACGCAAAGGAGATCAAATTGGCATCAGAGGAGGGCAAACTTGCAGATGACATCAAAAAAGAACAGGAGAAGCTCAAGAAGGCAGACCTTGTCATCTTTCAGGTAGTGTCTGACTGGAAGTGTCTTTGGGGTCAGCTAACAGGTGTCAACATCAAAATGACCATTAAACCTGTGTTCCCAGTTCCCCATGTACTGGTCATCTGTTCCTGCAATCATGAAGGGGTGGATGGATCGGGTGTTGGGCTTTGCCTACGCACAGGAGAAGCGGTACAGTGAGGGGATCTTCAAGGTGAGAGCTCCAACATCTGTGTTCAGGCTGTGTCCTCTCCCTCTTTGCTCACTCCTTGCTCTCTGTACAGGACAAGAAAGCCATGCTGTCCTTCACCACTGACTGTCCTGAATCTGTGTACAGTGACACTGGCATCAATGGTGACATCAATGTCACACTGTGGCCACTGCAGGTGAGGTCTCACTATAAACAGAGCCAAGCATTAAATGATCTGTCATGTAGTAACAGCTGCTCCTCCCTGTGTGCAGAACGGGATCCTGAGCTACTGTGGCTTCCAGGTTTTTGCCCCTCAGATCTTCTGGGATCCTGCTACTGGTTCTCCTGAATCTCGCAGCTCCATGCTGGAGGGCTGGCGCACACGACTGCAAAATCTCTGTGGGGAAGCAACTGTGTACTTTGCTCCCTTGGACTACTTTGACAAGGAGAAGGGTTTCCTGCTGAAGCCTGAGGTCAAAGAGAAATATGCCAGCAAAGAGTCTGGCCTCACAGTGGGGATCCACATGGGCAAGCCACTGCCAGCCAACAGCCAGACCAAGGCTGGGGTCTGACAATGGAGTGGGTCCATGTAATGTCTTAAAATATGTGCTGCAATAAAAAGGCTGCTTTGTTCTGATTTTTGAGCATCGAGTCTATTAATGAATCACTGCTCTCAAGTTGTAACTGGATAATGTGTGCAAAGTGGTTTTTATTTCAGTAATTTGGACACTACTGCACAATGACTTAAAGTAACTTGCTACCTACAAGTACTCACTGACGACCCTGCATAGCAAGTTCGTATAGAGACTACTTCTATATGGAGATGCCTGTTCTTATTCAGGCTGACCTGATTAGTCTGATGCGTCACTGATTTTAAATTCATCACTTGACACAAGTTGCCACCAAACACGTGTAATTGTGCTGACCAATCTAAGCGACTAAGCAGGTTGGTCCAGTTGTACAGAGCAGCCACCCAAGTGTTTAAAAGTGCAGTCAAGTGACGTTTTCTGGCTTTGTCAAACGGACTTCATTAGTTTTCTACAATATGCTATTTGCAGCAAAATCTGAATACTGGGTTATAGTTGGCGAGCTAATCACAATGCTGAGGTCAAGAAATGAGAGCTGCCAGAGGTCTCACAGGACTCTTAAGTCCTGCCACCTGTGCCAGTAATTTAGCACTTGACTTTTCTTTTCAACTATAAAACTAACGTTGACATATTTCTAACTCTGTCACTGCTAGCAGCTAACATGGCCATGCTAATATGCTCCCTAGCTGAGTCACTCCTAGCATCAACAGTAAAGTTTTACATGTCTAGCAAACCAGACCTTAAACATTGGCATACAGTATATAATATCTTATCTCATACATAATCCTCAAGTGTTTTTGTCAGAGCATTGACTCCACTGACTCTCAACCTAATTTAGTGACTAAAACAACAGTGGTGATTGGGGCTGATAACATTCAAAGTGTGCAATTTTATGCAGGAATACTTTTGTAAATGGCTTTATTTATGGTAGCTAGAGCAGATATTTGAAAGAGTTTGGAACATCTTGAACCACCCCTTTTTTATTTATATAAGGGGTGGTTAGGAAAATACGAAATCGGTGGAGCTACTTACTGGAATGTGTGCAAACTTACATGGAAATACAGTACATGTACAATTTTAACAAACTTGGCAATATTTGTATGACACCTTTATTCTAAACTCTCTTTGGAAAGCTTTCTTGTGATTTCTATAATAGTTTTGGGAATAATTCTCCAGGTCACTTGGAGGTCACACCAAAGCTTTTCTTTTCATGTTTGCTGCCTTTTTTTCTTTTCTCTTTGATGATGATCCCACACTGCTTCAGTAATGTTGAGTTTTGGGCTCTGGGGATGCCAATCAATGACTGATAGTGTTCCAGTGTGTGTTTTTCTTTCCAGGTCTGCGTTGCTTCATTGGCAATGTGTTTGGGATCATTGTTATGGTGAAAAATGTTGCCAGTCTGAAGTTTCCAGATATTATATCATTGTGGATCCAAACATCACTGTCAGAAAAACAGCCCCAGACCGTGACACTGATGTGGCATCCACTATGTTTTACAGGTGGCCATGGATACGCACTGTTTATCATTCTCCTGACCTCATATTGATAATAACGTGAATAAAATGTTCACATTTGGATTCATCACTCCATGAGACCCAATACCACTGATGTTTCACTTCAGTTTCTGTGTAATTTGGCATACCTCAGCCTTTTCTCCCCATTTCCCTTCCGTAAGAATGGCTTCTTGACAGCCAGCCATCCACTGAGAACATTTCTGATGAGCCTTCAGTGAACAGTAAATGGTTCAGCTAAAGGGCCTGATGCATCTCCCAGGTTCTGTATCAGGTCTTTGCTTTCCCCCCTATTTCTTAGGGATTTCAAATACTTTCCATCTGCTTTTCACTACTTCTGCCACTTCTTCTTTTGTTCTCCACTTTTCCAGTTTCCGAGCTCTGACTTTTTGTCAGCCTGGCTACAGTGCTGAAGAGAAACCTGGGGTTGTTCTTATTTTCTTCAATCAGTGACGAATAGTAAGATGTTCTGGCTTTGCGGGGGGCTTTCTTATAAAGCAGCAAACTATTTCTCCAGGCTAAATGACGATCCTCTAAATTTGTGACAGGCCATTTCCTCTCCAGCTTACGAGTTATCTGCTTTAGGCTATGTGTTTGAGAATTATACCACGGAGTCAGGTACTTCTAATTTGAGGCCTTAGTTTTCACAGGAGCTACAGTATCCAGAGTCGTACGTAGTGAGGAGGTAAAATTATTAACAAGATAATCAACGTCTGTTGGAGTAGCGTTCAGATAGCTGCTCTGCTCTATGTTGGTAAAGGTCACTGAAGACGATAACAGTGGGTGGATTATATTCTTTAACTTAGTTACAGCACTTTCAGAAAGACATCTACTGTGATCAGTGTTGGGAAGGTTACTTTTAAAATGTATTCCATTACAGAATACAGAATACATGCCCCAAAATGTATTCTGTAACGTATTCCGTTACGTTACTCAATGAGAGTAACGTATTCTGAATACTTTGGATTACTTAATATATTATCATGCTGTTTACAACTACTGAATGTACTATTGCTGTGATTTATTACTGTTACTGAAGGTCCGCGGCTCCGAACCGTAGTAAAGGGACCTCTGGCTAATATGGTGGGTCCTGTTTCGGGCTCGTAGCCGAAAACTAGCTTTACTTTGTTGTCTGGGTCAACTTTGCTAGCTAGAGACAGAGAGAGGCGTTGAAAGGCTGCTCCAATGGAACTTATATTTTTCGGAGGAAAACACGAACACAGCGTACAGTCGAGTCTTAATAGCTTACTTACAACTGGGCTCGTCAGGCACTCTTCTTGGCTGCAGTGGTTATTATTATATTTACATGCTTCCAGCTCCCGTTTTTGCTAGATGACAGCTCATATTTTTCCTATTTCTCCCTCCCTCGCTCACAGACACATAACGGGTATGGGAGTCCATTCTCCCTGCAGCACGGACTACACTGCCTATGATGCTACATTCTTTAGAGCTATACCTGTAGCATTCTGCCTATTAGCTTAGCACAACAACAACAAAAAGGCCTCTCTCACCCAGGAAACACAGAGAGAGAGAGCGTCACCCTGTAGCCATGGCAACCGTAATGCTGCCACCTGGAACTACAGAACGTAGCTGTCAAACAAAACCCAAACAGGCCTGACCCACGACAATATGAAACAGGGAAGTACCGCCGTGTAATCCATTTATTTCAACAAAGTAACTGTATTCTAAATACCACATTTTTAAACGGTAACTGTAATGGAATACAGTTACTCATATTTTGTATTTTAAATACGTAACGGCGGTACATGTATTCCGTTACTCCCCAACACTGACTGTGATAAAGTCGACTCTCCAGTGCTGTGTAATCAATTATTGTAAATGTAAATGTTATCAAGAAATGATCAGACAGGAGAGGGTTTTCAGGAAACACTGTTAAATGTTCAGTTTCTATTCCATATGTTAAAACAAATCTAGAGTGTGATTAAAGTGATCGGTGGGTTCTTTTAAAGTTTGAGAGAAGCCAATTGAGTCTAATAACAGATTAAATGCCATGTTGAGGCTGTCATTTTTAGCATCTACATGGATGTTAAAATCACCCACAATAATTATTTTATCTGAGCTGAGCACTAAATCAGATAAAAAGTCTGAGAAATCAGACAGAAACTCTGTGTAAGGCCCAGGTGGACAATAGATGATAACAAGTAAGACCGGTTTCTGAGTTTCACAGCTGGGGTGGACAATGTTAAGCATCAGGCTTTCAAATGAATTAAAAGTCTGTCTTGGTCTTTCGTTAATTAATAGGCTGGTGTGAAAAATTGCTGCCATTGCTCGGCCTGTGCTTCAAGGTTTCTGGTAGGTAGAATGACTCGGGGGTGTTGATTCATTTAAACTAACATAATCATCCTGCTGCAACCAGGTTTCTGTAAGGCAGAGTAAATCGATTTGTTAATCAATTATTAAGTCATGTACTAACAGAGACTTGGAGGAGAGATACCTAATATTTAATCATCCACATTTCACTGTTTTACTCTTTGGTTCAGATGTGGATTCTCTCTTTGTGATTTTTTATGTTTAAGTTGTTTGTTGCTGGTTTTTAGTTAGTTTTTTGTCTCTTTGGGAGCTGACACAGTCTCTATGGAGATGGGTTTTTTTTCTGGGGGGGGGGGGGGTAGCAGGAGGAGAGAAGCTGCAGAGAGGCGTGTAAGACTGCAACTCTGCTTCCTGGCCCCAACTCTGGATAGTCATATTTTGGGGGGTTTAATAAATTTGTCCATATTTCTAGAAATGAGAGCTGCTCCATCCAAAGTGGGATGGATGCTGTCTCTCCTAACAAGACCAGGTTTCCTCCAGAAGGTTTGCCAATTATCTATGAAGCCCACATCGTTTCTGGGACACCACTCAGACAGCCAGCAATTTAAGGAGAACATGCGGCTAAACATGTCACTCCTGGTCTGATTGGGGAGGGGACCAGAGAAAACTACAGAGTCCGACATTGTTTTGGCAAAGTTACACACCGATTCAATATTGATTTTAGTGACCTCCGATTGGCATAACCGGGTGTCATTACTGCCGACGTGAATTATGATTTTACTTAATTTACGTTTACCCTTAGCCAGCAGTTTTAAATTTCCTTCATTGTCGCCTGCTCTGGCCCCTGGAAGAGAATTGAGTATGGTTGCCGGTGTCTCTAGCTTCACATGTTTGAGAACAGAATCACCAATTACCAGAGTTTGACCCCCGGCGGGTGTGTCGCCGAGTGGGGAAAAATGGTTAGACACATGAACAGGTTGGTGGTGTACCTGGGGCTTCTGTTTAAGACTATGCTTCCTTCTACTGGTCCTTTGATAGAGTATGGTGCCAGTTTTATTTAGTAATGAATACAAATGTGTTCCCCTTGTACTGTTTTCCCAATTAAGTTGCCACTGCGTTTTTATCTGTTTCCATACAATACTTTTCACTTCTGACTTTGATCATTTTACTTTGCATTTAACATGATATTTTTTTTTAAATTGCACCTTTTGCCAATTTGCTTTAAACTATGAAGTACAGTCCAGTTCCTGTGTTCTGCCAGGTAATTGTATATTTGCATTTCTCAAGGTAAGACACCTGTTGCAATACTAATACTATACTAATAATACTATTAGCTGATATCGAGCCAATTCAGTGGTACTCAGAGCCAGCCATCAATCAGCCAATCAGTCTGATTGATGACCCTGATTGCTGATGGAGAGCACCTGAAGTAACGAGAGCTAGAAGGTATATAAAACCACCATGCCAAGCCTTCCAGTAGTAGTAGCAGCTTTCTCCAACAACCTACTTGCAAGGCTGATCAGTCATAGTCAGGTACTTGCTTCGAAATGTGTAAGTATCTCTTTTTATCCCTCCCCATTCTTCTGTGGTCATGATTGCTGGTATTGTTACTTAACTTAAACATTGGAGGTTGTAATAGTTTGTTTTGTTTTTTTTCTTCATAGTGTGTGATTAAAATATTCTTGACCTAGTAGGAATTTAATCTATTCTCCTTGGCTTTGCAGCCAAGAAAGTGCTGATTGTGTATGCCCATGAGAGCCCTGCCTCTTTCAATGCTGCTGCCAAAGATGCTGCTGTGGCAGCTCTGACTGCTCAAGGCTGCACTGTAGAGGTGTCTGACCTGTATGCCATGAAGTTCAAAGCTGCTGCTACTACTGAGGACATCACTGGTATACAAATATCCTGCAGGTATAGGAATGCTTTGATTGCTCTCAAATGTAAACACTGGCTTTAAATGCAGGTGGAGTGAAGGATGCTGAGAACTTCTGCTACGCAAAGGAGATCAAATTGGCATCAGAGGAGGGCAGACTTGCAGATGACATCAAAAAAGAGCAGAAGAAGCTCAAGGAGGCAGACCTTGTCATCTTTCAGGTAGTGTCTGGCTGGAATCCTCTTTGTGGTCAACTAACAGGTGTCAACATCAAAATGACCATTAAACCTGTGTTCCCAGTTCCCCATGTACTGGTCATCTGTTCCTGCAATCATGAAGGGGTGGATGGATCGGGTGTTGGGCTTTGCCTACGCACAGGAGAAGCGGTACAGTGAGGGGATCTTCAAGGTGAGAGCTCCACCAACATGTCTGTGTTCAGGCTGTGTCCTCTCCCTCTTTGCTCACTCCTTGCTCTCTGTACAGGACAAGAAAGCCATGCTGTCCTTCACCACTGACTGTCCTGAATCTGTGTACAGTGACACTGGCATCAATAGTGACATCAATGTCACACTGTGGCCACTGCAGGTGAGGTCTCACTATAAACAGAGCCAAGCATTAAATGATCTGTCATGTGGTAACAGCTGCTCCTCCCTGTGTGCAGAACGGGATCCTGAACTACTGTGGCTTCCAGGTTTTTGCCCCTCAGATCTTCTGGGATCCTGCTGCTGGTTCTCCTGAATCTCGCAGCTCCATGCTGGAGGGCTGGCACACACGACTGCAAAATCTCTGTGGGGAAGCAACTGTGTACTTTACTCCCTTGGACTACTTTGACAAGGAGAAGGGTTTCCTGCTGAAGCCTGAGGTCAAAGAGAAATATGCCAGCAAAGAGTCTGGCCTCACAGTGGGGATCCACATGGGCAAGCCACTGCCAGCCAACAGCCAGACCAAGGCCGGGGTCTGACAATGGAGTGGGTCCATGTAATGTCTTAAAATGTGTGCTGCAATAAAAAGGCTGCTTTATTGTAACTTCAGTTTGAGCAATGAGTTTTAAATGCACCACTCGGGTTTCATACAGTTCAGCCATCTAGAAAATGGTACATGTACACAAAGTTGTCTCTGTAGGCTTTCAAGACTGCTGTCGTTATCCAACACTGACCAAATTGACACTTGGGGCTTTGTTGTATACCAGAAATGTGAGCTGACAATGGTACACAAAGAACTGATGCAATGTGTGGTAAATCCAGTGAGCTGCTTCACATTAGCATGCTGAGTGACGGCTTGATCCATCGAGCTCACTACACCATCTAGAACGTGATGGTGTCGTCACCTTCATGGTTCACTTGGCACTACTTCATCGCCTCTTTCCTGTACAGGTACTGTCTCTCTACCAGTAGCACCACTGCTGGAATGTTGGTGCTTCTCATAAAGGGGAGAGAGGAACTCACATTGCCAAGTAATTTTCAGCATGTGAGCGGAGGGGAAATGTGGCACTTTAAAATATGAAGGTGTGGTCAGGCAGTACCACCATATCTTCCAGTAGTGGCCAAAAATGACACATCTAAATACATTTTAACTCATTAGCCATTTAGAGTTTTGTATGTACAAAATTCCAACATAAGATGTCTTTGAGAGAATTAGAAATGGTTGTCCTGAAGCTGGCAGCCTAAAAACACTGGGTCCAATTACATCCAAAATTTCATTTTTCTGCAATACACTTTCTGTTTCTTTTCCATTCACCAGTTGATACTGATTTGGGGCTGGAACCTATCCCAACTCCCATTGGGCAAGAGGCAGGGTACATCCTAAATGGGAAACTGGCCTGTTGTACAGTCCATTTTATATCCTATAGTGTGAAATTTCTCATTTCTCCTTAATTTTTTAAATAGGTATATGAATGCTCCAGATTTGAATGTAGCTCCAGTGGCGCAATCGGTTAGTGCGCGGTACTTATATGACAGTATTTGGCTGAGCAATGCTGAGGGTGAGAGTTGAAGCCTCACCTGGAGCAGTGGCTTCATGCTTCTCCACATTTATGATAGAAAAACTCTTGTAGGTTACTGCTACAAAGGTTGTGTTGGCTAACACCCTAATATGAAATAGGAAAATATGCAACATATACTACATAAACAGACTGTCGAATAATTCAGCCTATTTGTATGCTGAGTTATAAACAAGTATCTTGTACTTTAAGCGTTAAGATGAGGCGGGGTACACCCTTTCTTGTGGTGCTCCAATCAGTGCATGTATGATAGTATTAGACAGAGCAATGTTGTGGCTCTATGTCCCTGGTCCTTGAATGACAAAAATACACAACAAACAAAAAGAGGCGGTACACACCCTAGACAGGCTGCCAGCCTATCTTAAGCCTAGTGCTCATTTGTTCATTAATTTTTCTTTGATTTATTATAGGTCCATGAAGGGTTTTTTTTCAGAGCTCCAGTGGCGCAATCGGTTAGCGCGCAGTACTTATATGACAGCATTGGGCAGAGTAATGCCAAGGTTGTGAGTTCAAGCCTCACCTGGAGCAGAATGTTCAAGCTAATTTTTTTTACCTAATGCCAATAGAAAAATGCTCAAGGGAAAAAAAATGTGTCCTTGTTTCTTGAGAAAATAACAAATCTCATGTAGGCAAATGCTACCGACAGCACTACTGTCTGCTTTCTTCAAAAAGAGAACCGCTTGACTCACCTTGAAGAGGAGTTGAGGAGGCCATTGAAGGGAAAAGCTGGTGCCAGGTTGAAAGGGTGGTGCTCTCTTTGTGGTAGAGTATAGCTTCCTGTTCTTGTTGCAACATACGGTGGTGCTTTTGTGTAGCTTGTCAGAAAATGTAATTAAAAACCTATAGATATATGCCATATCCCATAATGATATACTCGGTTACATCAATAGGAAGTCACTAAAATCAATACTGAATCGGTGTGTAACTTTGCCAAAACAATGTTGGATTGTGTAGTTTTCTCTGGTCCCCTCCCCAACCAGGAGTGACATGTTTAGCCACACGTACTCCTTAAATTGCTGGCTGTCTGAGTGGTGTCCAAAAAATGATGTGGGCTTTATAGATAACTGGGAAACTTTCTGGGGGAAACCTGGTCTTGTTAGGAAAGACGGCATCCATCCCACTTTGGATGGAGCAGCTCTCATTTCTAGAAATCTGGCCAAGTTGATTAAACCCCCAAAATGTGACTATCCAGAACTGGGACCAGGAAGCAGAGTTGCAGTCTTACATGCCTCTCTGCAGCTTCTCTTTTCCTGTTATCCTCCAAACCCCATCCCCTTAGAGACTGTGTCAGCTCCTAAACAACAAACTAAAAATCTCTAGATGCATGCTCAATGATCCAGGTAAGTAAATCCCGAAAGGTTGATTCTGTTCATCTGAACGTAGTGTTTTCAATGGAAGAAACATTTTGTCACTCTTCCAAGTGACTTCTTCAGTCCCAGCTGACTGCAGGTTTCCCCAGCTTATAAACAGTACATTTGCACAGAGGTCAGTTCCTTGATCATTAATATGCAAATTGTCATGACCATTGATCAGCAACCACTGATCAAAGCTTACTGATTAAAGCCCACTGATCAATGGCCATGAGTACCATTCACAGAGAGTTGGGGAATGGCTGCAATCACAGCATTGTAAGATGGCAAAAGATGTACCCTTAGGCCCCCTCCTCGATTCAGAGATGGTCTTTCCCTTTTCACGTAAATGGCCTCCTTGACTCCCCGCCCAAACCAGGGGCCTAAAGAAAGCTCCAACCAATCCAGGAGAGAAGGACAACTGCTGCCTAAGCAAAAACCCTTAGTGATCTTGTATGTGTCAGGAGTATCAGAACAGTTGAGACACATTTCCTCTTAAACGCCGCGTCTCGGTTACTTTTGAACCCCAAAACACGCTGCACCAAAAATTGGTCCACCCCAAGGATCGGGTCTCTCGACACAAACAGAGTAATATACTGTATGCTGTTAAGTGCAAGGAGGATTGCCAGGATTTATACATCAGAGAAACCAAACAACCTCCGGCGAAGCAGATTGCACAACATAGAAGAGCTACCTCGTCAAGCCAGGACTCTGCAGTCTATTTACACCTACAGGCCAGTGGACACTCTTTCAGTGATGAGGATGTACACATCCTGGACAGGGAGGAACGCTGGGTTGAGCGCGGAGTCAAGGTTTCTCTTCAGCACTGTTGCCAGACTGACAAAAATTCAAAACTCTGTTAAGCCAACCATTCCTTTAATGATAACTAGAAAAGATTTCATGAATTTCTTTACAAACAAAACTTTAATCATTTCACAGACGTAATATTATATCCATCTAATTTCAGTACGATTTGTATTCATTTAGTCTTTTTCTCCAATTAATCTTTCTGAGTTAACTTCAGTAATTAATTCCTCCAAACCATCAATGTGTCTTTTAGACCCCATTCCTACAAGACTGCTCCAAGAATCCTGCCATTAATTTATGCTTCAATCTTAAATATGATCAACCCATCTCTAATAATCGGCTCTATACCGCAGGCCTTCAAGCTAGCGGTAGTTAAACTATTACCTAAAAAGTAATCTCTTGGCCCAGCTGTCTTAGCTAGTTACAGGTCAATCTCCAACCTTTATTTTATCTCAAGAATTCTTGAGATAAAAGTTGTCAAACAGTTGTTGTCAAACAGCTAACAGATCCTCTGCAGAGGAATGGTTTATTTGAAGAGTTTCAGTCAGGTTTCAGAGCTCATCACAGCATAGAAACAGCTTTAGTGAAGGTTACAAATGATCTTCTTATGGCCTCTGACAGTGGACTCATCTCTGTGCTTGTCCTGCTAGACCTTAGTGCAGCGTTCGATACTGTTGACCATAATATTCTATTTGGATGGATGAAATTGGGCTCCAGTAAAACTGTCAGGAACCTTTGAGTCATTTTGACCAGGATATGTCCTTCAGTGCATACATTAAATAAATATGTAGGACTGCTTTCTTCTATTTGCGCAATATCTTTAAAGATATTGCGCAAATGGAAGGGAACACGTGTTTATTAGAAAGATCCTCTCTCAGTGTGACGCTGAAAAAATAGTTCATTAATTAATACTTTTAGGCTGGTCGACTGTAATTCATTATTATCAGGATGTCCTAAAAACGCCCTAAAAAGCCTTCAGTTGATCCAAAATGCTGCAGCAAGAGCACTGACAGGGGGTAGACAGAGAGAGCATATTTCTCCTATATTGGCTTCCCTTCACTGGCTACCTGTTAAATCCAGAACCAAATTCAAAATCTGGCTCCTTACATACAAGGTCTTCAATAATCAGGCCCCATCTTAACTCAGTGACTTTCTAGTACCATATCACCCTTTAAGAGCTCTTTTCTCTGAGACTGCGGGCTGACTTGTGTCTCCCAGAATATTTAAAACTGCACTGTATAAATAAAATTGAATTGAATTGAATTGAAATGGGAACCGAGGAAGGATGCTGTGGTTGCAGATACTATCTCGCTGTGAATATGCTCTTGGTCTATGGTCATGACAATTTGCATATTCATACATACTGACTGACCTCATGTCCAGTTGCAAGTAAGTGATGGAACGTTGAGACATTGTGCAAAGGTGCATTTCTAATGTTGGAAAAACCTCAAATCAGCCGATTCTCACCAATGAGCTCACATGGATGACTGACAAAATGTTCCTTCCACTATAAACAAACCATCCAGATGAACAGAATCAACTTTCTAGAAGAAGGTACGTTATGGTGACTTAAACCATGTACCATAGCTCCTACACTGAAAGGACACTTTGACCACATGATAGCACTGTAGAATGAGTGAAACTAAGATGAATATGCCTTATAAATTCATCTTGTGTTTGAACTGGGCTGAAGGTTTAGGTTAATCTCAGAGTTATGCCCAAGTGTCTGTACAAAGTGGGAAACCTGAGAGAAAATCCCGCAGTAGCAGCTGGCTGACTCATGAGGCTGATTGCTGATTGACAGCATCTGTGTGAAGTAGTGCTCAAAGTGTGTATAAAAGCAGCAGGTGTGTCTTGCTTCATTATGGGCACCTTTTTCCTCTTATTATACCAGCTAGCGAGAACGCTCATCATTTACTGTTGTTTTGAGAATGGGTAAGACTTTTTCTTCCTGGTAACTGCTGAAACTTGTTTGGTCTCTTATTTTGAACAATGTGAAATATTTGTGTTTGTGATCTGACTGGAACTCTATCAATTTTTTCTTTTGGCTTTGCAGCCAAGAAAGTGCTGATTGTGTATGCCCATGAGAGCCCTGCCTCTTTCAATGCTGCTGCCAAAGATGCTGCTGTGGCAGCTCTGACTGCTCAAGGCTGCACTGTAGAGGTGTCTGATCTGTACGCCATGAAGTTCAAAGCTGCTGCTACTACTGAGGACTTCATTGGTATACAAATATTCTGCAGGTATAGGAATGCTTTGATTGCTCTTCAGATGCAAACACTAAATTTCTGTTGCAGGTGGTGTGAAGACTGCAGAGGACTGCTATGCAGGTCAGATTAAATTGGCATGGGAGGAGGGCGGAATTGCAGATGACATCAAAAAAGAGCAGGAGAAGCTCAAGGAGGCAGACCTTGTCATCTTTCAGGTAGTGTCTGACTGGAAATGTGTATGGTCGGCTGACGGGTATCCACATCAAAATGACCATTAAACCTGTGTTCCCAGTTCCCCATGTACTGGTCATCTGTTCCTGCAATCATGAAGGGGTGGATGGATCGGGTGTTGGGCTTTGCCTACGCACAGGAGAAGCGGTACAGTGAGGGGATCTTCAAGGTGAGAGCTCCACCAACATGTCTGTGTTCAGGCTGTGTCCTCTCCCTCTTTGCTCACTCCTTGCTCTCTGTACAGGACAAGAAAGCCATGCTGTCCTTCACCACTGACTGTCCTGAATCTGTGTACAGTGACACTGGCATCAATGGTGACATCAATGTCACACTGTGGCCACTGCAGGTGAGGTCTCACTATAAACAGAGCCAAGCATTAAATGATCTGTCATGTGGTAACTGCTGCTCCTCCCTGTGTGCAGAACGGGATCCTGAACTACTGTGGCTTCCAGGTTTTTGCCCCTCAGATCTTCTGGGATCCTGCTACTGGTTCTCCTGAATCTCGCAGCTCCATGCTGGAGGGCTGGCGCACACGACTGCAAAAACTCTGTGGGGAAGCAACTGTGTACTTTGCTCCCTTGGACTACTTTGACAAGGAGAAGGGTTTCCTGCTGAAGCCTGAGGTCAAAGAGAAATATGCCAGCAAAGAGTCTGGCCTCACAGTGGGGATCCACATGGGCAAGCCACTGCCAGCCAACAGCCAGACCAAGGCCAGGGTCTGACGATGGAGTGGGTCCATGTAATGTCTTGAAATGTCTACTGCAATAAAAAGGCTGCTTTATTGTAACTTCAGTTTGAGCAATGAGTTTTAAATGCACCCCTTGCTTTCATACAGTTCAACCACCTAGAAAATGGTTGATGTACATAACAGGATATTCGGCAAGCTTTCAAGACTGGATGAATTCTGATTACCATGTTTAAAGGCCTCAGCATGTGGGAGGACAGGAAATTTGACTTTCTTTTTAGTCATGGTCAAAAGAAAGATCCCTGTATTGAATAGAATATTCATTTGACACAACTAAATTTTTTTTTTTTTTTTTTTTTTTGGAACTGAGCATTACATATGTACAAAATTCATGCACCTCAGATGTCTGTGACAGGACTAGAAATAGCTGTCCTCAACTATTGCTTGCTTCAGTCTCCCTGTTCTACAAGTTGGGAGTAATGGAATAGATGTACCACCGTTACGTATTTAAAATACAAAATATGATCGACTGTATTCCATTAAGGTTGCGATCTAAAGGTGGTATTAAGAACAGTTACTTTGAAATAATGGATTACACGGTATTTTCCTGTTTATATTGTCAGGATTGTTTGGGTTTTGTTTGACAGCTATGTTGTGTTGTTCCAGGCGGCAGTGTTGCGGTTACCATGGTTACAGGGCAACACTCTCTGCTACTGTCTGTTTCCTGGGTGACGGAGCGCCTTTTTGTTGTTGTTGTGCTAAGCTAATAGGCAGAATGCTACAGACATAGCCCTAAAGAACATAGCCTCATGGGCAGTGTAGTCCGTGCTGCAGGGAGAATGGACTACCATACCCGTTATGTTTCTGTGAGCGCAAGGAGGGAGAAAAAGGAAAGTGGAAAAGTACCAGTTGTCATTGAGCAGAAACGGGAGATGGAAGCATGTAAATATAATAACCACTGCAACATATACAGAATATAAAAAGATTATCAAATAATAGAGACTGATTACATCAAGTATACTCCATATAAGTAATACAAAATAGACATTTTGCCATTCACTTATTACCTAAAACCTTTCTTTCTTCAATTAAAACGCACTTCTGTGTTTTTTGTATGCTGAGTCTCAACCATAAGGCGTTTTAATTGTTATGACTTAAACAAGATGAAAAAAGAGGCAGGGTACACCCTTTCTTCTAGTGCTCCAAACCGTTAATTCACGGTGTTTAATAATACCTGGACTTAGTAAAGTCTTTTAATTTTGTCCAATCTGTAAATGGTGTCACTTAAGAACGTGGTCACACGCTAGACTTGGTTTTATCTTATGATCTATCTGTGTGCAATGTATGTGTGAAAGATGCGTTTTTTTCTGACCATATGCCTATTTTATTTGATATTGCTTCTCTTAACGCCATTGCAAATTGGGCTGTGCCTGTTCATATTATTGTGCCCTTCGTTCTGATACTGCCGAACAGTTTTATATTGTTTGACAATCTTATGTCATATTCTTCAGAGTTGCCTACCTCAAATGACTTACTTCTGTACTTTGATTTTGCTTGTAAATCTGCGCTGGATGTTGTTGCCCTATTGACACTAAGACAATGTAAATCCAAGACAAGTTTTGGCTAACTGATTTCACCTGAGAAATTAGAAAACAATGTAGGAGATGTGAAAGACAGCGGAAAAAAGACAGGCTGCATGTCTGTCTGGAAACCTTAAACAGTAGTTGGAAAAGTTATCAGAAGGCGGTTAAAGCTGATAAACATGCCTATCTTTCTCAACTTATTTCAGCCAACTCACACAATCCCCGTGTTTTATATAATACTAAAAATTCCTTTGATGGTCATTTAAATAGGGTGGTAAAATCGTCTTTTTATCACCTCAGACGCCTATCGAAGGTCAAGCCTTTCCTTTCCAAACACAATTTGGAAACTGTTATTCATGCTTTTATCACCTCGCGTTTGGACTATTGCAATTCCCTTATAACTGGGGTTGGGTTGGGCACCCTGTCACGCTTGCAATTAGTGCAAAATGCGGCGGCACCTTTTTTAACTGGCAGAAGGAAATTTGATCGCATCACTCTGGTTCTGGCGTCACTACATTGGCTTCCTATTGAATAAAGGAAGAAAGGAATCAAAGCTTTGTGCATGTGCTCCAGTGGCGGTTAGCGGGTGGTACTTATATGACAGTATTGGGATGAGCTATGCCAAGGTTGTGAGTTCAAACCTCACGTGGAGCAGATTCTTGAAATTAATGTTTACCTAAAGGGGAAAGAAATATCTCCTTAACCTGTTTTCTTTAAGAGACAACAATTGTCATGTATGCCTATTATAAAGTAAATTTGTGTGCTTTCTTCAAAGAAAGTATCTTTGTGAGCCTCACGCCGAGGACATCAATGGGCTTACTGAGTGTATCACAGACTACATAACTTTCTGCATCGACTCCATTGTTCCAGCTCAGACAGTTCATTGTTACCCAAATAACAAGCCATGGGTGACTAAGGACTGTGCCAGCCTCTCTCTTCACATGGCGCTGTTGCCTCCTGTGAGATTCCTGACAACCCTCCCCCACCCATCACCTTCACTCAATACCAGGTTGAGATGCAAATGAGGAGACTTCACTCAAGCAAGTCTGCTGGACCAGACGGAGTGAGTCCCCTCGTCCTCAAGGCCTGTGCCCCCCAGCTGTGTGGAGTCTTTCATAAACTGTTTATGCTGAGTTTGAGTCTGCAGAGGGTACCAGTGATGTGGAAGACATCATGCCTCATCCCTATTTCAAAGACGCCACGTCCCAGTGGCCTCCAGGATTACAGGCCCGTGGCACTGACCTCCCACATCATGAAGACCCTGGAAAGGCTCATCCTGGACCAGCTGCGACCCATTGTCAGACCACATTTGGATCTCCTTCAATTTGCTTATCAGCCTCGTCTCGGAACAGAGGACGCCATCATCTACCTGCTCAATCGTGTCTACACCCATCTGGACCAGCCGGCGAGCACTGTGAGGGTCATGTTTTTTGACTTTTCCAGTGCTTTCAACACCATCAGGCCGACCCTCCTGGGTGATAAGTTAACAGCAATGCAGGTGGATGCTTCTCTGGTGTCCTGGATTGTTGATTACCTGACAGGAAGATCACAATATGTACGTCTCCCACAGTGTGTGTCTGACAAGGTAATCAGCAACATAGGGGCACCACAGGGGACTGTACTCTCCCCCTTCCTCTTCACCCTCTACACCACAGACTTCAGCCACTGCACAGAGACCTGCCATCTTCAAGTTTTCTGATGACTCCGCGGTAGTTGGATGCGTCAGCAGGGATGATGTGACAGAGTACCGGGCTGTGGTCGACTCCTTTGTCACGTGGTGTGAGCAGAATCATCTGCAGCTCAACGTGGCAAAGACCAAGGAATTAATAGTGAACTTCAGGAAGACCAGGAAACACTTGACCCCTGTTTCAATCCAGGGGGTCAGTGTTGACATTGTGGAGGACTATAAATACCTTGGAGTACACATTGACAATAAACTGGACTGGGCTACAAACGCCACAGCACTTTACAGAAAGGCGACTACGAGGCTGAATAAACAGACTTCGTGTCACTTCAAGTAAACCAAACATCTCTGGGGTTTAGAGTCCGACTGAAAAAGGCGACTGAGGTCCTTCAACATCTGCCAGAAAATGCTCAGGATTTTCTATGAGTCTGTTGTGGCCAGTGCGATCCTCTATGCTGTTGCATGATGGGGAAGCAGGCTGAGGGTCGCAGATGCCAACAGACTCGATAAACTGATTCGTAAGGCCAGTAATGTTGTGGGGATGGAGCTGGACTCCCTCAAGGTGGTGTCGGAGAGGCGGATGTTGTCCAAGATAAAGACAATGTTGGATAACACCTCCCACCCACCCCATGACATGCTGGTCAGTCACAGGAGCACGTTCAGTAAAAGACTGAGATTAAGAAAGAGCACCACTGAACGACCTGGGAAATCATTCCTGCCTGTGGCCATCTCCCTGTACAACTCATCCACTTAACACACTGTTTACTGCAACAGCTGCACCCTTCTTGCACATGTTCTTTTTCAGCTATTTATTAATAAGTGACTTTTATGTATATATATGCCTGTATATATTGTTCTATTCTTAGTTAGTCTGTCTTTGTTAATGTTTGTTTATAATGGAGCACTGTAACGAAAAATAATTTCCCCTAGGGATCAATAAAGTATTCTGATTCTGATTCTGATTATTTTATAGAAATTTTGCAATCTATTTATTACATAAAAACTTCTTTCTTAAAACCCACCTCTTTATTTTCAGAGATATAAAACACTGTCTGGCTTCATGAGCATTATGATGACTTAAACCACGTCCACATGATGGCACTGTAGAACACCTTAAGAAATTATTATAAATGTTCTTAATAATGATTTAAAAATAAAGCATTATTGTGTGTGTGTGTGTGTGTGTGTCCTCTTGTATAGTTTATATCAGTGCTTTTGAGACTGCAGGACTTGGTCAAACATCCAACATTGGTCCAAGTTGGACACCAATCATCACAGGAGATGATGGAGAGAAACTGAGGTAAATATTATTTATAAGAGGAAATTAAAAAACAGAATGAATATAATGAACTGTTATACATTTATGCTGTGTTTCAACTGAGATGAACATTCAATTTAGTCTGAGTGTTACTCCCACTAAAATATTTTCCAGTTTTAGTAATAAATAGGAAAATCCCTTAGTAGCAGCTGGCTGACTCATGACCCTGATTGCTGATTGACAGCACCTGTGTGAAGTAGTGCTCGAAGTGTGTATAAAAGCAGCAGACTGTGTTTTGTTTCAGTATGAGTATTTTTTTTTTTTCTGTTCCTACGTCAGCTAGTTAGAAAACTCATCAGTTACAGTTGTGCACCAGTTTTGAGAATGGGTAAGAGGTTTTCTTCCTGGTAACTGCTGAAATGTGTTTGGTTTCTAATTGTGAAAGTGTTTGGTTTTTGTTTTGGCTGTTTCCTAGTGATGGGCAGATGAAGCTTCATGAAGCACTGAAGCTTTTCATCCAATTGGTTCACCCGAGCGCAAAGCTTCTTGAAGCTTCATTTGCTCTAGTAGGACACCTACTGGACGTAAAAATATTAGTTGGCATGAATTTGAAGAGTGTGGCCTTTTGCACACAGCCTGTAAATGTCAACAACAAAAGGAGTGTGTAAAACATGTATATTGTAGTGATGGCAGCATACTGTGTATATTTATACTGGCAGTATGGAAAATGATTATTTGGAAATGCTTAAAATGGAAATGATCATTTACTGTGAGGTGAGGTGTGGTTGGGGTGTGGACAGTGGTTGTGCTTTTGTAACGTTAAGGTATGGACAGCTACAGACTGAGCCCTCAGTCCTGCTTGTTCACATTTTATTCTGTAAAAACTACATTTTCACTGCTTTTATGACCTTTTTAATGGGGAGAACATAGCTAGGATTTAACGATTTAACAAATCTTTTAAATCCTTTGTCCTCCACAATGCTAAATGGCTGGGAGTCCTCGATCACCATGCTAACCAGGTCTTCATCTATTTGAGATTGTTCTCCTGAGGAAAGACAACAAAAACAAAGCACAAATATAAATATCACACACGTCACTTATTGCATTGTATAATATTGTTATATCATTTAGTAACATTACTGCATGCTATATTATCATGACATTTGATGGCTCACCTGGTCTTGCTCCACAATCGGTGTTCCCCTTATTCTCATGCAAAGCTCTGTAGTGCCTAAGCATGGATGAGGTGTTGTTGTTATATCCCAGCTCCCTGGCACATAGCAAACACTTCTCCTTGTACAAAAGTAAAGCCGCTTAACATATGTTTTATTGCACCATCAGTATTATGAAAATACATCTTCTGTAGAAATTTATATACCTTGTTGGGAGGAATAAAATCAAAATGTTCCCACACAGGGGAGGACATCCTCCTCTTCTTAGCTGGCTCCATACTCTCCTGACTTTCTCTCCTCACTCTCATAAACCTCCAAACTGTCTCCAAACTGTCTCTAACTCTCACTAACCGCAACTCTCCATCAAACACCTACATTTTTGAATGAAGTCTGAGGGGTTTATATCGCTGTCATATCTCGCGGCAAAGTTCGAACCGCTTCATGAACCAGTCACGTGGTACAGCCGGGCAGCGAGGCTTCGGACGTCATCATTTTCAGCTCCTCCCATAAATGAAGCAAGCCTCGATACGCGCTTCGCGGAAACGTCCCCTCCATTACTCGACACACGCTTCGAAGCCTCGATACAGAACGTCACATCACTACTGTTTCCTTTGGCAATCAATGTGAGATGTTTGTATGTGACTGGATCTCTATCAAATCTTTATTTTTGGCTTTGCAGCCAAGAAAGTGCTGATTGTGTATGCCCATGAGAGCCCTGCCTCCTTCAATGCTGCTGCCAAAGATGCTGCTGTGGCAGCTCTGACTGCTCAAGGCTGCACTGTAGAGGTGTCTGATCTGTACGCCATGAAGTTCAAAGCTGCTGCTACTACTGAGGACATCACTGGTATACAAATATTCTGCAGGTATAGCAATGCTTTGGTTGCTCTCAAATGTAAACACTGGCTTTAAATGCAGGTGGAGTGAAGGATGCTGAGAACTTCTGCTACGCAAAGGAGATCAAACTGGCATCAGAGGAGGGCAAACTTGCAGATGACATCAAAAAAGAGCAGAAGAAGCTCAAGGAGGCAGACCTTGTCATCTTTCAGGTAGTGTATGACTGGAAGTGTCTTTGATCAAGTGTCCACATCAAAATGACCATTAAACCTGTGTTCCCAGTTCCCCATGTACTGGTCATCTGTTCCTGCAATCATGAAGGGGTGGATGGATCGGGTGTTGGGCTTTGCCTACGCACAGGAGAAGCGGTACAGTGAGGGGATCTTCAAGGTGAGGGCTCCACCAACATGTCTGTGTTCAGGCTGTGTCCTCTCCCTCTTTGCTCACTCCTTGCTCTCTGTACAGGACAAGAAAGCCATGCTGTCCTTCACCACTGACTGTCCTGAATCTGTGTACAGTGACAATGGTGACATCAATGTCACACTGTGGCCGCTGCAGGTGAGGTCTCACTATAAACAGAGCCACGCATTAAATGATCTGTCATGTGGTAACAGCTGCTCCTCCCTGTGTGCAGAACGGGATCCTGAACTACTGTGGCTTCCAGGTTTTTGCCCCTCAGATCTTCTGGGATCCTGCTGCTGGTTCTCCTGAATCTCGCAGCTCCATGCTGGAGGGCTGGCGCACACGACTGCAAAACCTGTGTGGGGAAGCACCTGTGTACTTTGCTCCCTTGGACTACTTTGACAAGGAGAAGGGTTTCCTGCTGAAGCCTGAGGTCAAAGAGAAATATGCCAGCAAAGAGTCTGGCCTCACAGTGGGGATCCACATGGGCAAGCCACTGCCAGCCAACAGCCAGACCAAGGCCGGGGTCTGACAATGGAGTGGGTCCATGTAATGTCTTGGTCTTAAAATGTATGCTTTGCTTGAGGCAATATGCTCAAATGTTACTAGCGTTCACACATGAACTGAAATTAGCTGACTGTAATGCCAGTGCACAGGAAGAGTAAAGCATGTTTAATATTTAAAGATTGTGTTTCTCCTTTTCCAATATTTGTACTGAAGGCTTTTAAGCATTTCTATTCACCTGCCACCGGTTGGTCAAGCAAATCCATCATGTGAGAGCCAATAGTTTTGTGTACCAAATTCAACCAAGATTAGGCCACTCATGTGCTCCTCCGCTACCAAGAACTGTAGAAGCCAATCACCTCTCGCTGCAGTGGAAGCACGCTAACTGTACTGAAGGCTAAATAACATTTATATGTAGTTCACTTAGCTACTTTTTAAAAAGTAAGAGCCAAGAATGTCAGAATAGCTCATTTAAATGCGTGAAAGTCAATCAAATAGTACAGTTAACTGCTCCTAAAACATTACTGGGAAATAGTATAACAGAGAGGCAAATTTTATTTGAGGCAAAGCTCATTTATATGAAAAGAAGTAGACACAGACTTTAACTTTCGTTCATTTAATTTACTTTTCCTAAATGGAAGTTCATGGTATAGTGGTAGAATACAGGGATACAAAGACTTTGTTGCCAGATGCTTGAATTCTTTATCAATTAGTTCAATATCTCTTAATAAACTACACTAAAACCTATGAAAATTAAAGAATCAAAGTGAAATATGAAAAAAGGGAAACAGAAATGATCTGAAACAAATGTGCACAGACTGAAAAAAAAAAAGCATTTGTAACATAGATGTATAGAAAAAAAACCTGATTCCCCACATATATTAATGCATGCTGTGACAACCCTTATTGTATTATAGCACCACTGGGGGGAGGGGGTGTTGCCCTACTATTATTGTATTTAGGGGAGTCCCCTAGTGGGTAGGGATAGGTATCGTTTAGGTTTTATCCGATACCAGTACCAAACTGACCGGTACTTTTGAAACGGTGTCGGTGCTTGAACCGGTGCTTAAAGAATGGAGAACACAAACTTTGTCCAACAACCTCTCATGTTCAGTTGTTTTTTTGTAAAAAGATAACGTTAGACTTTTCTGCAGCTATAGGGCATATATGGTATCACTTTTGGCTGGAAGCAGTGCTTAAACAATGGAAAAAAACACAAACTTTGTCCAAAAACCTCTCATGTTTAGCTGTTTTCCACTTTTTCTTTGGTCATTTTAGCTTTTTTAGCCAGGGTGAAGGGAGTATCTGCCATCAAACAAGAAGACAGCCGCATGTAACTACGATGGTGTTTACTAGTTCACCTTACGTGCATTAATGTAATAACGTGGTTAGCCTACTCAACATAAATTACACACAAACAACATTAAGCTACTCACGCAGAGAAGAACGGCTGCTGCTGCCATCATCATCCGTCATCATTTCTGCTACACTGGCAGGGCTAGGGGCCAGGACTCTAATCTTCGGGTTTTTGGGGGATGTTGCTCCGGGTCCAATAGCAGGCACCACACCCGCAGTAGATGTGCACGGTGTGAGGTCTTGCAGTAAGCTATCAAATACGGTGCATTTCTCGGCTTTTAACAAAATGCTATACGTCGCCAGGTGTTTCATCAGATTCGAGGTGTTACCTCCTTTGACAGTATCACAGTATCAGCTTAAAGCACTTGTTGCAGGCTGCTGAGTTTGCATCTTTTGCTGTGACGTACAGCCAGACTTTTGACCGCTTCGCCTTGGACATTTTTAATCTGTAGCTCTGCTCTAAAAGAACGTACGTACCGTACGCTTGCAAAGGTAAAATGATTATCTAGAATCCAAAGTGTATGACATCTCAGGACAAAAAAAGCACCGAAATAAAGCACTGAAATGTGCGCTGCTTTTCGGTCTGGTTACTACCGTTTATGTCAGAACCAGTGCCATCATGGCACCGGATACCGGTACCCATCCCTGCTAGTGGGTGTGGGAGTATAGTGGTGGCCGTTACATGCTGATTGCGTTGCTGTTCAGAGAAGCCTTACCGTTGTAACTTGGCTGGCGCCCGTGACTACCGATCCCCGCACATGTATGTACGGACAGGGTAGAGCCGTGGGACCTGGCTTGTATGGTCTTATGTTGCTAATGTCAAATAAGGGTCTGTTTAACTGACTGGCTCTGAGTTATCTGGCTAACCTCCACACCACGTCTTTGTGCATGTGGTGCAATCGGTTAGCGCGCAGTACTTATATGACAGTATTAGGCTGAGCTATGCTGAGGTTGTGAGTTCAAGCCTCACCTGGAGCATAAACTTTGAGCTAATGAAACAAAAAAACGCCAACAAACTTTATAGCATCTTTAAAATGAACAACATTCAAAATAAAGATTAAGAAACCCAGAATTATACCTCGCTGTGTTTGTTCTGCTATTTTTTGTTTCTGTTTATTTTCAATGCGAGCTATTAACCAACTTGATATACACGTTCTTCCAAAGTCAGAGAATTTTGCCTGTTTGTGTGTGTGTGTACCTTTTATGTCCTTATGTATAGTTTATACCAAAGGTTCTCAGACCGCAGGGCGTAAGGCAAATCATTGGTTCGCCAAGTTTGGCAACAATCACCGTGGGAAAACGATGTGTGTGAAACTGAGATGATTGTGATTATATGATGTAAATATTCATGTTGTGTTTAAACTGGGCTGAAGGTTTAGGTTAATCTCAAGAGTTACTTCCACCAGTTTAAATACAAAATGGGAAACCTGAGAGAAATTCTTCTTCTACTTCTTATAGGGTTTATTGGCAGTTGGCTATGTTGTTCTTATTGTACATGCTTCCCTTGGGCTCTATATCTGACAAATGTACATTTCTTTTCATTTTTATGCTGATGATATTCAAATCTATTTTTGTCCCCATCTTCACTACGCTGCTTTCTTGATTGTATGAGGGAGATCAAAGGGTGGTTAACGAGTAACTCCCTTTTTCTAAATGAAAAGAAAACGTAAATTATTGTCTTTGATAGCCACATCCCTCGGGGACAATTAGCCGATATATTTGGGCCCTTTGCTACCTCCCTCTCTGATACAGTACGTAACTTGGGCGTTCTTTTGGACAGCTCCTTTACACTTGATAAACAAGTGTCTTCTGTAGTACAGTCTAGCTTTTACCAAATATGACAAATCTCTAAGGCTAAGCATTACATACCGTGAATGGATCTTGAAAAACTTACACATGCATTTGTTACTTCAAGATTAGACTACTCCCTTTACCTGGGCCTCCAATCTGCCCTTCTTCATAAACTACAACTTGTCCAAAATGCAGCGGCACGCCTTTTAACTGGTACTAGAAGGTTTGATTCTATTACCCTGATCCTTGCTGGCCTACATTGGCTGCCCATCAAATATCGGATTGATTTTAAGATTTTATTTCTTACATTCAAAATCATAAATAATATTGCCTCTTGCTATTTAACTGAACCTTTCCGCCTGTATACTCCTAGGAGAGCACTTCAATCATTGAGTCAAATGCTCTTGGTGCAACCTAGGTCCCAGCTGAAAACCAGAGGTGATCGTGCCTTTGCCATTGCTGCACCTAACCTCTGGAACAATCTTCCAGCTGAAATTCTCGCGTCTGAATTGTTTTAATCTTTTAAAACACGATTGAAAACTTATTTATTTGATCTTGCATTTCAGATTAGTTAGTGAGTTATCGGATGTACACTTTGTACTTTTATTGCATTTGTATGTAATTTTAACCTATTGTGTTACTGAGTTTTTCCAGTTGATATTTCTGTGTTGATTTTACCTAACTTTAACACTAGGTGTGAAATATTTCTTTTAACATAGTACTCACGGGTTAATTAGTGCTTTGTTATGTATGGAAATGTATTTCTACTCTATTATCGTACCCATATGTATTTAATTTTATTTCATATTTTACTATTGAGAAGCACTTTGGTGTACCTCTGGTTTTAAATGTGCTATATAAATAAAGTATTGATTGATACTGATTGATTGGCAAACAGCAAAATGGTGCATTACTGCCACCAACCGGTCTGAGAGATATTACCCCAGTACCAGCTGGCTGTTGCATGAGATTTATTGCTGATTGACAGCACCTGTGTGAAATAGTTCAATTTCAATTCAATTCAATTCAATTTTATTTATATAGCGCCAAATCACAACAAATGTCGCCTCAAGGCGCTTCATAGATACAGAGAAAAGCCCAACAATCATATGACCCCCTATGAGCAAGCACTTTGGCGACAGTGGGAAGGAAAAACTCCCTTTTAACAGGAAGAAACCTCCGGCAGAACCAGGCTCAGGGAGGGGCGGCCATCTGCTGCGACCGGTTGGGGTGAGAGAAGGAAGACAGGATAAAGACATGCTGTGGAAGAGAGACAGAGATCAATAACAGATACGATTCAATACAGAGAGGTCTGTTAATACATAGTGAGTGAGAAAGGTGACTGGAAAGGAAAAACTCAATGCATCATGGGAATCCCCCGGCAGCCTACATCTATTGCAGCATAACTAAGGGAGGATTCAGGGTCACCTGGTCCAGCCCTAACTATCTGCTTTAGCAAAAAGGAAGGTTTTAAGCCTAATCTTAAAAGTAGAGATAGTGTCTGTCTCCTGAATCCAAACTGGAAGCTGGTTCCACAGAAGAGGGGCCTGAAAACTGAAGGCTCTCCCTCCCATTCTACTTTTAAATACTCTAGGAACAACAAGTGTGCTCGAAGTGTGTATAAAGGCAGCAGGTGTGTTTTGCTTCAGTATGGGCACCTTTTCTGTTATTATACCAGCTTGGCAGAAAACTCATCATTCACTGTTGCGCAGCACTTTTGAGAATGGGTAAGACTTTTTTCCTGGTAATTGCTTAAAGTTGTTTGGCCAAAGCTGATAGTCTTTGACAAGAAGAGTGAACGGTTTCTGTGCTGAATGGAACTTTATGTTTTGTTTTGTTTTATTCTTTGGCTTTGCAGCCAAGAAAGTGCTGATTGTGTATGCCCATGAGAGCCCTGCCTCCTTCAATGCTGCTGCCAAAGATGCTGCTGTGGCAGCTCTGACTGCTCAAGGCTGCACTGTAGAGGTGTCTGACCTGTACGCCATGAAGTTCAAAGCTGCTGCTACTACTGAGGACTTCACTGGTATACAAATATTCTGCAGGTATAGCAATGCTTTGATTGTGCTTCAGATGCAAACATTAGCTTTATTTGCAGGTGGAGTGAAGGATGCTGTGAACTTCTGCTACGCAAAGGAGATCAAACTGGCATCAGAGGAGGGCAGACTTGCAGATGACATCAAAAAAGAGCAGGAGAAGCTCAAGGAGGCAGACCTTGTCATCTTTCAGGTAGTGTCTGACTGGAAGTGCCTTTGTGGTCAGCTAACAGGAGTCAACATCAAAATGACCATTAAACCTGTGTTCCCAGTTCCCCATGTACTGGTCATCTGTTCCTGCAATCATGAAGGGGTGGATGGATCGGGTGTTGGGCTTTGCCTACGCACAGGAGAAGCGGTACAGTGAGGGGATCTTCAAGGTGAGAGCTCCACCAACATGTCTGTGTTCAGGCTGTGTCCTCTCCCTCTTTGCTCACTCCTTTCTCTCTGTACAGGACAAAGCCATGCTGTCCTTCACCACTGACTGTCCTGAATCTGTGTACAGTGACACTGGCATCAATGGTGACATCAATGTCACACTGTGGCCACTGCAGGTGAGGTCTCACTATAAACAGAGCCACGCATTAAATGATCTGTCATGTGGTAACCGCTACTCTTCCCTGTGTGCAGAACGGGATCCTGAACTACTGTGGCTTCCAGGTTTTTGCCCCTCAGATCTTCTGGGATCCTGCTGCTGGTTCTCCTGAATCTCGCAGCTCCATGCTGGAGGGCTGGCACACACGACTGCAAAACCTCTGTGGGGAAGCAACTGTGTACTTTGCTCCCTTGGACTACTTTGACAAGGAGAAGGGTTTCCTGCTGAAGCCTGAGGTCAAAGAGAAATATGCCAGCAAAGAGTCTGGCCTCACAGTGGGGATCCACATGGGCAAGCCACTGCCAGCCAACAGCCAGACCAAGGCCGGGGTCTGACAATGGAGTGGGTCCATGTAATGTCTTGATCTTAAAATAAAGCCTGCTTTATTCAAACTTTGAGCAATGAGTTATAAATGCACCACTTGGGTTTCATACATGTTATCCCTCTAGAATATGATGTATACTACCACAATGTAATGATGGTTCTAAGTCCCTATGGGATCCAGTCATGTATGGCTTTAAATGTGATGGGGAACTGAGTTTGGGGGGCTGGCTATGGTTCCACGTGCTAATGCAAATCCCTATTCTAATAAGAACACACAGGTGTTTGGGGTTTTTCGTTTCTTTGGGGGATGACGGTACACAAAGGTTGAAAGCAAGACTGACATCCGATCGCTGCTGTAGATCAGGTGACTGCAAGCCCTATTGCGCCTCACTGCCTATACTACAGGCTTTGGCTGGGTTTTGCATGAACGCAGCTTTAAGATCACACTTTCAGCAGTACGTGTTCTTTCTGTCCTTGATGCAGTTTACACTTTACCATTGCAATTTTTGTGAGGTAAAAATGTCTATTGCCACTGTGGGCTCTTCAACAATTTTGCTCCTCCCGCACATGAACTGAAATCCACTGACTGTGGTGCCAGTGCACAGGAAGAGTAAAGCATGTTTAATATTTAAAGATTGTGTTTCTCCTTTTTCTAATATTTGTACTGAAGGCTTTTAAGCATTTCTATTCACCTGCCACCAGTTGGTCAAGCAAATCATCATGTGAGAGCCAATAGTTTTGTGTACCAAATTCAACCAAGATTTAGCCAGTCATGTGCTCCTCCACTACCAAGAACTGTAGAAGCCAATCACCTCTTGCTGCAGTGAAAGCACGCCAACTGTACTGAAGGCTAATCTACATTTATATGTAGTTCACTTAGCTACTTTTTAAAAAGTAAGAGCCAAGGATGTCAGAGTAGCTCATTTAAATGCGTGAAAGTCAATCAAATAGTACAGTTAACTGCTTCTAAAACATTACTGGGAAATAGTATAACAGAGAGGCAAATTTTATTCAAGGCAAAGCTCATTTATATGAAAAGAAGGAGACAAGGCTTCAACTTTCGTTCATTTAATTTAGTTTTGCTAAATGGAAGTTCATGGTATAGTGGTAGAATACAGGGATACAAAGACTTTGTTGCCACACGCTTGAATTCTTTATCAATTAGTTCAATATCTCTTAGTAAACTACACTAAAACCTACGAAAATTAAAGAATAAAAGTGAAATATGAAAAAAGGGAAACAGAAATGATCTGAAACAAATGTGCACAGACTGAAAAAAAAGCATTTGTAACATAGATGTATAGAAAAAAAACCTGATTCCCCACATATATTAATGCATGCTGTGACAACCCTTATTGTATTATAGCACCACTGGGGGGGGGGGGGGGGGGGGGGGGGGGGGGGGGGGGGGTTTTGCCCTACTATTATTGTAGTTGGGGGAGTCCCCTAGTGGGTGTGGGAGTATAGTGGTGGCTGTTACATGCTGATCACGTCGCTGTTCAGAGAAACCTTACCATTGTAACTTGGCTCCTCCCTCGCCAGACTGCTGTTACAATGCATCTATCGATTAATCCTTTATATAGTACATAGACTACAAGCTTGAGATTTGTGGCAATATAGTATAGCGTAAAGCGTTTGTCCTATGAGTGACTGACTAAGCTGTTTCTGTTCCCCTGTTTTTTCCCTTAGATCAGTTGAATGAAGGGAGAAAGGAATAAAATCATTGTGCATGTGCTCCAGTGGCGCAATCGGTTAGCGCGCGGTACTTATATGACAGTATTAGGCTGAGCTATGCCGAGGTTGTAAGTTCAAGCCTCACCTGGAGCATAAACTATGAGCTAATGAAACAGATAAATGCTGAGCTCACTGAAAACTTTATAGCATTTTTTTGGCTGAGTTCACACACAAATCTTTTTTACGCACACACAAATCCTTTTTACACATACAAATCCTGATTTACAAATACAAAACTGATTTACAAGTACAAAATACTTATGACCACAATTTGAGCCAATACAAATCGTCCTACCTTTGTGAATATGAACAAGAAGCATAATTTAACAGCTAAAATTCAGTGGCAAATCATCCTACCTTTGTTAATAAGAGCTAGAAACATACTCTGACGGGTAAAATTAAGTGCCAAACCATGCTACCTTTGTGAATGTTACCTACAAGCATATTTTAACTGGTAAAATGAAGTGACAAACCATCCTGGCTTTATGAATATGAGCTAAAAGCATACTGTCATGGGCAAACATACGTGGCAAACCGTCATACCTACTTAAATTTGTGTTGGAATTACTCTGTGACAGCAGAAATGTGCATAAACTATTTACAGTAGGACGTTTTGCCAAAGTAGGATGGTTTGTCAGAACACCGGCTAACCTCCACACCACATGCCCGCTGGACCTGCTAGCCGCTCCTTCCTCACCAGACTGCTGTTAAAATGCATCTATCGATTAATCCTATATATAGTACATAGACTACAAGCGTGAGATTTGTGGTAATATAGTATAGTGCAAAGCGTTTGTCCTATGAATGACTGACTAAGCTGTTTCTGTACCCGTTTTTTCCCTTAGACCAGTTGAATGAAGGGAGGAATCAATAAAACCTTTGTGCACGTGCTGCAGTAGCGCAATCGGTTAGCGCGCGGTACTTATATGACAGTATTGGGCTGAGCTATGCTGAGGTTGTAAGTTCAAGCCTCATCTGGAGCATAAACTTTGAGCTCATGGCTGTGTCCTAATTCAGGGTCTGCACACTTGAAGTACGCCTTTTAAGTGCGATTACAACACCGCCACGCGACAATGGCTCTCCCAATTCGAAGTGTACTTCAAATACATACTCCAAATGCGCGGTCGATTTGCTAAGCGAGCCTACCGCAGACATGAGCGAGACAGATAAATATGAAGGCATGCCGGCTCGGACGTCGCCCGGATCAACAAGATCCGCGTCAGGTGTTGAGGAACCAGGGCACCCTGACGAGAAGTGGACTACTGGAACAAGAAGGCATCGGTGGGCAAGAGACGAAAACAGGGCGTTGTTGGAATGCTACTACGCAAGTAACCCCGGCGGAAGGGGCTACATGAATAGTAGACTTGTAGTCAAGACCGCCTAATCCGAGACCAAGACAAGACCAAGACCAGAGGGTATCGAGACCAAGACAAGACCGAGACCAAGACCGAGACAAAAAAAGTCTTTAAACTGCAGCCAGATGCTGCTTCGTTTACGGGTCTCGGGCATATTTATGTGTTTTTGCTTTCGCACAGCCCTCCTCACCGCTGTCTACTGTCTCACTCACTCACTGAAAGGACTGACGCATGCTCCACTTGACTGTTGCGTCTCTCACCCTCTCTGTTTTTCACATAATGATATTATCCTATATCCTCGCATGTGATTGGCCACAATATGGAGGGATTGGAGCGTAGCTGAGCCACTGTGTGAGAGCTGAGCAGCCAAAGGAAATTAAGTGGGGGTAGAAATGACTGAAAGATTATTAGGCTCTGTTTTGAGCTTTGTTCAAAAAAGAATGACTTCATATGTATATATATATATATATATATATATATATATATATATATATATATATATATATATATATATAGTTTTTTAATTAAGCAGCAAGGCAGAACAAAGTCGGGCCTGTATCAAGACACAGGGACTAAACCCCAATTCAACCAGACCCAGAACTGATCCAGAATTAAAACAGGACTACAACAGTAACCAAGACAGAACCAGAATCAGAACTAGATGATAGCAGCACTAAAAATCATCTTAGACCTGTACTACACTTATTTTTTAATTCTACCAAAGTACACTATTTAGATTCTGAAAAGTTTATATAATTATTCAGCCTTGTTGAGCAAACAAGCCTGCATAACTTAATAAATATAGAATTTTAAAAGTAACAAACGCTATCTAAAAAGATACAATAGGTACGAGATACATGTTCTGATGAGTTTTTGGCAAACAACCATTTGACTAACTTGTGTGTCTCACCTGCTCTTGTTCCATCTCTGTTCTGTCGTCATTTTCGTCGTCTCTCTCCCTCTCTGTTCCTCTCTCTCCCTCTTTGTGCTGACAATCAAGCCAAACACACATATACAGTGGAAACCAGATATTTACATACTCTTCAGATAAAAACACAAACACTTTTTAATTGTAACATCAAATCAGACTAAATGTTTATTTTTTTAGATTGATAAATATAAAAAACATATTTGTTAACTTTAAGAGTAAAGAGAGAAACTGTCTGTATTTCTTAATTGTAAATGGCACCAAATTGTATTCAAAATTGAGCCACACTTATGGAGCTCCACAATTCTTTTCCAGAATTCTTTTCCAGGTGTTTTGGTTGACATCTCTTGATTTTTCAAAGAAACTTTCCCATTTCAAAGAAACAGGCTCTGTGTTTTGCCTTATATGCATCCACAGCTGTGCCACCAATTTACCCACATGGACTCTACTAACCAATCAGAAGCTTCTTAAGCTCAGAATGGAATCATCTGGAGTTTTCTTAATTAATCTTAATTAACAATAAGCTTAGTGTATATGTACTCCTACATTTGATGAAAGTGATTAAAATAGACAGCTCCCTCTTTTTATTCTGACATTTAACTAATTCAAAAGACATTGCAACATTTATTTATCTAAAACAAAAGTTTACTCTAAATTGATGTTTAACAGTAAAAAAAAGGTTTTATGTTTTCTCCCTAAAGTGTATGTAAATATCTGGTTTCAACTGTGAATATACTGCTGTGTATTGAAATTCCTCTTGTTTTGCATAGATATACTGAACATACAACAACAACATACAAAGCATAATATATAAAATAACATCTACCTGAGTTTTTTCTTTGAAAGAAGCTCCTTATGTCCATTGTTGTGTTCATCAGTACACAACTGAAACCGATTTAGAGAGTTTGTTTAGCCGTGGAGGGTAACAACTGAAAATATGAGATGTAAGCTAAGACTCTCTAAAAAAAATCAGCATTGTCGTTCGGCTTTTTATTTATCCATTTGTTGATTCACTCAAAGAGTAAGTAACGCAACCAAGTGATCAGTTTGATATCAATCTTTTGTGATACACCGTCATATTTACATTATTAGTTCAGTACGAATGATTTCCGTTGGTACCTGGTCAAACTTAAGCTCTCCTCTGCAGCAAACTCGCAGGCAGCAGCTTCTTCCCCCTCGCTCACATGGGTGCTGTGCTCAGTCGCCTAGTGCCAAAGCTCGGATCATACCAAAATCAGGGGGAATTTAGGACGGTGCGCTCTGTGCTTCGTGTGTTGTTTTTGTTTTATACAGTTGTCAGTCAGGCATCTAACAAACAAATTACACTCCAAAAAACCCCATGCTTCAGAAAAAATGACCCGGGCTTAAGCCCAGTAAGACACCCCCCGCTCCGCTGATGGTTGACTCCAAATCTCCCGAACACTATGTCGATTTGAGAGTGCAAGACCGAGACAGCGAGACCAAGACCGAGACCAAGACAAAAGTCCGTCGAGACCAAGACCGAGACCAAGACAAAAGTCCGTCGAGACCAAGACGAGACCAAGACCACGTAAAAGTGGTCTCGAGACCGGTCTCGAGACCAAGACCGGTCT
Organism: Neolamprologus multifasciatus; assembly: GCF_963576455.1. Classification (NCBI taxonomy): domain Eukaryota; kingdom Metazoa; phylum Chordata; class Actinopteri; order Cichliformes; family Cichlidae; genus Neolamprologus; species Neolamprologus multifasciatus. The sequence continues at coordinate 9,780,831 of NC_140446.1, read as the reverse complement.
CGAGACATCCAACTCTAATGAATAGGATGAGGGACCTATGAATTCTTCGATACCCAACATCCACAATGATGTCTCAGCCTCAGATACTCAACTAATCAAAGTGATGTCATGACAAAAATGAATGACCAACAAAACATTTTTTCTCCTTCATTTATGTCACACAATCTCGTGTTTCTCGCAGTTAGTATCATGGTTGCTAGGCAACCTGAACTGCGCAACGAAGGCTAGACCGTCCCATTTCACAAGCCTCTCACTTCCGCACTTCTCGTACTTATAGTACGCACCGTACGTAGTACGCGTAGTGCACGTACTTCAAGCGTGCAGACCCTGAATTGGGACACAGCCAATGTTTAGCTAATGAAACAGATAAATGCTGAGCACCCTGAAAATGCCAACAAACTTTATAGCATCTTTAAAAACAAGCAACATTCAAAATAGAGATTAAGAAACCCAGAATTATACCTCTCTGTGTTTGTTCTGCTTCTTTTTTGTTGACCAATGCGATCTATTAACCATCGAGATATAGTTTTTCCTTCAAAGTCAGATTTTTGGCTGTATGTGTGTGTGTGTGTGTGTACCTTTTTTGTCCTCAGACCGCAGGCTAATCATTGGTTCGCCAAGTTTGGCAACAATCACCATGGGAAAATGATGTGTGTGAAACTAAGATGATTGTGATTATATGAAGTAAATATTCATCTTGTGTTTAAACTGGGCTGAAGGTTTAAGTTAATCTCAGAATTACTTCCACCAGTTTCCATACAAAATGGGAAACCTGAGAGAAATTCTTCTTCTACTTCTTTATACGGTTTATTGGCAGTTGGCAAACAGCAAAATAGAGCATTACCGCCACCAACTGGTCTGAGAGAAAATGCCGCAGTACCAGCTGGCTTACTCTTGAGGTTTATTGCTGATTGACAGCACCTGTGTGAAGTAGTGCTCGAAGTGTGTATAAAAGCAGCAGGTGTGTTTTGCTCCAGTATGGGCACTTTTTCTGTTGTTGTACCAGTTAGACAGAAAACTCATCATTTACTGTTGTGCAGCAGTTTTGAGAATGGGTAAGACTTTCTTCCTGGTAATTGCTTAAAGTTGTTTGGCCAAAGCTGATAGTCTTTGACAAGAAGAGTGAAAGGTTTCTGTGCTGAATGGAACTATGTTTTTTTTTTTATTATTATTATTTTTTTTATTCTTTGCAGCCAAGAAAGTGCTGATTGTGTATGCCCATGAGAGCCCTGCCTCCTTCAATGCTGCTGCCAAAGATGCTGCTGTGGCAGCTCTGACTGCTCAAGGCTGCACTGTAGTGTTGTCTGACCTGTACGCCATGAAGTTCAAAGCTGCTGCTACTACTGAGGACATCACTGGTATACAAATATTCTGCAGGTATAGCAATGCTTTGATTGTGCTTCAAGTGTAAACATTAGCTTTATTTGCAGGTGGAGTGAAGGATGCTGAGAACTTCTGCTACGCAAAGGAGATCAAATTGGCATCAGAGGAGGGCAGACTTGCAGATGACATCAAAAAAGAGCAGGAGAAGCTCAAGGAGGCAGACCTTGTCATCTTTCAGGTAGTGTCTGACTGGAAGTGTCTTTGGGGTCAGCTAACAGGTGTCCACATCAAAATGACCATTAAACCTGTGTTCCCAGTTCCCCATGTACTGGTCATCTGTTCCTGCAATCATGAAGGGGTGGATGGATCGGGTGTTGGGCTTTGCCTACGCACAGGAGAAGCGGTACAGTGAGGGGATCTTCAAGGTGAGGGCTCCACCAACATGTCTGTGTTCAGGCTGTGTCCTCTCCCTCTTTGCTCACTCCTTGCTCTCTGTACAGGACAAGAAAGCCATGCTGTCCTTCACCACTGACTGTCCTGAATCTGTGTACAGTGACACTGGCATCAATGGTGACATCAATGTCACACTGTGGCCACTGCAGGTGAGGTCTCACTATAAACAGATCAAAGCATTAAATGATCTGTCATGTGGTAACAGCTGCTCCTCCCTGTGTGCAGAACGGGATCCTGAACTACTGTGGCTTCCAGGTTTTTGCCCCTCAGATCTTCTGGGATCCTGCTGCTGGTTCTCCTGAATCTCGCAGCTCCATGCTGAAGGGCTGGCGCACACGACTGCAAAACCTGTGTGGGGAAGCACCTGTGTACTTTGCTCCCTTGGACTACTTTGACAAGGAGAAGGGTTTCTTGCTGAAGCCTGAGGTCAAAGAGAAATATGCCAGCAAAGAGTCTGGCCTCACAGTGGGGATCCACATGGGCAAGCCACTGCCAGCCAACAGCCAGACCAAGGCCGGGGTCTGACAATGGAGTGGGTCCATGTAATGTCTTGGTCTTAAAATGTATGCTTTGCTTGAGGCAATATGCTCAAATGTTACTAGCGTTTACACATGCAGGCTGCGGCTTTATAGAATGAGACAAACAAATGCAACAAATTGACCTTAAAATATTAGTCCTCTGACTATTTCTTGAGTCTGCAACAAAATAAAAGACTTGTACTCAATTGTGGTGTTTCAATTTTATTTATTGCCTGAAATTTGGATTTTGATAACTAAACTTTCAATTCTATCGTACAGAGAGACTGCTCTCACATTAAAAGATTCAATTTCCTTGTGGATGATCTACTGTTCAGAAGCCTTTTTTGCATTTACCTTCACACTGGTTCTTTCTATAGTTTAATCTGTTTTAGTGCAGCAAGCAAGAACTTTAATTTCTCTGGGCATTGACTACTTGAGCAAAGATGGCTATCACAGCGGTGCAAGTTTTTCTTCACTCTAGTATTATCCAAAATGGAATTTGTGTGCCTTATTAAGCTACAATGTCCACTGTCTCAACAGGTAGGGAATTCTGTACACAGTGAGCTCATATTTATTTATTTTTTTTTTAAAAATGCATCAAGTAATCAGAGTACTCCTACACAGTGCCGTGACGAGTCTTTTTCCTCATTAGTCATATTTCTTAAATTGCTCTTGATTTTCTTTTTCTTTCAGCCTCACCTTTTGCTTTGTGCATTTTTATAGTGCTGCTTATTGTTTGGTATCTGGTATAATTATAAGAGGGATATGAATTCCTTTATGCTGCTCAAGACTACAATGAAATTGCAGATTTCCCTTTTCACTTGTTAAAATGGAGCATGCTAATTAAATGTATTTATGGTTTGCTGTTTAAGCATATAAGTGCAGCTGTGCTTTCAAAACCTTGCAAACACATTGATTAAAACAATTATCTGTGTTTTTACTTTCAAAGAAAGTGTCAAGCTTTAAGGTGTTAATAGATACTAATTCTAATACTTCTGGTTTTCTAAAACACTAACATGAAGCAAGAAAGGCAGTGCTTGCCTTGGCAAGTCTAAAAGTAGACAAACCATAACAAAGTAAAGCTTCTTTCATCTCATAAAGAGTCATCCTTTGTATTACTGTCATCTTGCGGCCACAGTTAGCTATTGTCACTGAAAGCTCTGCTTGTTTCTTACTCATAGGAAACGACAGCTGTCTTCATTCTACAGATGTGTCTGCCTCCCATTAACAATAACTTGAGCTATGCTGAGAGGGCGAGCAGATTTTTATTTTGTGGTGTGAATACGTGGCCAGCATGCGAAGCAGTGTCATATTTATATATTAGTATCAAACCAGTGTATACATATACTTTAACATTAGCTAATGCTGAAGAACCGACATGAGTCCTGACTGAAACATTTCCTTCATCACTATACTTGGTATCCTTTGCCTCTTTGAAAAGATTGTGACAGCATGCTGTGGTCTTGATCTGTCTGAGGGATGTCAATCCTCCTCTCCATTTCCTTTGCAGTTTGTTCCAGGAAGAAGCTTTTTCTTTTCTTGGTCTTTCATGTATTTATTTAAGCTGTTGGTGTTATTTAAGGAGAGCTTTTCCTTCCAGCATGTTTTCCTTTATTGCTTTGGGTTTTTTTTTCATAGATATGTGGCCCTCACAGCACATCCACTACAAATGTGATTTAAAGAATATGATGCTGGATATTAAACAGAACATAAAGCATTTAATATGAGCTCAGCATTAAACATATGGAGCAGTATTATTAATCTATTTAAAACTGATATGGAACATTTTTCTACACAAAATGTAATTTTACTTTTTGTGCTGTACAACAGTTGTTGTACAGTAATGCACAATTTTCCATTAATACGTTTTTATCTGTAGTGAGGTGTTTTCATAGTTCACACAGTAGATAGTAAAACATAAATTACAGTTTCTCAGAAAGGATAGGGGTTCAGAAAAGTGCAAACATCCATGCTGTGTATAGTACAGTATGGGCATTTGCTTGTTAAACTGTGAAATAGTGGAGGAAAGTGTGTGTGTGTGTGTGTGTCTCTGCTTACCTTTCTTCAAAAGTCACCGCATGCCTGCGTGCCACTGCTCACGTTTTGTTGCCTGTCTTGTTTTTAGGTTTACCGCAGGTTTTTCGAGCTTTGTGTCAGGTCCCTGAACGCAGCACGTGAGTCGGCTATTTGTGATCTTTTCGCTTCTAGACTCGGACAACCGGGGTCCCATGAACTTTTAATACAGTCTGCATACATTGTGCGCTTGCACTACTTGATAAACAAAACGTAATTAACCAAAGGTCATGTTTCTTCACCTCTTCCGGGCAGTTGCGCCTTCTTAAACCGATTTCCTGGCGGCCTTCCGCCGAAGCTCCAGTGGCGCAATCGGTTAGCGCGCGGTACTTATATGACAGTATACAGCAGAGCAATGCCGAGGTTGTGAGTTCGAGCCTCACCTGGAGCAGAGTTTTTAGTCTCAGTCTCACCTGTAGACGGCAGTTACAGCCTGATATTTGGAGATTATCTGTCGACACGAGCGACCCTCCAGCTGTTCTTTACACGTTTATCTTCACTTTCTTTGCTTTAAAAGTGCAGCTTTAATACTTCCTGCCTTGCGATTAAATGCAACTGCTGCGATCTTACCTAATGAAGACCACCAGTGTCATCTGAAAGGAGAATGCTAAAAAAGCTTCTTTGTATCATGGACAACCCGTCCCACCCCATGCACGCCTCCCCGAAATGCAGAACTGACCGCCACAGAAAATCCTTTGTGCCGGTGGCAGTAAGACTGTACAACTCTTCCTCCCTCTGTGGGTGATTTTCCTGAGGATTAATAACAAAGTTATTCTGTTTCCATTCAGGCCGTGCAATGTCACCCAACAGTTTTTCATGGAATGTTTGTTTCATGTCCCCATCATATGCTGCTACTCCCTTTTATTCATTTGCACAATACTATGCCACTTTTAGAATCACCTGCAATGATAGCTAAACTATTTATTTTTCAGGATATAGTTATATTGTTACTTGTTAAAGTTATTTGATATTATATTTTGCACTATCCTACTGTATATTACTGTATACTAGTATTCTATTGTATATATTGTATATCTTATTCCTCTGTTTCTCTGTCTCTCTTGCTGCATTGAGCATTTGTATGACAAAAGAATTTTCCTCGGGATAAATAAAGTTCTTCTTATCTTATCTTATCTTATCTTATCTTATCTTATCTTATCTTATCTTATCTTATCTTAATGTGATTAAGAAGTGTATTTTTAACTGGAACCCAGTATGAGCATAACATTTAGCATTTCAATTTCCTGCTAGAAATAGCTAGAACTGAGCATATCCTTGCTATTTCTATATCACATTCTTGCCTTATAGATTGGACAGCGCTCAATACAAAACTGAACTGGAAGCTTACATAAATAATTAAAACATGAGCAGACATCCATCTTTTCTATTTAGAGTCTCTAATAATAATAGAAGTGTTGCACAAACGCAAAAGCAAAGCAGATTATATAACTAGGCAATTCAAACTGATTTACATAACACATAAAGACATGAAAAAAAATGAAAAGGCACAGTTATTATGCTTGCTTTAGATGTTTTTTTTCATGTTAACTAGTTTCTGTTATTTTTGTTTTGTTTGATTTCTTTATGAACGCTGCAAATATGTTGCAAATGATACAACACAACCACACCAAAATAAGCACTGGCTATCACTGGTAAAAAGTTAAAAATATGTATGCTGTTACTGCATAAATTAACCTCCTATTTTAACCCAATAATAATCAACATGAAATATCTGCATGCCACAGAAAACAACCACAACAAAGTAAAACATGTTTTTGACCAGGGAGCTAAAAGCAACTTCAGCCTACCGTTCTCCCAGCAATATTGTTCAACACTGCCTCCTGTCGATTATCACGTGAAGGTGCTGTTTGCTGTGAAACCATTGCCCACCGGTAGATGGCGATATTGTTGCACTAAACGGCCCTGCTCCAACGCGGCTCTAAACATTTTTTTTTTTTTTAAAGTGAAATAAATAAATAAATGAAAGTACTGAAGACTGCAGCAGAATCTTGTGTTAATTCTTCTCATAATTTGTGTTTACAAACATATTGACTGACACATATTTATGTGTTTATGTGTGCTGATCAATCTTTTCACCGCATCCAGAAATCTGCGTGTTACCAAACACAACCCCAATCACCTTAATCCCTTTTAAGACGTTGTTTTATTTCACTGTTCACAACTGTCACACACTGTGCACACGTCTCCATCCTTGTGTGTTTACGTGCATGTGTTTCTCAGCAGGTCTGCCGCTCTAAGCCCCCGTAAAGCTGGGAATGAACAAGCAGAAGATTGCAGTAATGATGTGACCCAGATGTCCTGGGTGCAGATCCCCTGGCTGAAAATGAGAGTGGAGATCGGGACCTTGAACCTCCCCTGTCTCACTCCCTCCCTCCCACCCTCTTGCCTGGGACACAATCACAGAACATTTGCATGCGTGTGTATTATTTGGGGAGGGGCATGTGTATGTTGCGTGTGTTTAAGCTCATGCAGATCCATGTAAACATGAGGGATCAGACTTAGGAGTGTGTGCCACTTGTTCTCAGCACTCCGGATTAGATGTAACAGGTTTTTTTTTTTTTTTAATTTACTTTCCTTAGCCGCCTCCATAAGATACTAAAGCCTGGCTTCAAAACCTTCCTTCCCTCTCTGCCTCCCTCACTCCCTTCCTCCCCTTGACTCACCCATTCCCTGAGGTCAGCAGGTGGCTGAACAATCACATAACCCGCACCATCCTGAAAGTAGGCTCAGTGGGCCACTTTACTCAATGAGAGGCTTGGCAGTTGGAGTAGTGCATGCATGTGTGTGTGTGTGTGTGTGTGTGTGTGTGTGTGTGTGTGCACGCGCGCGCGTGTGTGTGTGTGGCAGGGATTGAGAGGAAAGGGGACAAAAGACAGAGTTTAATATTTGGGATAAGCTGTGATTGAATATCCTGAGATCAGAGCAGAATGATCAAATTCTGCCAGTGATAATCCTTCATCTTGGAAAATTAAATACCACTCTGCAGTCTCTCCTCTTGACTCACACTCTCTCTCACACACACACACACACACTTGCAGTATTTAAACGAGGTCTGACATGTGTCTCATAACCGTGCTCGGTTCCTCGGGGAGCTGTTCTGATATCTGATGAGTTTTTCATTAATAAGACACAAGTCTGATCCTGAGGGAGAAACACAAAATGACAACAGATAAGCCCTGCTTTCCCCAGCTCTCCACCGCACACACACATAACACAGATTCACTGATACACCATAACTAAATATCTTTATACATGCACTTATATTAAAGTCTTTGCCTTAATCACCTCAGCCCTGTTTTATTCACTCAAGCCTACATTTCATTTCCTTGCACATCCTTGTTCAAATAAATTAAATCTCATCTTTATTTACAGTCTTACCAGTATAAGCCCCGATACAACAGAACAAAAACATTATCAGACTGCATCAGAGACCCTGTTCCTCCTCACCTTTTTGTAATCGGCATCTAGGATCTCTCCAAAATCTCAATCCAGCATACACCCACACGTCAGGTTGTGCCTGCCCAGCTGGTGTGGAGTAGAGCGTTTTTGTCACTTTGTGACTGCATTCAAAAAAGCATGCACAGCTATATTCCTCAATATTTGGGCAGAAAGAGCAGGTAATCCAGTGCAGGCAAGTAAACTAGTACCAATAAAGTCATAGGCAATCAGTTTAATTACGTATAGACCATGGACAGCATTAAAGATGGGTATAGCACCCAGTGGGTTTGGGGGCTGCATTTTCAAGCTTTAGAATTAGCACTTGGCCACCATGTTGTTTTGTTTATTTGTTTCTTTGGTTTTTGCTTTTGTTCTTTAGAAGACCGAATTATTTTACGCAGATGACATGGTGAAGTGCTGATTTAACAAATAATACTAGCTATCTTGGTTAGCAATCTCCCGTGCAATGCAGAGCCACACATATCAGCTAATTGTGGCTAAGCAGGAGACTAATAACACACTAGACCTGCATTCACAGAATCTGAAGCACAAGCTTCTGGGATGGTCTGTTGCACACAGCAAGCCATAATATTGGTCAGGTAACCTATTAAATGTGCTCCCAACAGTCACAAAGCGCTCACACAGAAAGGTCCAGTAGCAGACTGAGGAGGACACTTTTGAAGGGGAAGCTATTTTTTTAACTAGGCTACATAAATGCTTTGTCACAGCTGTAAGGCTAGCCATAGTGTAGTGGTTTTGGTTGCTTAACAAGCAAAGTATTCCTAGTTTGATCCTGAGAGGAGTCACAAATGCCTTCAAGGGTGTGTCAGTAAGGGCAATCAGCATAAAAAAAATAAATAAGGGTGAGATAATTTGGACATGTAAAGATGAGGGATAATGGATACATTAGACAAATGATACTGAATATGGAGCTGTCAGGCAGGAGGAAACGAGGAAGCTCCCAGAGGAGATTCCCAGTGAAGGAGGACTTGCAGTCCTGGAGATACTTGAAAGTAAGAAGACGAATCTTAACATGAATGTGGTATTTTACAGTAAGCCATATTTTGAACCAGGTGAAGTCTACCGAGAAGTTTGTGTGGTAAGCCAAAGAAGACACAATCTAAACAATCAATACTAGATGTAACTACAACACATACAAGCTCTAGTTACATACACGCTACTCCCATCTCTTTTAGCTGAGATGGGAGTAGCTGACTAATATTACATGAGTGGAAATATGTCAGTTTAATTTCAGGTAAGCAGTCAATGAGAGAAGAAGAAACTGAATTAGACTGAATATAGAGCTGGGTGTCATCAGCATAATAATAATAATAATGGATTGCATTTATACAGCTCTTTTTGAGACCCTCAAAGCGCTTTACAAATCCACTATTCATTCACACACTGGTGAAGGCAAGCTACAGTTGTAGCCACAGCTGCCCTGGGGCAGACTGACAGTAGCAAGGCTGCCATATCACACCATCGGCCCCTCTGACCAACACCAGTAGGCGGTAGGTGAAGTGTCTTGCCCACGGACACAACAACAGAGACTGTCCGAGCCGGGGCTCAAACCAGCAACCTTTCAATTACGAGACGAACTACCAACTCTTGAGCCACGATCGCCCTTAAGAATGAAGGTCTATGCCAGATTTCCTAAACATGTGACCTAAACGTAAAAGATAAATAACAAATAGAAGGGGGCCTAAGAAAGAGCCCTGGGGAACACCTAAGACAACTGGGCAAGCTTGTGATCTGAAAATCTTTTTAGCTGTACATACTAATTATGATTTTAGAGATAAGATTTAAACCAGGCATGTTACATGCCAACAGTACAAACAGATTCTAATCTCTTTAAAATAATATTATGAGAGAGTGTATTAAAGGGCAATTGTAATTTTGACAGCACTCTGTGCTGTGAAGTGGCCAAAAATCTGACTGAAATTGTTCAAACGGATGATTGTGAGTAAGGTGAGAGCAGTGGTGGTTTTTGATATGAGCAGCATGGGCCGTTGCCCAGGGCAGCAACAGCCAGGCATTGGCAAAAAAAAAGTTGCTTGTACCCATGCTGCCCCGACATCATGCCAGCACGTTTTGGGGATTGCATAGGGGTTTTCTATTGCCCATTTGCGAGGAGTAAGGGCGCCCTTCATTTACCCTGGGTGAGAGCAAACCTGCACATCAGCAGCGTTTTTGAGATTTTTTGAAAGAAAGGGGAAATTAGCAGTGGTACAGTAATTATTTAGGTTGAAAGAGTCTGCTCTGGGTTTTTTAAGAAATTGTGTTATTGTGGCGTTTTTAGAGGAACAAACCCAAAGATTATGGAAGAATGCATAATACTCTCAAATTCTCATGACCATTGATCAACATTGAGAATATGCACATTTATGATGAAGGAACTGACCTCCCAGCCCATTGTTCCTTCAGTGGGCTGGTTTCAGTCATTATGCAAATGCACTGTTTATAAGATTGGGGAAACCTGCAGTCAGCTGAGACTGAAGAAGTCACTTGGATGAGTGACTGAAGACGCTACGTCCAGGTGAACAGAATCAACTTTTGGAGATTTACTTACCTGGATGATTGAGAATGCATCAAGACGAAATGTATAATACTCATTATTAAAGGATAGCGAGAAGAAATGTAAGGTTTAACCAAAAGTAGGAAGTGGGTCAAAGTAACAGGTAGAAGGTTTAGAGGTCTTAATAAATCTGGTTATTTCATCTACAGTCAGGAATCGGAAAACTAGAAAGAAAACAACAGGGGGCTCATACACTGTCCTAAAAGTAGAGTTACTAAGAGCCAGCTGCTGATGAATATTACTGATTTTTGTTTTACAAAGGACATAAAAGTATTACTCTGTTCAGTGCCTGAACTGAACTGAACTGAGGTCGAACGTTTTAAGGTGGTCGAAGGATCTCGTTCACACTGGAGATGGGTGCCCTTGTATTTCCTTGACCTGACCTGACCAGACCTGATTAGTGTTGAATTATATTCAGATGGAGCTGCAGATAGGGAAATCAACTATACAGTGTACACCTATATACGGTACCCTCTATATTGGATTAGATTTTCTCCTGATTGAAGATGCGTGGTATAATTTAGATCGTGCGTGTGTTTGTGTGTGTATGAATATACTAGAGACTCTTGGAACCTCTTCAATCATCCATATTGCGCTTCATTTAAGTTGCGCTTCTTAATGACTCCGGGGCACTCGGGCTCATGTGTGGCAACTTTCAACCATGAAAGACAAGCAAATGGCATACTTTCAATTGTGCTCTGTTTTGTTTTATATATAATATATCCATATATTTATAGTATTCGTGGGAAGCTTTGGACGCGGAGTTGAAAGTTTCTATTTTAAGACTGACACCGCCTATTTAAAGTACTGTCGGCATAAGCCGGTAACAGTTAGTAGTGCATCTCAAAGGTCTGGCATATCGCACAACTTCGCAACGCACCAATGAGAATGTAGTATCGCACAGGGGCAGAGCTAATTGACGGAAGAAGTAGCCAATTAACCGACGCTTTGCCTAGCCGTTGTAACCAATCATCGAGCAGATGCCAAAAATAACACCTCCTCTTGTTCAGCACCCAAAGTCGAAGGATAGCTCTGGCCTTTCAATGGAAGAAAGTGCTAGATTTGTCAGTGTTGTATAATATAACCAATTCTCAGTGTCCATGTTTGTTTGGGAACGATCGGAATTGTCTACATTTACTGTGAGGGACACAATTGGCGTCAAACATGCGTAAAAACCAACGCTATCCAAGCAGGGAACCACCGAGAAAGGAATTATCGCCGCTCATCTGAGGCCAATCTCCATTATTTTTGTCAAATAAGGAAACATAACACAGCTAGCAAGCTAACGTTAGCGCCGCATATAGCTAGACGAGTCTTCACACAGAAAGCTGAGATTTTAGCAGATAATCAGGATTGGATCTACAATCGCACAGCAGCAGGAAAACGTAAGTAGCACGCTTGTATCTGCGCTAACGTCATTAGCATTAGTTTGACAGTTCCAGCGACAGCTAACTGTGAAGCTAATAGCTAACGTTAGCTCACATCAACACACTAGTAAACGGGCCTTTCGTGGAGGGAACAGTGTTAAGTGGAAGGGATTTCTGCATGTGGTATTTCCAGAGCCAGCCGGTTGGTTCATGCTACACAGGTAGATCAAAATAAAACCTGAAACAATGAGCTGAAGTTTTAAAGTAACTTGGTTACCTTAAGCGTTAGCTCGGTTACCTCATGGTAGTTGTAGTAATGTAATATATTTAAAGAAAGTGCCAAAGGGCGTCCTTATTTTAGTAATGTAATGTTTGCTGGGTAACTCTACCAATCTTCGATATGCTCCAAGCAGACGTGCATTGGAGTGTCTCTGGGTACTCCATGTTCTCATGTGTATGCAGGGCGGTTATAAGGGCAGGGTTCCCCCTATTAGTGTGAAATGTCTTTAGTCAAAGCCAAAAAGGCATTCAGATGGCATTTAATTTAATGTAAACAGGCAAGATTTATTGATTTTTAGCAGTAATGTTTCACTGCGACAACTGTACGGCTCCTCCCCACACTTCACTGATTTCCCACTGCTCATTATTTACAACAGGACCACTGATACTGGATTTTGGGCCGTTTTTAGTGGGTACCTACAATAGAATCTTTGCAACTCTAAACATTTTTAATTTGACGAACTAGTGAGCTACTTGCTAGACCTGCGATAAGTGAGTAAAGCATGTGATAACATCGTTCATAATTGCAATGATGACATGATTTGGAATAAGTAAACAGGCACTGAACTGTGAATGTGGCTTGTACAGTTCAGCTCAGGGTTGTCCCTAAGTTTCTGCAGGGCTCTAGGCGCTCAAGTTGAAGTTGGGAGGTGGTGGAGGTCCATCTCTCCATACAGAGGTGTGGCTAATCGCCTGTGGTGCTGTGATATCAGTCTGTTTATTACTGACTATGGCGCAAAATAATAATACTTTGGGATATGATGTGTTGATTAGATAAATACATTCTTACCCTTTACTATTTTTTTCTTTACATTTTATGTAAAGACAATTTTAATTCTTTAAACAACAAAAATTAGGACAGAAGTATAGTCTGATATAACTAAGTTAATTTGCTGGTGAATCAGCAGTAAATATTTGAATAAATGTAAAATGTCACTAAAGTGCATAATATTTGTAATATGAAATCTAGAGTAAAGTATGGCAAACATTAACAGTACACACATCAGCGATCTTTATCCTTCTTGTACTGTTACTAACGTGGATTCACTGCTTGTCAAGGCTCGAGAGAGCGCTATTAAAAATACTTGGCAAACTAACCTGGGAGTTGTGATGCATGGGCTGGGTTGTAATGATTCATATTTAAACACACTCACTATGGCTGTGTAAAACAAATGGTAGTTTGTTAAGATCGCTTTTCTCCATGTTTGAGCTTGGGAATCAGGTGGTTTAGTGTTTTGGTTTTACTTACAGAGACTTTGATTGGATGGTGTATACAGTAATACTGATATAGCCATGATAATATTGGTTAATAGTCTTGGATTTTTTTTTACTTACTATTTTAAGGGACATGGTTAAGTATATATGAGGCTCTTCGAATATAATGTGTACTGTAGCGATGAGGCCTGTCAAAAATATGTGAAATGAACTGTGATAACACAATATTACAATTCCCCCTTAAAGAGTACTAGTCAAGCTATTTATCTTGCACATTAAAAAAAGCAAGAGTTGGCTCAGAGTGGATTCCAGTCGAGGTAAAATTTACAAAAACACAACCTGAAGTTTGTGCAGGTTTGTGAGTAAGACTCTGCAAGTATGGAGGTGATAGATACAAAGGGCTTTTAAAATGAATAACATTTAAAAATCAGTCATGTGTTTCAAAGGTTGGCAGTGTAACTGAGCTGTCTTCATTTGTACCAGCTTGAAGTCTAGCAACCGACTAGCTAGTAAGTAATATAAAACTTTAGTTGTCATTCTGCTTAAGTCGTCTAGTACTTGGAAAGTTTCTGTAGTTTTGTGTTTGTCCTTCATGCTTCGGTTTATTTGTGGTACAGCAAAGTCAGATAGCTACATTCTTAGAAATATTTTACAGGTGTTGCACATGTTCCAGGCTATGTAAGGACATTGTGGGTCCGTTGTCATAAGACAGTTGTATTGAATGTACTGTGGGTTGCTCTGATATAGACAAAGGTTAGTTGTTAAACATTGCGGTAGATATACAGGAGGAACTTGTGACCATCCCTTAATCATGCTGTTTTTCGTTGATGTGGTAATAAAATGGCACAATGACTTTGGGTTTGTGGGAGTTACAGTTAACCAATGCATGGTGTTACTTTTTTGCTACCATCAGTTACACTCTTACCTCTTTAGCTTTGCTCGCTGTTTTTCTAACAATGCAAAATGTATTGTTCAGAAAACAGAGTCATGTAAATATTGCTAGATATTATTTGTTTTTTGTGGTGGTTTTTATTTTATTTTATTTTATTTTATTTTATTTTTTTTGTGTGTGTGGGGGGGAGTGTTGTTTTGTTGTTTGGTTTTTATACTTCTACCTGTTCCAGTTAAGGGCATCCCATCAGCAGCGGTCATCCATGCAGCCCTTCTTCCTTAAAAAAAATGTAAAAAAAAAATATATATGTATGTGTTATATATATTAGGGCTGTTCGATATAACGATATATATCAGATGACGATATAAAAACATCTATCATTTCATTTTATGCTATCATTTGTTTCGTGGTGTCGCAAGATAAACTGTTTACGGCAATATTTTTTCATCGTTTTGATGGTCACTGTAGTGGCTATATTAATTTCTTAAAGTTCTCTCTTTCTCTTATATGTAATATAACCACACTACGGACGGACAAGCGCCTGTTTTTATGCGTTGTCATTAGCAACAACGACGGTAAAACCATCGCGTGTCCGCTTGTTTATTTTCCACATAAACCTTTCAGAATAAAGCTCAAGATCCTGTTGAGACTTTTCAAAATAAACTGAATCACGTGAAAGAATATGCAGAGTTTTTACGGATGAGAAGCAAGAAAGAGCCGCCAGGTGCTAAAAAATAAACCTTAGACTCAAACGTTAGAACAGGCTTTTCCCCGCAGCACGTCGTGTAATAAATACTCACAAAGAAAACGGCGGCTGTTACAACTTATGTCTGAAAATCGGTTAAAACACTCGACTCCAGGTACATGACGCCCAGCTGGAAACACTTCACGCAAGTCGAGCTGCCCGAGTTTCACAGAATTTACAGAAAATGTTAAATCTTTGTGATTTGTATCGTTATCGGGACGATAGATGTCTTATATCGGGATATGAGATTTTGGTCATATCACACAGTCCTAATATATATATATATATATTCATCTTAACAAACGTTAGGCCATTACTGAACTTTAAAAATGTATTTAAATTTCAGTATTTGTACTCTAGCTTGACAATTAACAAAAGAAAAGCAAATAAGTGAATGGAAAAAAAGAGGTTGAGATGGTGGAGCACACAGGGTTGTACGGTAGAGAGTTGAGGCCATTTTGTACCCGCTGCTGTTGCCTTCATGAACAGTGTATATCTAAAGTGATGTCTCAACTATTGGCGCGAGCCGTGCTTTGGTGTTGTTACGCCTTGTCATGCATGTCTGCGTTTTTGTAACCTTGTGTGGCTGCATTGAAGACATGAATATACAGTCGGGTTGGTTTCTATCACCATTTCAGTGATATCGGTATAAGAGCTCAGAGGTTTGCAGATCATGCAGAGGAAAATGCTGCAACAGCTTGAAAAGATTAGACTTTCTGAGAAAAAGTTTTTTGAGGAAAAATAAACCTCAACTATTCCAGCATTGGCACTGATGGGGACTTTTTCTCTGAACGGTGGCACCTATTGTTCAGGAGAATACTGCAGTGAATCCGGCGCGTCAAGTATATATATATATATATTTGATGTGGCTTTTGTGACATTGAAACAATAAATAGGCCATTAGGGTTTTTTTTTTAAACTGTAAAGACTAGGCTGATGTCCATATGTCAAGAGGGACTGTCTGCACCATGGAATGAATAAAAACTGACCATCAAATGTCTCCTAGATTGGGTAAGGAACATGTGTAATATGAACTTTACTGGTGGATCAACACATTTTTAGCTTGCAGCATTTATCATATATTCAGAGATGAAGGGAGCTCGAAGCAATTGATAATCCCTTCACAGTTTCAATAATGAAATCTTGACAGTTTTACTTCCTCCAGATAGGTCTCGTTGAACAAAGTCTCTCCTTTACTCATTTTGGAGGCGAGTGATTTTCAGAAACCTTTGCGGTGAAAACGAAAGCAAAAGAGTACGTTTTTCATGCTGATATTTTTATTTTATAATTGGCAAAAGACAAAATCAATTGATTAATCTGATTAATTGAACTAAGGACTAACCTGATGAGTTCTTCTCTGACTTTGCCCTTTGCCTTTTCTTTCCACGACAAAGGAAAAGACGGCTACAGTTTGCATTTACAGTGAAGCTCTGGACACAAGTTTATCAGCAGCTTCTTGTGCATTTTATACACTCTGCTTTACTGCAGAGGTGTGTCAAAGTTAAAACTGATGATAAATTCAAAAATAATTATCAGATATGTACCGTGTGGTGTTGAAATTTAGCCACCCTGCCCACCTTCTCTATTATATCAGATGGTGATAAGGTATCCAGGTGACCAGTAAATGACATCACTTAGTTGGGTTTGCGCTCCGCTCGTCAGATATGAGATGAGTTCAGTTTATTTCACCTGAGTCAGCACTCACTGTGCAAAGTCACAAGCAGCAGATGAAACCCGGTGTCAGTGAAAGACTGAAGATAGTTAACAAGATTATTTTAGAGTTTAACAGATCTTATCAGCCTTAGCTGTGCACTGGTAGAAACTGTAGGCATCAAGTTGACCGCATTGATCCTCCATTGTAGAGAGCAGTTTGCACTGCTTTAGTGAATAATCTGAAAGCCACTAACTGCTAAATGTGTGGTGGCTTACAGCACAGCAGAGCTGCATATGTGCAGATTTGCACATAGAAGGAGAAGAGGAAGGCAGACAAAGTGACGGTTAAAGAGAAAGCAATGTGCATCTGTACCAGCAGGAGAGAGCTGAGTCATGCATAACCTCAGTCACATGAATGAATGATTTATCTCCAGTAGTGGACATTTGAATATTTCCATGATTTTTTTTTTTTTTTTTTAAATTTCATTGTTAACAGTTAAGAGGAAAACAGTTCCTATTAATGATGTTTGTCTGAGAAAATAGATGAATTATTAAACATCCCCAGTGCATAAGCCTTGTTAGGTTAGGACAGTGAAAGCAGGTGTTTTGCTGTTAATATTGCTGCATTGATGTTTGTGCTTTATAATACTCGTCTAATATTGTAATGCTTAAGCTTGGATTCGGTTATCTTTGATTTATAGTTTTGCTTTAAATCTGCAGCGTAGCCTAAGGTGGACCTTCCCAGATCTCAACAACTGTGATAAGCATGATACGTCCATGAAACACAATGTTATAGGTTGTATTTGTTTCTAGCTTGCTCATTATGATTCTCTGCCTGAGTAATAATATGGTGTTTTCCTCGTTTTCATAGCTTGTGTGTACATGCGTGCATGTGTGTGGTTTTCTTTTTTACATTTCTTTTCTTCCTTCCAGTTTATGTTCCATTTCCTGCACTTTGAGATGGTTACCAGGCTTGACTTGTTAGCATCTTTGAAGGTAGATAATCTCTGTGTTGGTTTGTTGGTCATCCATCATGATTTGTGTGCAGTCAAGACTGTAGAGGAAGGCAATATCTTGGTCACAATTTTTGTTTGATGATTTTTTTATTCAGTTAAAAAAACAAAACCATGAAAACATAAAAGTAGAAGCAAATTTAAAATATCTATAATTCTGCCATCTTGCTACATTAGATCTGCTGCTAGCTGGTGTTGTCCTGTGGGGATGTGAAGAGAACTAGACCCAGCTGACTGGACCATAGATTGACTCATTGTCATGATATCAAATATAGCGTTTTGCCTCAGGACGAGATTGATTTCTAATCTAATAGCCCTTTTGCACTTGATTCTTCTTGGGTTGGTCTGATCGTTTTTTTTTTTTTTTTACATTTTTTTAGTACTTTTTGTACTTTAAAACTAGCTACTTGGCTGAGGTTCCAAGCATTCTGATGCAATAATGTGCCGTCAACAGACTACATGCCACTATTTAGCTAGTTGGTGACATCACTCGATGAATCATGAGAGCATCTCCTTCACTAAAATCAAAACTGCCATTTTTGAAACTCGGCAATGAGGGTAATAGCTACACAAAAACAACACCATGGTCCCAGAGTCTGACAGAAAGCCATACACCGTGCAGTAGGTATTCCATCGACTCGGCATCCTCCTTTGTTGTGGCATTCATATGGCATACAAATTATATCACAGGACCTTCGGCCATGTTGCTATAATGACTCCACACACATTAGGTGGTAGTGAGTTCCAATGGAAAACAACGGAAACGTTCGAGTCGGATCGGTACTAGTGAAAAAGAGCTATAAGTACTGGATTGGTGCTTTTGTTTTAGTTTTATTCTTTCTGTGGTTCCTTCCTCAGATTATATGAGTCTCGTTAAGTATTAGGCTTTGATTTTGTGGTGTGCGGTGGTTGACTGCCCATGGCCCATTTCCATGCTCTTGTCTTGAAGGATTGCAGAAACCTGCCAGTTTGACTTTAGTTTTTTGTAACACCTGTTTTCTTTAAAAGCACTTTGACAGTGTAAAATGTTACCTGTGAGCTTTGTACACCAAAGTTATTTTTGCTGTCATTCAGGAGGCGTAATGCCCCTCTCTGAAGCAATCTGCTGCAGATTAGTGCACAAAGGGCAGATGAACAAAAGTTGGATATGTGAACCTTTTGTTCTGTGTGTAATAAAAGAGATATAAAGCTTAAAAATGCCTTCAGTACCGGCCTTTGTTAAGAATATCAGATAAGATAAACAAGACTATATAAACATGTAACCTTATGTTCAGGGGTATGAGTAGATATAACATAAAGGTGTGGCCAGTACTGTTGCTCCGGACCACTTACACAACAGGAGCTGTTTCCCTATTCGGGGTATGCTTGCTTCAAAGTCCGTAACTCAAGACT
This sequence comes from Neolamprologus multifasciatus, assembly GCF_963576455.1. Classification (NCBI taxonomy): domain Eukaryota; kingdom Metazoa; phylum Chordata; class Actinopteri; order Cichliformes; family Cichlidae; genus Neolamprologus; species Neolamprologus multifasciatus. The sequence continues at coordinate 9,761,874 of NC_140446.1, read as the reverse complement.
GAATACTTCCCCGCTGTTTGACGAGGCTGTCCCGTACCAGAGGCTCCTCCAAATGCAGCTGTGAAATTTGACACGCTGTATCCTCTTCAGTCCTCACTTACTATCCCACAGTCCTCCCTGAGCTGTTAGTTTAATGGTGCTTTCACATGGCTCCCTTTCACTATGTAAATATGAAGGAATATCACAAGATCCAGTTATATTTATCAGTAATTTTCCTTTTGGTGGTCATCAGTTCAACATGTGGATTGAAAGATCCAGGAAAGTGTAAATGATGTAAGATAGCCATATTATTCTTGCTAGCTCCTTTTATGCTAATAAGCAGAGAGGTGTAAAAACTCAGTATTCTAGTATTGCGTTTGCTGATCCTTCATTAGCTTATTATTTTTGTAATAAGTTAAATATATTTAACGTATTTAAATGAGTGCACAGACTGCGTAAGACTCTCTGGCGGCCATATATGCTCACAAGACAAGCCAGGCAAAGCCCAAATGGACCAGTGACACGCCTTCAGTGAGAGAATAAAGTAAGATGACCCTTAGGAGGACAGAATGGTGAAGCAGAATTAGAGGTTGGGTTGGTTCGCTTGTTACCACCCATCTTATGTTGCAGAATTAACCTGCTTTGAAGCAATTTACACCAGAGATGGTCAGCATGCAGGAAATCACCGCCTGATGACTTTTTTGGAAAATAGTGTCACTATTCCTGGAAGATCCCGTGGACCTCAGTTGGCAGATATTTTCTTTTTCTTTTTCTATCTGAGCATCCATATGAAATAGATTCATTATGACTTTTTATTTTTTCGCCTTCTGCCTGCTAGCAGTTTGAAAACAATTTTCTTGTTCTGAGCCTTAACATCAATAGCTAAAACCTTGATATAAATTTAAATTTTTTATTTGTTCTTTGTTTAATCTCACACTGTTTAACACCACCAGGATTGCAGCTGAACAACTATAGTTAAGACTGTATTGCATAAAAAACATTGGTGTTGGGGATGTTAAATGATAAATGTAACAACATATTTAATCAATGAGATATCTTAATATTAAAAAAAAGAGTGCAAATTCAACAGTGTTGTACTGTAAACGGTACTGTAGTACATGAAGGAAATCTGTCAGCATGACTTTTGGGCTTAAGTAAAATACAGAAATCTGTTACTTAATTACTTTGGAGTATAAATGGCCATGGAGAAGGTCCTGCTGTACAAGTTGTCCAACAAACTAAAAACGCAGTTAAAAGTCCAAAATTAATGTCATCCTTCACATTATCCTAAACCATCCAATGGGCCAGATTGGAGTCTCTGTTGGGGTAATTCTGGCCCCTGGCCCTTAGGTTTGACACCCCTGATCAAAGTCTGTGTTGGTTCTCAGTCATCAAGGTCGTGGTAGTCTAAGGAGTTTGGAAAAGAAAGCAACTGGACTTATTCTGAACTTTTAGTAAGTGTGTATGAACTTAAAAACTAAAAGAAAATTTGTAATAATAGTTACATCTTCACATTAGAAGCATGACAGTGATAATTCTGTAAACTTTTACTGTTGGTACTTTTCACTGCTTTGATTCCAGGGTTTGGATAGACTTTATTAGAACCTATAGTGTTTTTCTTATCACACAGGCGACATTACCTATCTTGCTGTTCTTCCTTTGCTGCCAGAACCTGTATACTCCCAGCACTGGCTCTTTCATGTGAAACTGTGCGTTAAATTATGAAGTGAGTAACTTTTGTGTGACAGCTTGGTGGGGGCTGTAAGTGAACTCGTTTAAGGAAAAGGTATTCAGATATGCTGAACTTGTATAATAGTACAGGCACCAAGAAAAAAACGGGGAGTTATTTGTGGGAATATCAATCATTTAAATGTATGTTTGTTTTTTCGAAGTTGATGTTAGTAAATAATAGTAATGTTAAGATAATGCGCTAGCTTGTATTTAGTCTCTCTTAGTGGTACTATTGCATTTGTGCTGAAGCTTGTGCATGTGCATACATGCAAACTGAGGCTTACACATGCTAATTTAAATAAATGAGGAAAAAATGCAAATATGACAATCAGCTTGTTAAGTATCCAGCAAAGAGACTTCAACTCCACCATCTTGGACCTCACAGCAGGTAATGATTGTTCCTGTTCTACTCATCAACTTCAGCATAGCAGCATCACGTCATCACCTGCACTAGGTTCTGGCTAGAGTGAGTGCTCACAGCAATTAAGATGGTGGAGTTGAAGTCAGAGATTCAAGACGGCTAAATGATACAGAAGACTGCCACAACAGCAAACTGACCTACCTGGCAGTAAGGAAATGCTATACTTTAAGAACTGTCAGTGGAAAGATTGAACTTTCAAAACTATATCAGTTTTAAGGCCATTGTGTAAATAAAATAAAATAAAAATATACTTGGGTGGCCATCAGTATACCTGAGTGGCAAGTGTATATTAGGAAAAGACTGCTCGCTGCCTCCTTCAGTCTGTGTCCTGTTTGTTTGCTAGGCAGCAACTTTGTTCTGTGGCTTTGCTCTTCACAGAGGTTAAATATAATGGTTTGTTATATTTTGTAAATGTCAAGAAAGTTTATAAACAGTACCTTGGGAAAAACTTGTCAATGAAGCAAGCTTATGTTTTCCAGCAGCAGTATAAAGCCCCGAGGCCTGGGCTATTGGTAATCACCAGGCAACTGACTAACTGGCTGTGTCCTCTTTAACCATCTTAAAAGTAATCCCTTATTGTGCTCTCCATAAAGACACTGTTATATATCAAGGCAGGAGCACATGTCAATTTGTATTACTCAACAAAAATTGGATATTGGATACTGAGTTTTTCCTTATAAAACAAAAAGAATAAAATAGGACTGTGATTTTAAACAGCCATTTTTGAAGTGGGGTTTAAGTTTTTCAAGTCTAAAATACGTGGACTTCTGTTAGGTCAGGTAACACAGGTTTCTTAGCCTTGACAGTCACTCCCAAAAGACTGGTTTTGAGCCAAGGTAAACCTTTTATAGACGGGAAGCAGTGTAAAGGTCTTGAAGTTCCTGGAGCGAATGAAATATCTTGAATCTTCTTCTTATTAACATGTAAAGTTGTAACCAACCTTCACAAAAATTTATATAAATCAGTCAGATTAGGCGAAAACCAGTGAGTTATAGTGTTTATATGGATAATGCTGAAACCTGTGAGCTACTATTATTGAACAGGATAGCTGTTTCGTATGAATGTGGCTGCTCTGAGCGCAGCATTTGGACTCTCTGCAGCATTATGTAATCGCCGACCTTCCACTTCCCTTTTCAAAGCCAGTGGTTTTTGGCAGGCGTGTGTTTCAGCATCGGGGGTGACTGTTTCGACCTGTGGTTACTGTATGGGCGATAGCAGTTTTAAGGGGGGGTTAAGTAGTTGAGAGTTCCTAGTTTCAGTTTGATGTCATAGTCCAGATATTTCCCAGCTTTTCTCTTCTCTGTATACGTGTTTTTTGCCAGCAGTTTATTAACAGCCATTATCAGCCAGAGATACCTCATCATATCTGCATGTGTTCTTGCAGTCTGCATGTCTCCTTTCAGGGCTGGCTGCTGCAACTGCTTTAATGGATGGATGATGCAACTCCTCTCTCTTCTCCCTACCAAGCAGCTGAGAGTGTGTGTGTGTGTGTTTCTTTTAGACAGAGAAAGACATAGAGAGGGGGATGTCGCTGAATGAAGCCTAGGCTGGATGTTTGCACTGCAGGGTGGGTGGTTGCTAGGCAATAGCAGTGTGTTTGTTTTATTTTTAGAGAGAATCACTGTGGGTGAACATAACACGTTTGTCCCTTTCTCATAGCACGTCTAAGTGCTTTTTCTTAACATACAGTACATTAAAATACAGGCTACACAAGAGTGGAAAACATGAGCTTAATTTAGAAAATCTAGTTGTCATAATCACGTAGCAAGAAAACAGTTTAAAAAATGTCAGTGGCATGGTTCAACTCCTCACCCTAGTCATGAAATCTAAACCATCCTGGCGTATTTATAGAGTATCTTTTTTTCGCACATAGACTATGACACTGCACGCATGCGCAGAGCAGACACAAACGCACACACACACACATACGTGAAACCAGCTGTAGTCACTCCTTGCACGTACCAACCTTTTTTGGGCACATGGCCGTCACGCTGCGTGTCTTTGTGTGTGTGCGAGTGTGCGAACTCATGTGGGAAGTAACACCCAGTGAAAAGTCAATATGCAGTCAAGGCTCTTTTGATTTTTATAGCTTTTCATTGATTTCGAGATCTCGTGAGTGTAACACCAACCATGCGTTTTGTGAATCGCCCCATACTGTAGCAGTTGCTTACATTTAGGTCTGATTCATGCGAAGAGAAAATACCAGAGAAAAGTAAAAGGAAGGTTTTGGAGACTGTAGTGGGTATCATGATCTAGCCAAAATAATATATATAATATTAAGATAAGTGCCAGGTCAGGCTGGTTAAAAGTCAGACTTTAAAGGGCTGATGCTTAAGCACCAATTTTCATATTGGTATCCCAGCTACCATAGGGAGAGAGGCAGGGTACACCCTGGACAGTTCACCAATCTGATGATTTTTTAGTATGTTCTTATTTTTAGACTAGTCATTGTTTCCTTGTCTGCTTTAAATAATTTGTAAATTAGTTGCTAGAAACGTTCCTAATTTCAACATTAGAGGTTAAAACATATCCAGCTTTTTTTTTAGTCCCAATAGCAGTGCGTTTACCTTGGATTTGGCCAGTACTGAGTGCTGCGTCAGTAGTTAATTGGCTTTATTCCTAGTTATGATGAAGACATGGGGATCATTATTAAATGTTGAAGGCTTTAACTAAATATTGTTTAGTAAATGGACAGAAGAACAAAAATAGTGTTGATTTAACAACTTTATTTGCACTTTCAGCTTAATGTGAGAGTCTCTCTTGGGTATTGCTGTCATTTGCAGTTATGCAAGTTTTTTTCCCTACTGTTTGCCCTTTAGGTAAGGGTGTAAGTGTGTGTGCTTATTTGACTTTTCCACACACAAACAGTGAACAGTTATGTCAGTTATGTTGACATTTCACTACATTACTGGAGATTTATTTATGGGGTGTATTAACTCTTCACAACTGTCTTTTGGGTCAGCAAAAAATAAAACAAAATAAGAGGGAAAAAAATAAGCTTTTTACCAGAGTTAGGTCTGATGACTTCTTCGTGAACATGTACATTTAACTAGGGACAAACAGCTGTTTGACTGGTGATTTGGATCTTGGTTTCAGAAGGGTTACAGCCCTACTCTAAGTGCAGTAAAATCTTTGAAGGACATGTCTTCAGCACAACATTATAATGCAGCTTTCCCATTATTTCCAAATCACTTAATCATTCTTTGCCATTAAATTGCGATTAAGATTGAAGTACTGTAATGTAGCAAACCTCAAATAACTGCTGACCCTTTGTAGTGACGTAGCATGGTTTCTCTCATGTTCTGTCATTTACCTTTATAGTAAACTAGTAAAAGATAGATTAGCAAAGTATAGACTTCAAATGAATCTACTGTTTTCACAGCTGGTGTGCTAACAGTATAGGGTTTTCCATCAGATAAGTTGAGCCTGACTCAGCTGTTGCAAAAGCAACACACAATGTCCTTGGCAAGGTACAGAGATGACAAAAGCTTGTACATTTCTAGTAAATTGCTTTCTAATGAGCATTCCTACAGTTTCTCTGCATTTGTTGCATCATAACATAGCATACTTGCTAACTTTCCACAGCAGTAAAATCCCTCCTGATGACATAAACGTCTTGCCACTTTGGCATCCAAGAAATCGTGGATACACAGGGCTTTGAAATGTTAAGAACTAATGACGTCTGCCTGCCTGACGCCACTGGCTTTAATAATTAAAAGGCTGATTGTGATTAACTCATGGACAGAGAGGTTCTGCGGTTCTTTTTAAGTGAACAAGGTTTATGTTGAGGAAAAGACCAAACACGACTCAAAGTGAGATTTAATCCACCTCTTGGCAGCAGAGAATCTATGCCCTGCTGATTCAGTAATGCCTCTCCACTAACAACAAGTTAACTAATGGTATTAGTTACTGTGTGTTCAGAGTGAAAGAGGTTCTGTGTGCTGGGTGAAGCTTCCACAGAGTAATCCTCGACTCTGTGGTTCCTCCTAAGCTATCTTTGTCTTGTCAGGATCTCTGGCTCTCACCCTCCATTGAGTAATTAAAAGCTTTCAGTACTCACGGTATGAAGCAACCTACTGAACTACTGACATCAAAAACCGGTGATTTAGAGAGATTTATAGTACAAAGCACATTATTATGCACTTTAGAATGTTGTGTTCTGTTATAGAACTGCCAAAGTTGTGATCTGTGAACTGAAAATGGCTTTTTATCAAACGTGTACAATAAGATTTATAAATGCAGTCATTAATTGTTTATTTCAGTATTGCTGTTTTCTAAGCATAGTCTGAATAATTCTGGATTATTACATTTTACAACATGGGAGTTCAAGTTTAGAATTTGGAACTGACGTGAAGACCTTCAATGTATATTTTTTTGGTCAGTATGTGCAGTTATTCATATATGATAACATTGATCAACTTAATGAGTTTATTAGTGCAGAGGGTTTCTCACACAACTGGATTACAGTTAGTTCCATATATCTTTGAACACTGACTCAAGTTTTTTTTTCCTTTACCTGTTTACTGAAACATGTTCCAGTTATGTACATGGACATAATGTGCAGACTCCTAGCTTTCATTTGAGTGTAGGATATCTACATTCAAATTGGATTATGGGTTTAGTTTCAGTTACTTAACATGTGCCACCCTCTTTTTAAATGGACCAAAGGTAATTGGACAATTGACTCAGGCTACGTCCACACTAACGAAAACGCATAATTTTCTCTCCATTTTGGCCTCCCATCCACACTGAGGCGGTGTTTTCCCTGAAGGAAAACGCAGCGTTTTCAGAACGTTCTCGAAAACGAATACATTTGAAGACGGTGCTTTCGCGTCGCAGTGTGGACAGCGAAAACAGAGACTTTTGAAAACGATGACGCATGTTAGTCATGTGATGCAGTCATGTGACCAATTAAACTAAGATAGCGGAGGGCATTATACAGCAGTTGTTTTGTTTGCTCTCAATTTTGACAGCCCTATTAAAGATTAATATCAGCTTGTACATGCTTCAGATAGCTTTTCTTCAAATTCTTTAATTCTCACTCGCTTTTGCAACTTTGTACATTTGTGTTATTCGCAACAACAACTTCACCTCATTGTTAGTCCATTTAAAAAACTCTGTGTTTTTCCTCGACATTTTGCCGCGATGTTTCAAGTAAATAAATGGCAGACAGAAACGAGGCAGGCCGAATCTTCATGCGTTTCACGCATGCGCAATACTGGAGCATAATCGTTTTTGGCCGTTTCAATGTGGACGCAGAGCGTTTTCAGACGAAAACGCCGTTTTCAAATCTATCCAGGCTAGTGTGGATGTAGCCAAAAAGGCTATTTTATGGGCAGGTGTGGGCAATTCCTTTGTTGTGTCATTATCAATTAAGCAGAGTTGATTTGAGGTGTGTGCTCACATTTGGAAGATTTTGCTGTGAACAGGGAGTCAACGGAGCTCTCCATACAAAAGCTGAAGGAAAAAAAAAAATCTGAGAAACTGTTACAATAGTATGAGTGGGAAAATCTACAGTTGGCACATCCTGAGATAGAAAGAAAGCACTGGTGAACTCAGCAACACAGAGACTTTGATATCCATGGAAAACAACAGTGGTGGATGATTGCAGAATCATTTCCATGGTGAAGAGAAATGCCTTCACAACAGCCAGCCAAGTGAACAATACTAATAATATCTGTGCAACACAGCAGGGGCAGTGTGATGGCTTGAGCGTGCATGGCCGCCAGTGGCACTGGGACACTAGTGTTTATTGATGATGTACAGACAGTACAGCAGCAGCCGATTGAACTCTGAGGTCTTCAGAGACATGCTGTCTGCTCAAATCCAGCTACATGCATGGAGTTTATTAAAGCAAAGAGGTAGAATATTCTTGAATGGCCAAGTCGGTCACCTGATCTTAACCCAGTTGAGCATGCATTTCACTTGTTGAAGATTAAACTTTAGACAGAAAGGCCCACAAACAAGCAGGTCTGGCTCAGCATTAAAAGGAGGAAACCCAGCATCTGATGATGTCAGTGAGTGAGCATGGCCAGCAAATGGTTTTTAACCAAGTATTAGAAATAAATGTTTTTTTTTCATTTGTCCAATTACTTCTGGGCCCCTGAAATGGATTGTGTTTAAAAAAATGCTTTGTTCATCACATTTGTATGCAATCTTTTTATTCAGCCCTATTCAGCCCTCAGCCCTAAAACTGAAAGTCTGCACGTCGACTGCATCTGAGTTGTTTTATTTAAGCAGTGGTAGTGCACAGAACCAAAATTACTAAAAAGTTGTCTCTGTCCAAATAATTATTTTCACAGGTTGCACACGTGTGTGCCAACGCGTTCTTAAATTATCTATAACAAAAATTCACCGTCTTATTCTTCTTTTGGCTTCTTGCTATAGTGTTCACCATAGTTGATCATCTGCCTCCATCTGGGCAGTTATTTTGGTTCACATGTTGATTTGGAGGTCTTTTGGTGCCCTTGCTGATGTAGCCATCTCATTTTATCCAAGCTACCTCGTGAGATCGAGGTAGATGATCCGCTAAACAGCCAAATGAAAATGAAACAGTCTATCCAATCAATAGACATTATGGAGAAGACATTCAGTGATATTGAGAACTACCACAATAGTTGCCTGGTCAGTTTGTCATTAGGGAAACAGAAAACTGAAATGATGAGTGGAATGTTCACTATACAGAAACATGATAGAATTACTTGGACTAACATACTTTGGTGGTTGCCTATAGGAAAGTCTGTGTGTGGGGGCACTGGCTATAGTCTAACTCAAAAACTTACAAAGTTGGTGTTTATGGTGTGGTCAAAGTTACTGACTTTGGGCAAGAGATACTATTTTCTTTGTCTTTACTGTTTATAGTGCAATGTTTACTGAGTTGCCTTCTTCTCTTCCACTCTCTAGCTATAGGCAGCAATGGGTGCATTCCTGGACAAGCCGAAAACGGAGAAACATAGTGCCCACGGTGAGGGCAATGGGCTGCGTTACGGCCTGAGCTCCATGCAAGGCTGGAGGGTGGAAATGGAGGACGCCCACACAGCTGTGGTGGGCCTTCCCCATGGACTCACCGACTGGTCTTTCTTTGCTGTCTACGATGGTCACGCTGGCTCCCGGGTGGCCAACTACTGTTCTGGTCACCTGCTGGAGCACATCTTGTCAGGAGGGGCTGAATTTGCTTCAGGACCCAGCTCCGTGGAAGGCGTGAAAGACGGCATCCGCTCTGGCTTCCTGAACATTGACGAGTATATGCGCAGCTTCTCAGACCTGCGGCAGGGCCTGGACCGCAGCGGATCAACGGCAGTATGCGTGTTGCTCAGCCCGACCCACCTCTACTTCATTAACTGCGGTGACTCACGGGCTGTGCTTAGTCGAGACAGCAAGGTGGGCTTCTCCACCCAAGACCACAAGCCCTGCAACCCACGTGAAAAGGAGCGCATCCAGAATGCTGGCGGCTCAGTCATGATCCAGAGGGTAAACGGTTCCCTGGCAGTGTCCCGGGCCCTGGGGGACTACGACTACAAATGTGTGGATGGTAAGGGCCCCACGGAGCAGCTGGTGAGCCCCGAGCCTGAGGTATGTGTGTTGGAGCGGGTAGCCGAAGGAGACGAGTTTATAGTCCTGGCGTGCGATGGGATCTGGGATGTCATGTCCAACGAGGAGCTGTGTGAGTTTGTCCACTCACGACTTCTGGTGTGTGACGACCTTGAGAAGGTCTGTAACTCAGTGGTGGACACCTGCTTGCATAAGGTAAGTTGTTTCTCATATACAGTGTACATTTAAGGTGAAAGTGTGCAGAAACAGAGTTGTTTTGACTAGTTTTACTAATAGGATTATGATTTTAAATGCAAAATTTTACTTTAATGTATTTCCATGGGGCAGAGCTGTATCGCAGTTACAAATGTCTGAAAGATTACTTGTTGCATGCAAACCAACAATAGCTTGGTGAATGTGTAGGTAATAATCTATTTAGAAGGCTGATTTGCTCTAGTGGGAAAGTATTTGAAGACTATTTACTCTAGTATACCAAATGTCAGACCAGATCTGGTTATTAGAGTAAATCCAAAAGCTATTTCTGATGGTGTCAGAGAGACACGCATCTTAAACAATACTGTTTGAAAAATGAAGACTGACTCCAATTGCAGCTGGTTGTCCTTGTTTAACTCTGAAGACTCAGTGAGCTCAGTGTAGCAGCACATGAAGGAGTTTCCACTAGCTGTAGGCTCCAGTTAAAGTGGCCATCCAGTTTATGCTGGATCTCCAGAGCAGAAAAAAGACTACTGTTGGAATCTCATCCTGCAATCTTAGACTCAGACTATCTGATAAGGGATTATAAAAACGTCTGATTGATTGGGAAACAGAAGACCAGGTCTGGGTTAGCACTGACTAAACTTTCAAATATGAGAGAACAATTGTCCAGTAGTATATGGATGGTGTCATGCCCCTGATGGATTTTTTTTAAAGTGCTAAATGAGTTGTCAGAAACACTTGGGCAGCAGTTCACATGCCTGGGCACCTCGCCTAAGTGAAGTGTATTTGTGGGAAACAGCTGCCACTTTTCGTAATAGAAATCGAATGCCATGTAAAATGACCAAATATAGCATATTAAAGTAAAAGATGGACAACTGCAGCTGAGTGTAACAAAAATAATACACCTCTAAATATTTAAAATGCTTTATGTCTCACAGTGAAAGACAAGGTGATGAATAATGCACTGGTGCTTTAAATTCTCTCATTATCCAATAGCTTTAGCAGAATCTATTAGACTATTATGTGCATCACTTATTTTGTGTCTTGGGTACTCCAAGAACCAGTGAGTGCACAGCACCTTGGTTATTTTTACCTTGCTGTACGAGTTATCTCAAGTAACAGCCACACGCTGCTATAAATTTCCTCCACTGCAGTGGCTTTTTGTGATGTATGTGACACTGTACACTTACAGAACATTACTGTGACCAATTGGAGTTTTACAAGGTAATGACAAGGTGGCTACCCATTTGGTTAAAGGCCAAGGAACTGTGTGTGTCCTATAAATGCCAATTAATATAGTGTTTTACACTGGCCCTCCAGCTAAAGAAACACATTCTTCATTCTCTCTCTCCAATCTTCGCTCTTCAGGGGAGCAGGGACAATATGAGTGTGGTGCTGGTGTGTTTCTCTGCGGCTCCCAAGATCTCAGAGGAGGCTGTGAAGAAGGAAGAGGAATTGGATAAATACTTGGAAACCCGTGTTGAGGGTCAGCATTCTGAACACACACAAACAAACCTGCAAACTATGACTGTATGATTTTGGGTTTGCAATAATTCTTATTTTGCCTTTAAGTACATCCCTTTTCTTTACTTTTATCTTCCAATAAAAGCCAACATTCCCTCACCACCAGGCTGTGAAAAGTTTAGTATGCTTATTCAGTCCCCCCCCCTCCCCCAATTTCTAATTAAAGTTCAAGGTTATGCACTTAAAAAACTATTTGCTAAGTTTGCAAGCTCAGTAAAACAACTTTCTCTAACACAAACATAATAACACAATTTAGAATATGTACTGTATTTATTATTGTGTTCACCAGCACAGTCTTTATACTGTGGTTAAAAAAAGAAACATTGCTATTTATCTGTCAGATATTTCTTGTTAAGTATTTAAACTGTCACGTCTGATATGTTGCGGGTGAAACTTGTGGTTGGTTTTTGTGACGTGTTTAGTTATAGTTGAGCCTGTTTCTAAAGGTTAAGTGAAACACACAAGGCCACATACAGTGCTTAGGTGCTGTCTATATAACTTCGACATGATAAGTCTTTTTTAGGTATTACAAATATTTGAAGTCTTCTGCTGAGTGTCGCAGCAGAAGGCAAGCAGGGGTTTATCTGATTTACTGTGGGTGAATTCTCAGCCTTTGTAGAGAAAGGTGGTGGTTAAATTCCAAAAATGGTGTATAACTTTCTGTATTATAGCTCTTGATATCTTTCCATTTGTCTGTAGAGCTTATGGGAAACTGTGGAGAGGCTGGAGTCCCTGACCTGGTATCTGTCCTAAGGAGCATTGCCTCAGAGAACATCCCCAACCTTCCTCCTGGTGGAGGCCTGGCCAGCAAGTAAATATACAACAAAATCTACTCTTTCTACACTTAAAACTTGTATATAGTTATTATTATGAGGCTTGAAAATTTGAATAGATTCATTCCATAGAAATTTATCGCCAGAATGTTAACACTGTGCGATGAACTAGACGTTGAATCCTTCACTCACAAGTCACAAAAAACAGCTTTGTTTGCATAGCACATTTCTTATTGCCATTATGAAGGGCAAGTAAAGGGTTGTGCTTTGGAGTGCCATGGTTAGATGTGATCTCACCATATTTCTGGTATTTTGTGATTACTGGTATTGTTGATGTAAAATCAAAATCTAACCACATTTAACTGAATTTAACAGAGATCTGTTCACAGAACTTGTGAGGAGTCTTGTGACTGCTTTTTTTTACCTTCTCTCTAGTATATAGCTAATGCATGCAGATTAAAATGTCTGTCAAAATACAGCTATTAAATATAGCTATTAAAGTGCATCAGATTAATACCTGACTCTTAAATTTAAGTTAAAATGATACATTCGATTACCTGCACCATCACACATCATGCAGGTAAAAAACAAGTTTTTAATATACATGGCACAGTAACAGAAACTTTATTAACACAGGGGTCAGACAGCTCTGACAGAAAGTAAGGTTTTGTATTCTTATTTTGCGCATCTTACTGGTTAATGTTAAACACATTTCAGGTTTAGAAGGTGGAATAGTTTTTACCCTTCAGCCAAAATGGCTCATGACAGTGGTATTGTGTCGCCTCGACAGGCCGAATGAACACCTAAGCTTGTGAATGCAATAACTTGGGAATGAGGAGCGTAAGATTTTCAAATTATTACCATTAAAAATCTCTCTTTGAGTTCGAATCTCAGTGACGTCAACGTCAAGCCAGAGGTCAGGTTGTCTGAAAATGTTGAATGGGATGATTTTTAATTCATCCCATAGGTGCAGCTACAAAAAGTCTCAGACAAGTTAAATTCCCAGTAACCTAGACCTCAAGGTTAGAGGTCAGTCCCCTAGGATTTTCAAGTATATACCATAGGTGCCAGTAGTTTTTATAATGCAGCACTTCACAGAATCAGTCCCATACGCCACCTTATATATTCAAAGATGCCCTATATCCACGCAAAATTCTCAACAATTTGTAACTGAAGACTCCGCCTTTACGTCAAAAACGCAACAATTCTTATTTAACTGCTCATTGGTCTAAAGTGACGCTCGATTTGTGTCGTTAAACACAGAGATAAAACCTGTTCTTACATTGTATTACTTTAGTAGGTTGAATACGCACTCCCTCATCACGCCTGCTCATTTCTGACCCGCTAATTTGTGCTGTCGATGGATGGTGTTAGTCATTATTGAAATAAATTGGCTGCATCTTTGCTTATGAACTAGCACCTTGTTAGTAGAACACTTGCAGAACTTTCCTCTCCCATCTCATGCTAATTTGCCCCATCTTGTAAATCTGGCCCTTTGGGTATATAAGCAGTCAATCTGTTTGATGTGTCTTACTAGGAGAGCGTTAGATGTATATAATGACCCACAAGTTAAAATAGTCTGGGTTGATTAAAGATGTGAAAAGTTTTGATTTTTTTTCATCAAATTCAAAAGTGTATATATTGTTTATGTTTGCGATTTATCCAGTTATACGAGAAAAGCCTTTCAAGATTTGATGATGATAAAACACTGAGAAACGCAAGTGTCTGCATCCTTTAGTTGCATCCGCAACAACTTGGGATAAACATGCTGTTTAAAAAGCCAACACATGCAGAAAACACAACATTAACTGACTGCACACATGAATGAAGAGATTACAGAGTGTCATATGCATGAATGGTGAATTCTCTAAAATTGACAAAGTCGCTTTTAGCTCCATTAAGTCCTCAATCAATATACATTTACTGAGAGCGGACAGAAGCTGCATTATGTCAGTGCTGTTTGTCTCCTCTAAGCAGGAAACTATGTGTTGTTTGTGTGTTTGCAGGCGGAGTGTGATCGAGGCTGTGTACAACAGGCTGAACCCTCACAGAGAAGAAGAAGGGGTGAGTTAACCTCTCTCTGAACTTTTCCCCGCCCTTCACCTCTTCAGCCTTTCACCCTGCCTCAACATAACCTCATAAACAAACATCAGCCCAGACAAGGACACTCTTTCTGTGTGCCGCTGTATGTATGCGAGAGCGAGAGAAAATGAATGTGATATAAGTGTGAAAGAGGGCGGAGGATAGAATAAACGGAATAACCTTGACAGGTTCAGAGAGCCTCAGTTGACTGCATTCCACGTTGAAAAGCACTGAAGCTCCAAGCGTCTGTTTCTATTTCACATTTATCATCGAAATGGGATGTATAATAAGACCTCGATAAACCTATTGAACCTCTTAGCAGCGAGCGCATATCCTTTAAACCATTGACTTCATATAGTTAATGCTTGAAAAATGCACGTTTGTTTTTTTTTGTGTTTGGAAACCTAGCAGCAGAAAATCATTCAAAAGAACATGATAGCTTTATTTGTTACATTAAATATTTACTTCGTGTTACTGATAAACTCGGTAGTCACAGCTTATTCGAGGTGGATTCTCGTTCCTCTGTTTCATATACTCAGTGTGTGCACTTAAACAAATGCTTGGAGGACATTTAAAAAAAGGTTTATTCACCTCATTGGGAAGCCATACTTCTGCAAAGCACTGAGTGATTAGATCTAGAAAGATATTTGAACCCAGATTTGGTTTTGATACTTTCCTAAAATTCAAGATAAGGTCTTCAATCAGATATTTATTTGTGAACATACTGCCTGAAATGTCCAGTTTTTGATCTTTCTCACAATGTTAAAAAATCCCTGCAAAAAATTCCTAGATCGAAATCCAAAATTCTTATTTTAAGCTAGGCCCAGCCTCACATCTTGTAAAAATATAATTCAAATCTGTGTGTAAATTTTGCAGAAATCCTCCCAACAGGCATATCGATCCCAGAGAGGCCTTAGGCTTTCTTACTGTTTTCTGTCTCATGTCTTTTTGACTATGTGGAAATCAGTGTAAATAAAAAATAAGATTAGAGATATTATTCTTCTGTTACATAGAACGGGTATGCACACGGCTTACAAAAACAATGTCAGGATCATCTGTGCTTTAATTACCCAATAATTAAAGTACCCATGCTGCATTGTGCTCGCTGTGTTTGTCTAAGAAATCTCAAGCCAAAGATGATGTAAATTAAGTTGAATTAGATGTTAACACTCCCCTGGCATCATGATTCTGCTCAAAAATATTGATTTGTCTATTCAAACACATTTATATGGGATGTGATCCAAATGTTCTTTAAAAAATTAAAACCCACCTCAGATTTTAGTTGTCATTTTTTAATTTTGGCTCATTTTGCACCTTTAACCACAATGATTTGGTCAGATAGAGACTTCCACAAGGCCATCTAATCAGGATAGCACAGAAGTTTTTTGTTTTGTTTGTTTGTTTGTTTTTAAGGGCAGAGTCACAGATTTATTTCTTGGCACCTTCTATAAATAAATATTTTAATGTTATTGCACACAATCAAATTAAATCATACAACTGGGCTGATTTTTTTTTAAGGGTAGTTTACAATATGTAACACCGCACTGTCACTATTAAGAGATAAATAAAAAGAAATGGTATGAAGTATTTACTGCTGCAAATAATATAACAGGAACTGGAAAAAGACACGAGTTTTAAACTTCAGCACTCTGTTTATACTGCAGGAAATGGATATGATGTTAGAGCAGAGAATCCCACATCCAGCATCTTTTAAGGAAGGCTGCAGGCGTTTTTACAAACATCTTCATTCTGAAGACGAGATCAGTGTCAGGTCTTGAACGGCCCACCAGGGTGAATGTGAAGAAGTGTGCGCATAAACGCATGGGTGTATTTGTTGTATTAATGTCAGTGGAGTCTAGCCTTGCAGGCTCTTTTCTTTGGGCTTGTGGGTACTGATGAATTCCCCCTCCCCTCGTTACACTACACAGCAAATCTCACAAAGGACTGTTGGTCAGAGGGTCAGAGGTAGCGTTTGCATGGGCCTGTCCGTCCGGTGCAAGTATGTCTCTTGATGCTGTGATGCTGTTGTGTGGTAGATGTCTGTGTGTGTGATGTGCCGCTGATTGTAAGGTGATATATGTGTGTGTGTGTGCGCGTGTGTATATATAAATATACATATATGTGTGTGCTGGTGTGTGTTTGACAATGGAGCGTGCCTGCAGAGTCTGACCCTGGCGTGTCACCTCAGGCCTGTGCGGGGGGAGAGGAGGAGGAGGAGAGTGAGGAGGGAGGTGGCAGCACGGCAGCTCATCTGCTGGAGGCTCTTCGGCAGTTCCGCATGCACCACCGGGGGCAGTACCGCTCGGTGTTGGAGGAGTCCCTGGCTACCTACCATCTGCGGGGGGAGAGTGCCGTTGAGAGAGCAGGGGAGAGAAGGAGGACGACCGACGACTGTGACAACCAGGACGAACCCGCCTCCCCTCCCTCTCCCCCTTCGCCCCCGCCCTCACCCGCCATTGCAGAGCTGGAGGCCAGCCAAGATGAGCCCATCCCAAAGTCTGATCCCTCCTCTGACTGACCACCTGCCTGTATACCCAACCACCCTCTCATCCATCCTATCCCAGAGCTCTAGTGAGATGTGCTATGACCTCTCCTCCTCTGTCCTTCATCGCAGAACTTGAATGGCCACGTCCAGCTTTGTATTTGAATAATTCATTAGGAACAACAAAAAGGGCTTTTCTGTCCATTCAAGTTCTGTATCGGAGACATACATATATATATATATCTATATACCTTAGATGTGGACTCTTTGATTTTTCTTCCTTTTTGTTTCTTCTGACCACTTTGGCTTGGATTCCCAAACTTAAACTTGATCACAGAAGCAGATTTATTAACTAATTTTCATGGTAAACAAAATAAAAATATAACAAGCAAAAGTGGCTAGTGAAGCCAAAGTGAACATTGCACTCTATGGCTTACATTTATCAGTATTTGCTTCTGGCTGACCCCACCCTCAACCCCACCCTTAAGCCTCACCCCCACACCTTCATACACACCTTCACACCTTCAGTGGAGGAACTGACAAAGAAAACACGAGGAGACATTCTGAACTGCAGCTGTGCAACCTTTTGCACTGTCTCCAGGCCTACTCCATCTACAGACTCAGAACACACTCTTCTTGTGTTTTTGTATGTGTGTTTATGTGTGTGTGTCTGCATGAGTTTGAGTGACCGAGCAAGAGCCCAGTAATCACTACTGAAATGTGTGTTTCTGATTGCTTGCGATACTTGACAGTTACACAGTCCATCAGCTGCTCAGTGATGGTAGGTTGTTCAAACCAGTCTGGATGCAAATTAAGTCTTTGCAGCTTCCACATGATTACATAAAAAAAATAAATAAATCGCTTGATACTGTTATTGGTGGGGTAGAGTGCGGTGGGGGTGTAAATGTTCAGACTCAGGCTCTTTGAACAGTAGAAAGCAAAGTTATTAAGTGGATAAAATTTTGGTGCCAGAGCGGCAATTATAGTTCTCCCTAAAAATGTTTAGTCATGCACTGAGGTGTTTTGGTTTTTGTTTGTTTTGTTATGTTTTTACAGCAACACGCGCATAGCCACATTATCTTAAAATGCTAAGCACTACATTGTATGATGCGACCTACATTTGTACTGACAGCTGTTTGATTGGATGGCGTGTTCGCAGCTTAGCACTAATATTGGAAATGTGGGCCTTACTAACAGAATGTTAGCGTTAATTAGTATAACCTGTGGAACCATAGACTGTATATAAAAGATGAACGTAGTTCCGGGTCTGAAAAGTAAAGTATGTAGAAGTGCCATAAACCTGGATTCCTTCAAATTCCCAGCAGGGGAGAGCGACTCCTGTTCTATACATTTAAAAATGCACTCCTACTTATTGCTATATGACTCCGTGGAGGCTTTATGGTCTCAATTTGTAGTTTCAAGTCATATGTAATACAAAATTATGCTCATTTTGTAAATTTTGGACCCAATTCAGGTCAAAAATGTAGATAAACCAGTGTATCCTTTAGGGTGGGTCTACCTTCTCGCTTCTGTATTCGTTTGAATACAAAAACAGTAAAAACTCTCACTAACCAACGGGCGAGATAATGGTGGCTATCTTTTGTTTACAGTCTATGTTGCAAACCTATTGTTGGCAGTTTTTCCAAATCTGCCTTTCACTGCATCGATCAGTGAAAGGCAAACTGTAAAAACTGGTAACTGCTGATAAGATTAGGACATGGGTGACATTGGGACTCCTCTGCTTTGATTACATCAGTTCTGTCAGTCTAAAGGTAGCACACCATGTGGGATGGCGACCACAAGTGTTCCTGCCTTCTCGATCTTACCTTACAAAAGTGATTACGTATACATATCGGTGGGACGGCTGGTGTCATACTGTTCACCTGTGGTGAATTACACTCGGACTACAGTTGACATGTTTCATGTGCGATGGCTCTCTGTCTGTAATCAGTTAAAGGTATTATTAATAATCAAGGTTTTCCAAGAGTCCTTTGTAGCATTTGTTTAAAACCCCACATTGCAGCATATTATATTCCTCACAGGTTGTGCCATTGCCTGTACAGAACGACTCAATCTTAAACACTTACCTCGATGTAAAAGATATATTGAAACTGACTGCTTGACCTGCAGGGTTTATTCTTATTCAGGTAGATGGACGTTATTGTGAGTCTGTACAAGCCCTGTATTCTGGTAATGCATGCGCTGCACTTACCTTTTCAATATCTAAAGCACTTAACTATCAGAGGGGAGGTAATGCTAAACGGCGTACGTGCGTGTGTGTGTGCGCGTGCTCGCGCCTGTATGTATGAGCTGTATTTCTATGATTTCTATGTGGTTGTGTGGAACAGGTTAGTTCTGCAAATGAGAAATAAAAAGGATTTGAGGTAAAATGCAATGATTTGTGTCAAGTGTGTCTCACTGTAAACTAACTGTATGTATTTATGTCTTGGGGTTTATTTTTTCTATTTTTCGTTTAGGCCCTGTACCAAATCAGTCATCTTGCAGATCAGGGGTTCAAAATTCACATTTTTCCATTCAGAAGTGATTGTTTTTCATGATTAAGCATTCCAATCCCAATGCAACATGGTGACATTTGATACAGGACTGTTCCCTGACACTTTTGGTAGACCTTTTACTCCATTTATTGTGTTGTGTATGTGTCTGTGTAGGCTGTGAAGTATTTGGAAACTGCTGAAGCTTCCTTGCTCTCCTCTGTCAGCTGTTAGCTCGAGCCTTGACCTTGTCTCGGCTGCTTGAAGACATTTTAAAGAGTCGTCTCCTTTAAAACAAAAGCAGCTCTCAGGTTTGAAAACTCAAACTGAGCGAGGAGCGAGAGGAAGCCATGTAGACTATAGGGACTCCATTCTCTCCATTCCTCCCCTGTTTTTCAGTCTGACAGCTGGCCTCGTGATTCTCCGCAAGGTGAGTCATCAGAGGTTCTGGTTGTGCAGGGGAATATAACGGCTTTCCACCATTAGCCATTCAATTTGAATATATTAAAGAGGGGAGGGGAGGGGGGCAGTGAGGTTTAAAGGTTTGCCATTATTTAAGGCTTCTGGAGCAGTTTAATTACTACATACAATGATAGACTTGACAATAACGACTCTGGCACACCTCTCTTCCTTTTCTTTCCTCACCCAGAATGCCGGTGACCTGGATGACCCTTGGTAGCTGCGGCAAGAAACCCCGTCTCCTCCTGGTGATCCGTGCGTCCACTCGGGGAGGAGGAGTGTCTCTCCATTGCGCCATGTCTTTCTCCACTAAAAGAGGACACGTGGTGTGTGCTGGAGCGCGTGAGTGTGCGTATGTTGGTTGTGTGTGTGTGTGTGTGTGTGTGTGTGTGTGTGTGTGTGTTTGCAGCAGTGGGACAAAGACGATGACGAAGACAACTACTACACACACGCATACTGCTTTAAACCTGGAGGAAAAACCTGAATCACTTCTCTGAAAAAAATATTTTATGAACTGAAGCATTGTGATGGTAGAGATGATTTTTACCATTGAGGTGTTTTTGTTTTTCTTTTCTTTTCTTGAATGTTGATGCCTGACTTCACAATGACATGAGGACCTATCGTGTGTGTGTGGTGCGTGTTCGTTTGTGTGTATGCGAGAGTGTTTGTGTGTGAGAGTGTTTCGAGGAGGGCCAAGAGGAGACAAATGGTGGATAAAGACTTTGTATGTAATTCTTCGTCTCCTGGACTTTTTTTTTGTGCTCCTAGGTCTGATAAACACCTAACACATTTGCTTCTTCCCTCTTAAAAGACACAGACACACACACACACACACTCCCTCTATCTCACACAGACACTCTAAACCATAAACCCCCCCACACCCCCTCCCCACTTCCACCTGTGCACGTATGTGATGTGCCACCTTCGCAGGGCACTGCATGAGGACTTTGGTTCTACATGTACAGCTACGTGGTTTTTCTAATCGACCTGGATGGACAGCCATTGGTTGAGATGGACTAAACCTGAGGGACCTCTGGACACTGATAGGCTCCTGAGGTTTGAAAAGCAGAGATGATTTGGATTTTATTTTTCTTGTTTTTGTTAGGTTGATGACAATGATAATCATGATGGGGAAATGGGAGGTTATCACTGAAGAGCCGCGGGCAAGTTGGACTCATGGCGTCGCGGTTGATGGTTTGGATTGGGGAGAAGGGGTGGAGGCAGTTCAGTAGTCTCCTCAGTCTTCCTCCCCACCATGACGGTTGGAGGTGCACATGACAGCAGACTGTCCTTGTTTTTTTTCTCCTTTGTTTTGGATGTTGTCCATGAGGTTACTAGCTGCTCGCTGTGTAGAGTGAGTGAACTCCCTGTTTTAACCCTGTTCTTGGTTCTCAGACTGCATTGGTAATGTTTGTATTGCTGTTGTTTGATTGCACTCACATTTGATTACAGAAAGCGTCTATATATGAAATAAAATACCTGCCAAGGATCCTGTGGTGGCTGCGTGAATCACTAACTGAAGTCACATCACTTTGAGTCTTGAGTTGTGTGTAGAAATAACATTTGTGTACCGCCAGAGTAAAACTAGTATGTAGGAAGTGGTTTGACAGAAAATGCTGAATTTGTCAGAGCTGGACATTTGTGCTTAAAACTGTAAAATTAGAGAAATGGGGAAGCTAAAGAAAGCATTGCACAAAATGCTGTTGTCCTTTTAAATAACAATAAAAAGACGGCATATAAAAAGTGTTTAAAATGGATTTGATCATTGAATTAGGCAAATTAAGCCTAAAGTTATTTACAGAATGTTTTAAGTGTTCATATACACTCAGTATAGGAA
The DNA here is from genome assembly GCF_963576455.1 of Neolamprologus multifasciatus. Taxonomy (NCBI): domain Eukaryota; kingdom Metazoa; phylum Chordata; class Actinopteri; order Cichliformes; family Cichlidae; genus Neolamprologus; species Neolamprologus multifasciatus. The sequence continues at coordinate 9,740,348 of NC_140446.1, read as the reverse complement.
TGAATGTCTTGGTACTTTTGGACTTTTAAGGATTTCTTTGAACTTTTCGGGGGGGTTGCGTGGAATGCTTACATAGCATAAATCTGTAACTACTTTAAAAAAAACAAGATTTGAGTGCACAAGTACATATCTAAACTAACATTTGGTTAAATGTCTCTTAGTAAGCTGCACTTCAACTAGACATATTTTGGTTGAAGGTAGTCCTCAATCATTCCATCCACTTTGCAATGTAACAGTACCACAATCAGGAAAGCAGAGGTCTGAACGCCTCACTTTATCCTCCAAACATGCTTTCTATCACTGTGGACAAATAGCTCAATCTTTATTACATCAAATTGTGAAACTTTTCTCCAGAAGGCATTTGCTTTGTCATGAGGACAGCTCCAAATTTCAGTCGAGGTTGAGGGTGCTGATTTTGAAGCAGATTGGCACCCACTCAGTCCATGATGATGTAACACTCACTTCACCGTGGATGGTGACACTGGTGTTTCTGCAGTTTCCAATTTTTTTGCAAATTTGAGCCTCACTGTACCTGTACAACCCAACCATGACAGTTTGGGTTTTCATCCACACCTTGTTAAAGTGACCTTCCCAATATGTCACAGTTCTCTTTAGATCTTCACTGAGCTCCTTTGGACTTTTGAATTGTTCTGAGAGTTGGTCATTCTAATGAGCACTGTCCAACTGATCTTTTTTTATGCTGGCAAAAAGAAACTACCAGTTGTAGTCATACTAAAAAGGTGAGCGCATGTATATATTTGAGCCCGTGGGGATATTTTAGACCATGTGTGGATTAGAGAAAATCTCGACTTGTGCACTCAGTTCTTGTTTTTAAAGTCATTAAAGATGTGCAATCCTCGGGAAAAGAGCAGTTCAAAGAAATTGTTAAAATTGCTATGACATGCATGCCCATGATGAGTGTATGTAAACCTCTGACCACGACTGTGCATACTGTAGATTATACAACCTTTTTATAACGCCACGGAAAAGTTAGAACAGAGCAAACTGCGTCATTGCCGATGGAATTTGTATGTCTTCAGTATAAATGTTTGTATACTCAGTCCTAATCTTGTCTTGTCTCTTTTCCACTTCTGGATTTGCAGCTGCTAGAACAAACATTAGACAACTGATCTGTTGCATTTGTAACCTATTTATCACCAACAATAACTATCTACTATGCTTTGATCTGGTGACAAACTGAAGTGTTTTCCACCTCTCCTTTATTAGGCTATGGGTAATCTTTAATGTTTAAATGCATGCAGTTTAAAGTTTCAGAGCTCTAAGGTGCTATTGTCACATTAGACACATACAGCTGCACAGAGAGCGCACAAAGCATCATTACTTTGCAGCACTGGATAGGTCCCAGACTTTCAAGGCTAATGCAGAGAGACAGAAAACCATTCACAACTACAACCAATTAAGAAGCTCCAATTAACCAAATATCTATGTCCTTGGACTGTGGGAGCATCATCGTACCACCTATGATAATTCTAAGGAACTTGGAAAGAAAGCAACTGAATGTCTTTAAGTTTCTTGAAGATGTTTCACCTCTCATCCAAAAAGCTTCTTCAGTACCAAACGGTGGAGAATCCCAGGTATTTAAGCCAAGTGGGAATTGTCCCTTTAGAGGGTTGTTGACCCACTATTGATCATGTGACTCACCACATCAGCCAAGGTGTGATAAAAGGCATGGGTCCTTATCAGCAGAGGTTTCGGGTGATGCAATGGCTTCACCCTATTATGTGACCCATTGAGATCACCTGACACAAGATGTGAATGGGGGTTGAGGCGCCTGGGACAGGATCTTAAAACTGCATTGTTAGGTAGCAAACAGTGTCATAAGCCACCCCCCGCTGTTCAAAGATGATCATTTCTTTCACTTTCACTTCTTTCACTCCTCTTTCAAACCCTCTGTCTTCTCTGTCCAAAACGTGAACATTGGCATCCTCGTAAGAGTGACCTTTGTCCTTTAGATGCTGATGTACAGACGAGCCTCGTCTTGTCGAGGTGGCTCTTCTACGTTGTGCCGTGCATTTGTGGAGTAGCTGTTTGGCTTTTGGTTTCTCCAGTGTAGAAGTCTGAGCACTTTAGCTTGTGTTTGGGAGTTTGGTCCTTGGGATTAACCAGGTTTTGTCCGAGTCTGTGGCTGGGTCTGAAGTGAAAATTCTCCTGAGTTATTTTTCTCCCTAGTCGGTGTCTCGCCTTCTTTCCTGTGCATCTTCCCTGATTTGATCAAGGCCTACTTCGGGATAACCACATGTTTTAAGAGCTTTCTTTAAATGTATGCGTTCTTTTTCTTTCCCTCCTGAACTGGCTCATATGAAGTCAGTCTTAGTCCTAGCTTGGGACGTGTCTTTAATGTGCTTTAAAACCAAGCAGCAAATTCTAAAACTCAGTTGTATAAGGCATACAAAGCCAATGGAGAGAATCCAGGATTTG